>NW_022900950.1:63382511-63395971 GCF_012274545.1 Fukomys damarensis | reverse complement strand
ATATATTATTATAATACAATTATATTAGTTAATATAATTATCAATGTGATTATTAGGATTTTTAAAATAAAGAAATGAAAGTATAGGTATTACTAACACTTATGCCAAAATATATACTGAAAAATGATTGAGCCTATAGCAGGTGATTCTAACATGGAAAAGTAAATTTTAAAACATCCTAAAAGCATGTAATTTTAAGTTAAAGTTTCATTCAAATCTGGAAAAATAAATTAACATTCTAAAATGGATACATATTGAGGATATACTCCTAAGTAAAATACATAAGTCACACATTTGTAAATACCGAGTAGTTTCTCTGGTGTGAAAAACTATAATAGTGCATAAGATCCTAATGAGATAATTGACAATTGAAATAGGAAGAAAAGGGCAAAAGGTGTTGGGAAAGTGGAAAGGGTAGGGGAAAGGTAATAAGGGAAAAGAAAAAAATATGAGAAAATGAAAAATGGAAATAAACTGTTTGTAAGTGGGGAGGGCAGGAGGGCTGAAGGGAGGGCAGGGACAAGGGGAAAAATGAGAACCAAGACCTGTCATGTAAAGGTACAAGATCCCAATAATGAATGTAACTGTGCTGTGTACCTAAAATATACCAATAAACTCAATAAGAGGGGGAAAAAGGAAATTAACGTTCTAAAAGTATATAGTTTTGAGAATATATAGTTTTCTTCTGGATTATATATCTATATTGTTTGAATGCAAAACTGTAGTATTTTTGCCACTATGCTAATTTTCATTTAATACTTTTTAAGAAGTATAGCAACAGAAGCAATGTACTTCACCCAGCTTTTTGACTCAGAGCTTATTGTTAACAATTTTCCAAAATGGTAGTCAGTACTTATTTTCCTATATGCTTTACATTTTCAAGTAGGAATAGTAGAAATTTTAAAACTTGAATTTCCAGTTATATTATACAGACTTGTCTGCCTTCAGTGTTAATCTGTTGTATTGATAGTAATAAAATATCAGTTGATCCAAATGTGAAGATTCAAGACCAAAATTTCAAAATTGCTACCTCCCAAAGCTAAAAGGAAGTATAAGTAGACTTTAAAAACTATTACTGGAGCCTGGTGTGGTGGTGCACGCCTGTAATCCCAGCACTTGGGAGGCTGAGGCAGGAGGATTTCTGTGACTTTGAGACCAGCCTGGGCTACATAGTGAGTTCCAGGTAACCTCAACTATATAGTGAGACCCTGTCTCAAAAAAAATAAATAAATAAAAATAAAAAATAAAACAAAACAAAGAAACAAACAAAAAAAAATACTATGACTGAAAGGTCAATATGTTAAAAAGAACATACAAGTCGAAGTTTATTTTCCCCATTTTATGTATTTAGCATATAATCACATTTCAAACCCAATAAAGTTTCCTTTAACAGACATATTTTAAGGCACTATTTTGGAGTTCAAAAGATCATAAGAATAAGCTTATAACACTACATACCTATGCTGTTACTAATTACTAACAAATGGACTTATTTAAGCTTGTGTGTCAATTTATTTCACTTAAAATGATGGGCTCAAGATGCATTCATTTTCCTACAAAGGACTCAAATTTATCTTTCCTTTTGTCACAGAAATACTCTGTTGTGTGTAAAAGCCACAGTTTTTATCCATTCATCTTTAGATAGACATATCAGCCCCCTCAAAGATTTTATGAACTGTGATGTTCTAAAAATTGGTATGCATGTATCATTGTAATATTATATCTTTAAAATTTTTTGGGAAGATACTTATTATAAATGGAATAGATAAATAAAATGGAATTTCTATTTTCAGTTTTTTGAGGAATCATCATGCTCATTTCCCTCATGCTTTTATTAGTGAGAAACAGAGATTAAAAAGAAAAAACAAAATAAAAGACAGATAATAACAAACGGGGAGAGGGGTTATTCTCACAGGAAAATGGGATCTAGAGATAGATGGAAGGGAGAAGGAAGGGAAGACATGAAAAATGGAACTAAGTGACTCCAAGTAAAATTCAAGTAAACCCTTGATTTGAGTAGGGCTATAAGATTAATGTGTCACAAAACCTGTTCTCCTTAAGAGGTAAATGTTTACATTCAAGATTCACTGATTTGAGGAGGCATTGATCTGCTTGCTACAAAATGTAAAAGGCTAGGTCCTTCAGGATATTTCAAACAGGAATGGAAGAGTTCTTGTGAAGAGAAAAAAAGGAGAAAAAACACTGTTCAGAGAGTTAGAATTTTTCAAGTGGTCCTAAACTACATTGTTTATTAATATAAACTATAAGGAAAAACCAAACTCTGATATTGATCACATTGATAAAATTGCTAATTTTGTTTTCTATATTTATTTGATTGATTCATTTAACCAACAGATAACTCTTGACAACATTTTGTGAGCCGTATAATTTATTTTTAAAAAGTAGAAAGAAAAGGGGGGATCAGTATAGTTTTTCCCACCAGGTGCTTACAGTCTAATATTTTGAAATAGTATCACTCATATTTAAAAATTAATATTAAATATAATTTAATATATTTCATTTAATAAAATAATATTTAATAATTTAATTTATCATAATTGTTTGTAAAAGAATACAGTGGACTGTAAAAGAAGAAAAAATGAGAAGGAATACAATTAGTTTGATCAGTGAGAATATTTTTTGAATATATAAATAATGAAATTTGATTTAAAATATTCAGGGAGAAAAATAGAAAAGGAAATGGATTAATAAAAGAATCACAAGTTTAAAGGTCCAGTGTTGTGAAAGGAATAAGTATACTTTAATGACCAAAAGATCAGCATGTCTAAGTCAGAAGAGGGGTAATGAAAATTGAATAAATGATATTTTATAAATACACTGACTACATCATGTAGATGCTTGTTGAGTTTATGTTATTTTAAAGAGGCAAAATAATTCAAATACTTCAAACAATTCGAATCAGAAAAATGAAGGTACAAGTTTTTTACTTTTATTTGTCTATTTTGCACAGAACAGATCAGAGAAGAAAAAAGGAAAATTAGAATGTGTACTTACAAGGAAATTGCAGATTCCTAACATTCCTAACAGCACGATTATGTCAATTTACATATAAACTTAATGGGGAAAAAAACTTTAAAAATTAAGTCAAATTATGCTTCATTTTTCAACAAGTAGAAAAATCATTTAAGTTATGTTTCTCTAGGCTTGACAGACACACTATTGTAATAGTATAATATGTGTAATATTATCAAGTGTATGTAGATTGAGAAATGAAATTCCTTAAAATAATGTTGAAATTTTTCATTCATTTCCGCTAATAGAGGAGTTCCAGGCTCTGACGTCTTTTTTTTTTAATTTGATGTTTTCAAAGTTGCTGTGCTGTATTTTTTGCTTTTGTATCTGAATTATGTATTTATTTCAATGTAATTAAAATTTATAATTGTGTATATACATATATGAATTAGCTTGAAATATTATACATATAATATGTAATAATTAAATCAAGATATCTATCACATCCATCACCACAAATAATTAACGATTTTTGTTGTGTGAATGTTTGAGTTTTTTCTTTCTTTTTTTTTTGGTGTGTGTGGGGGTCCTTGTATTTGCAAGGCAGGCAGTGGAACCGCTGGGCTAAATCCCTGCCACAAGAATGTTTGAAATATAGCATTTGAAGTATACATTGCCATTAACTACAGTTATTATGCTGTATATAAAAAATTTCAAAAAATCACTGTCCAACTTAAAATTTGCACTCTTTTACTAACATCTTCTCATTCTCTCCACCCTTTCAGTCTCTGGTAATCACCATTCTGCTTTGCTTGTAAAGGAAATTGTTTTATGTTATATTAAAAATTTCTTTAAGTATATTTGAGACATTTTATTTCTGATAGTTTTCCTTTTAAAATACATGCATAATTCTTACTCAATGGAATATGTAGAAACCTATCCTAGAAGAGTAGTGACTCAAACTACACTTGTTTTGGATGTAATTTTTAAATTGATGTCTCATTATAAATATGTTTCTGTTCAGCAGGTAATCTTTACATTGCCTAAAAATCCCTTACTTGTGCTTCTAATAAAAAAAAGAAATCCACATTCTGTGTACTTAAACTAAAAATAAATATAACATTCATGCATATTACTAAACAAGTTCTAGAATTTTAGCTCTTTAAGATCATGACTACAATACTTAATATAATTACATCACAATATATAATGTATATAAGCATATGAATTTTATGGGGTATTTATCATATTGTAGCAATATTTGTATATTTTTAATTTTTATTAATTATAGTATATACTCTTCAGATTGTGAGAATCACAAATTTTTTTTTCTAAAAGCTTTTGTGTTGTATTAGCATACCCCCATCAGGATCAGAATACATCTAATAATAAATTTGTATAGCATTTGCCTGGAATTATATGAGATAATCTAAGCATAAAGTTCTTTGCTATGATTTGTTTGATTTGTTTCGTGGGAAAGCAAATTTTACTGAAAAAAAAAGAAATGGCCCAGTTTTTGTCTTGGTGGACCATATAATGTTGGTCACAAATACACAAATATGCTACTTACATAAAAAATAAGCCATAGTTCATAAGCCATTGTTGGGGTACATAAATGACTGTGTCTGGCTGTTTTCCAAAAATGCATTATTTAAAAATATAAGTCATTGATTGGCTGACCTTCAGGATATAGATTGTCTATCTCTGAGCTCTTCTAACATTAGCTACTAATATTTTCCTATTATTCTTTTAAAATATCAATAAATCTTGAATGCAAACAGATTGTCTATGCTGCTCCATTTCCCTGTAATTGTTATTGTGGTCACTGTTTAAAGAAGATGCAAGGCTATCAATTAATCTAGAAGACAGGTTTCAAAAGTTGTGTGAAAGAGCCCAAAGATATAGTAACTAGAAAAGGTGGAATATTCAAATGATAGCATTCAGATTTTGATCAACAAGAGTAATAAGGAAACATGATTAATATGAATACTTCTAGAATTTTGAAAAATAAAATAAATAATTAACTTGGGTGCATGCTTATTCTGTAGAAGTAAATTATTTTGCATTTATATAAAATGAAATACATAGGGCAAGAAATTTAAAAGAATAATATTGAATGATTAATATGTGGTAAGAAATCACTCACATGAATTATGTCACATATCCTTGAAACATCACTGAGAAAGATGTTATTGTATTTTTATTCTATAAATGATAAAATTGAAACATGAACATTTTAGAAAATTATTCAGTGGTCCACCTCAAGCATTTGACAAATTCAGTCATAAACCCTATAAACGTAGCTGTACAATCTGTTTCTCTTTAAGTAGGTGTCTATTTTACCTAATTTATGTACATGATTGAAATGCAGTTTCTAAACTATTGGTCTACAGAGTGGCTTACTCTCTGACTCTCAGAGTCCTTACATGTACCCGAACAAGATAGTTTCTAAATTTAACAATATCATAATAAACTAATTAAAAGATTTTAATTCATAAAGAGTTTTTGTCCTTTCAATATTTTATTCACATTAATTTTTCTCATTAAGTTTATTGGTACATTTAAAGCAAGCAATACAGTTAGTTACATTTATCCTTGAGATCTTATACTTTTACATGATATATCTCAGTTCTTGTTTATTTGGTTCAGTGGTTCTGCTGCCTGCTTTGCTAGTGCAAGGACCTGAGTTCAATCACTGGTACACACACGTGCACACACACACAAATCTCATCTTGGGGCCGGGGTTGTAGCTCAGTGGCACAGCATCTGTTCAGTAAGCAAGAGGTCCTGAGTTTGATCCCTGGTACTAAAAGAAAAAAAAAAGAAAATTTAAATTGCTCATTGGTTCCACTGCCTGCTTCACATTAGTTTTGTATAAAATGCTATTCAATTATTCTACATGTTTGTATTTTGTCTATAGAGCTACCTCTTACTAGAGGATAGAATTCCTTTTCTGGTAAGATATTGAAATCACAGAATTCTAATATTATTATAGAGAGATTATGCAATTGAAGGCTGAGTACCAGAGTCAAATTTACTGTCTTCCCGAGAATCTCTAATTCTCCATTTTTAAGAAGAATTAGGAAAGGAAATCTAGATTAAAGAACTGCCTTGAGGTGAAGTATATTGTAATATATCAATGTTAATATTGTTGATTTGGGGTACATAAATATCACGCATTTTCCTAAACAAGCAGTAATAAAGAATCAAATTATAACCAAAAGAATTCACTTTGAGACTATTTTCAGAGAACAACAGGGTTTTATTGTCTAAATTTGGTTTTAGTGGTGTTTCCACATGCTTAATTAAATTAAATACTTAATTAAATTAAATAACAGTAGTACTTTCATCAAATAATGATCTAGTTATAGAATATTATACAGTGCAATGAAAAAAGATAACATAATATAAAAATAAAAAAATTCAAAAGTGCCTATATTTTTAAAAATCAAAAAGCTTACTCAATTACTATATCTATTTTATATTTTTATTTCTATTTCTGTATTTTATGTATTCTCTTTGTGAAACAGGTTACTGCATCCTGAAGTAACTCATTTAACAACCTTTGATTTCACTTATTATCAAATGATATTTATTCTTATTTATATGTCTTGAAATTTATACTTTTAGAAATTTTCAATTCTCTTGATGCATAAGGATATTTTACATGCTATTGTGAGTAGTATTAGTGTTCTATTTTAGCAATTATTCAGTGTAAAATGGAAGTACAAATTTTATAATGCTGATAGTTAAAACAAATTCCTTGTGCCACTGAATGGAAGACTGATGATTTGTAAAAATTTTCATTTTTCCTCATTCACTTTATTCACCAGGTCTGTCACTATACACTGGATCTTTCCCAAAGTCAAAAATAAATTATTTTAATTAATTCATGAAATTTAATCAGCTTCCACAGCACAAGTAAAGACACATATGAAAGAAGTCTTCCGGAACAGCCTCAGAAGGTGGCAAGAATGATGACATAAATATGTTCTATGAGGAAAAATTAATTATAATGCATACTTTATTCTAATAAATATTTCAATTTAAATATTTATCTTACTTTTTATTTACAACTTAAAATACCAAAACACAGTGAAATGTATAAATTATTAAAATGCTTACAGGCAAAAATAAATACAATTCTGAGTTATGAGTCTCTGAAAGAAAATATTAATAAATTTTAGATTTTCCCTAAAAGTTATGTGCTTTGGAGAATGAAAATTATAACTGTAATGAAGGTGGGGTGGTGAGAAGCATAGAAAAATAACACATAAAGTAAGCAGTGGCAAAAAAAAAAAAATAGTGAACACCAGATTAGAAATAAATGAGAAACAAAAGAAAATCAAAAAAGAAATATTTACAAAAGTAAAACATTGATTCTTGGAAAATAAATACTAAGTAAAACTTTAGTCTGAGAAAAAGCAAGGAGCACTCAAGTGATTTAAATATCAAAATTATAAAGTCTTTTCCTATGCCTGTGTCTTCAAGAATTCTGCCTAATTTATCTTCCAGCAAGTTTGGTGTTTCTTTTTTAATATTTAGATCTTTAATCCACTTTGATTTTAGTTTAGTGCATGGTGAAAGATAAGGGTCTACTTTTAATCTTCGGCAGGTTGAAATCCAGTTTTTTAATCCTTAGTAGCACAGGAAGTAGCAGAAAGAATCAACAACTGGGATCTCCTCTTATTAAAAAGCTTCTGTACTGAAAAAGAAACCATTAACAGAACTAAAAGACAACCTACAATGTGGGAAAACAATTTTACCAGCTGCTCCTCAGACAAAGGACTCTTACCTAGAATATATAAAGAACTCAAAACAATTGCCCCTCCAAAACATAACAATAACAAATGTTGGCGGGGTTGTGGGGAGAAAGGAACCCTTCTCCAATGTTGGTGGGAGTGCAGACTGGTGCAACCACTATGGAAATCAATATGGAGATACCTCAAAGAGCTTGGACTGGAGGTTCCATTTGACCCAGCCATCCTTCTGCTGGGTATCTTTCCAAAAGAATTAAAGAAATCATATCACAGTGATATATGCACACCTATGTTTATAGTGGCACAGTTTGTAATAGCTAAAACTTGGAAACAGCCCATTTGCCCATGAGTTGGAGACTGGATAAAGAAGATGTGGTTTTTCTATAAAATGGAATACTACTCAGCCATAAAGAATGAGAAATTAGATTCATTCATAGGAAAATGAATACATATTGAGGATATACTCCTAAGTGAAATAAATAAGTCACAAGTGTAAATACTGAATAGTTTCTCTGGTGTGAAAAACTATAAGCTCCTAATGATATAATTGTCAATGTGAAATAGGAAGGGTCTAAAGGTACAGTGAAAATGGGAAGGGTAGGGGAAAGGTAATAAGGGATAAGAAAAAATATGAGAAAATGAAAAAGTAGAAATAAAGTGTTTGTAAAGGTGGGGGGGTTGGAGGGAGGGCAGGGACAAGGGGAAAAATGAGAACCAAGACCTGTCATGTAAAGGTGCAAGATCCCAATGATAAATGTAACTGTACTGTATACCTAAAATGTACCAATAAACTGAATGAGATAAAAAATAAATAAATATCAAAATTAAGTCAAATAATATTATTGATAAAAAATTTTAAAATAAGTTAAATATTAAAATACTAAGGTGATTATTGTCAAAAAATTATTTTTTGTACATATATAGAAGAAAAAAGAGTGTTTTTATCCCTATCACTCAAATAAATGATAAATACATAAGGTAATAGAGATAGTAATACACTTATCTAAGCATTTAACAATTTAACCATGATGAAACACTGTTCTGTGTCTCAGAAAGTTGTGAAATTTTCTTAGTTCAAAATAAAATAAACAAAAATAACAAATTCTAGGAATATATAAACTAACATAACAAAAAGATATATAAAATATAAATGGCTATAACAAGCAAATAGATTGAAAATTA
Organism: Fukomys damarensis; assembly: GCF_012274545.1. Taxonomy (NCBI): domain Eukaryota; kingdom Metazoa; phylum Chordata; class Mammalia; order Rodentia; family Bathyergidae; genus Fukomys; species Fukomys damarensis. The sequence continues at coordinate 63,387,056 of NW_022900950.1, read as the reverse complement.
GCAAAATACTTCCAAAACTCAAGAAAATCTAGGCACTGAGAGCACAACTGTTAATTTTTATTAAATGTTTAAAGAATTAAAAACCTTCTTTCACTGACACTTCCAAAATCAGGAGTGAAATAAACAGGTCTTAGATCATACTATGCCACCAACATCATCCTCATATCAAAATCATAAAAAAATATTGCTTAATAATGAATGACTCTGTACTGAATATCAGGAAGAAAATGGTATTTTAATGAAATAAGAATATCTTTATAGAAGTCTATTTGATGTTCTACTGAATATTGCCTGAAAAAAATTACCAAAAATAGATATATAATATAATCAGATTTTAAAAAGAGGAGTAAAACTCTGAGGATTGCATATTTCAAATTATAGAGAAAATTAAGGATAATTAGTTCATTCACACCCTGAGAAAAATAAGCAGTAAAAACTATTAAAAGTAAAATCAAGCCTAGCCACATATATCATACAAATTTGATATCTAAAAATAATTGCATTTCTTTTCAGTAGCCATAAAAAATGAAAATAAGTAAGAAAACTTTATTTTAACTTCAACAGAAAGAGTAATTACTTTTCACTGCTAATAAAAACAGTGAAGGACTTGTGCACTGAAAACTATGAATCATTGTTGAGAATATTTCAGTGAGAAGAAAATGAAACAAAGATACAAATTTCCTAGCACATAGATATGAAGAAAGTATTGTTAAAATGATAATGATCTTCATATTGTACTATGATTTAACATAATTCTTATCACAATACAAGGTATCTATTCTTTTCCACTAATGACATACTAATTCTAAAATCAGTAGAGAAATTTAAGGACTCCATGTTAGCCAAAACCATCTATATAGGAAAGTGAATGAGAAAATTCATTTTCCTGGTTTTATATCTTAACTATACACTAAGAGTAATTAAGCTAATGTAATGGTACAAAGACAGACACAGATCACTGGACTTAAATTTAGAATCTAGGAATAAACACATTTGTTTATTTTAGAAGCCAAAAAAATTTAAGAAGAAATTTTCTTTTCATGAAATGCTACTTATAAAAGTGAATATATAACTGAAAGAAAATATTAATGCACACTTGAAATGCTCTCATTATTTTTTAAATAAATATTAACTAAAATGAATCATAAAATTATATTTAAGAGAAAAAAGAAAAACAACAGGAAAAATATTCAGAACTTTGGACTAGGCAACAATTCTTTAAGAAACAAACAAACCACAAGCTAATTTTAGCCTAGCAAAGGACATAGCATTAGCCAACCTCCTAACAATGGGCCCAAAGACCTAACATCCAACAATTAATGGAAGAGAGGTTTATTTGGCTCACAGTTTGAGTCCTTGATGGGCTGGCTCCAATGTTGAAATGGACAGCAGAGATGAACTGCAGGACAAACAAAAAGACTACTCAATTAGTGGCAGCCAGGAAGCAAGGAGAGAATAGAGAAACCCAGACAAAAAAATACAATGTTTCAGATAATGTGCCAGTGAACAACCTCTAACCAAGTGCTAGCTCTGTGTAGTGCACTTCACCATGAACTTATCAATAGATTAATTCACTGATGAGTGTAGCATAGCATAGCAAAGAGATTCTTGGGGGACATTTTAGATAAAACATAACAATCATTCCAGTCACTGGAACATAATACCTGACCACTAGAACTTAAAAGATTGCTTTATATTGGCTTAATTTTCAGTTCATTGTCATCTGGCTTCAAGGCAGAAATGGGTTTGTAGATGGCTATGTAGAGAAAAAGTTGCTCAACCTATAGGAGCTGGAAAGCAGAGAGAGAAGAGAGTAGTCAGGACAAGAACACACACTTTCAGGCAATACACTCAGTGACCTAACTCCAAATAGAACCCACTTCCCAGAGTCACATTCAGCAACTGAACTCAGCAGCTGAACTCATCAGTGAGTACAGCATGTCATATGCTAACCACACTCTAAACATATGAGTATTTTGGAAGATATTTTAGACCTAAATCATAATAATTAAAATGAAAGAATTGAAAAATTTCAGAATAGGAGGAAATATTTGCAAGTCACATCTGTAATAAAGGCAGAATATGTAAAGAACACATAATCCCAAATTAAACAATACTCTAAATATGCATTTATGCAAAAATTAAAAATAGCAAATAAATGAATGTAAATAGACTCAATATTTTTTATCAGTAAAATACAAATCAAAGCCACAATGAAATACTGTTGGATTCCGTAGGATAGCTATAAACAAAACACCACATGAAAATAAATTTTTTTGAGAAAATTGAGAAACTGAAAATCATGGGCAGAGTTAATGGGATTGTTAAATATTTGGACCACTTGGAAAAAGAGCTTGACAGTTCATAACAGTGTTGACCCATGACACAGCAAATTAACTAGTAGGTATATAACTAGTTAAGTGAAGAACAGGTCTACATAAAACCTTGCATGTAAATGTCAATAACAGTATTATTCTTAAAGCTAAGAACAGAATCAAACAATTGCCCAGATACGATCAATGAATAAACTGAATGTAGTCTTACCATATAATGAAATGTTAATTAGCTATAAAAAGAATGGGATATTAATGATGATTTCTATATCCCGGATAAACTTTCAAAGCATTTTGTTATGTAAAAGAACTCAGTAAAAAAGACCACATCTTATGTAATACTAGTTATATAAAATGTCTAAAGTAGAAAATACATAAAGACAAAATGTAAAATACTATTTACCAGTGGCTAGGCTATATCAACATAAAACATAACAGTTAAAAGGTATGAGGATTCTTCAGCAGTTGGGAACATGTTTCACAGTTAAAGAGTAGAGATGGTTTTTCACATCTGTGATTACACTGAAAATAGATGTATTATGCAATTTTAAAAGAAAATGATTATTGTAGGTGAATTCTGTCTCAATAAAGGAATTGAGGAACCAGGGATTTAGCTCAGTGGTTCCACCACCTGCCTTGCAAGTACAAGGTCCTGAGTTTGATACCCAGTACAAAAAAAAAAATTTTTAAATTTAAAAAAATTATAAAATAAAGGAATGCAGCCTCTCTCTTGTGCATTCCAAGCAAAATATATTTATTCAAAAATAATCTCATCCAAACTATAAAATTCTCTGTAAGTTATTAATAAGTGATAGCAACACAAAAATGATTACAAGTTTAATACTGAGTTTTAAAGTTAATATATTTTGACTCCAAAATGTGAAAAAATAAGGCTATGTTTACCAAAGAAGTCTAATCCTTGTACTTTCATGTGTTACAATAGCAGTTCAGTTCATAGTCTTAATTGGATTTTTGGCAAAATAAGATATCAATGGCAGGATTGTATGTTTGGCCAGAATTTTCTGAAATAAAAAAATGTTAAAAAATAGAGATATGCATTAATATATCATGTCTTCAGATATAATCATATAGATAGAAAAATAGATAAAATTTTCATTGTGCACAATTCCCTCGATAATAAAAATACATAAATTAGAAACTAACAAACTTGTATGATATAAATGAGATCTAATTAATCCAAAAAGTTAAAAAGCCATCATTAACCTATAGTTTACTGGAAAGATAACCAGACCTAAACTTTGAGAGTAGCACTATTTTTGTGAGAGGTGAATGACAATAAAATGTAGAAAAAATTTGACGTATGCTGGGAAATTCTCAAATATTTATTATCTGACTAAATTATTGTTTCAGATAGCATATATCAATAAAATTATACCAGACAAAATAAATACATGTCAATAATTTAGACCATATTCTTATTTTCTTTCCATTAAGTTTATTGATACATTTTGTATACATTCATCATTGTGATCTTGTACCTTTACATGATGTATCTTGATTTATATTTTTTTCCAAATTCCCTTGTCTTCCTTTCATCCCTTCCACCCTTTCCTATTTATGCAGATTTTGTTTCCATTTTTTCCTTTTCTCATACTTTTTCTTTTCCCTTCTTTCCTTCCCCTATTCCTTTAGATCTTTTCTTCCTATTTCACATTATTAATTATACATTTTGGTTCTTATTTAGTTTTTCACACTGGAGAAACTATTAAATATTTATATATGTATCTTAAGTTATTTCACTTAAGAGTATGTCCTCAATGTGCATCCATTTAGCTATAAATGTTTCTAGTTTCTCATTTTTTTAAGAGTAGGAAAACTTTATCAAGGGAAAGAAAGCTTGTAAGAGATAGCATGGAGACCAGAAAGTGGGTTGCACCAGTATCTCATTCTGTATAGCTGAGTAGTACTTGAATTTATATATTAAAAAAAACACATTCTTTATCCAATATCCAGTTGAGGGGCAAAACAAAACAGGGAATATTATTTATATGTTTAAAATGCAGAGAAAATAATTGATTTCCCCTGGGAATTCTGGGGATAAATGATTATTCTTTACCAAATTGATCCCGTTCATTTCAGTAATGGTACATGTCCCTTACTTGCCTGCCTTCGAGGCATTTTCTTTTTTTGTACTGGGGATTGAATTCAGTGAAAGAAACCAGCACCTGCCAAGGATCACTCCAGATATATA
>NW_022900950.1:63341402-63382501 GCF_012274545.1 Fukomys damarensis | reverse complement strand
ATATATATAATGCTTTCAAGATATGTCTATGGCAAGTGGAGGGGTCCTTCCCTGGCAATAGTAAAGTATCATAGCACCACCAAGTAGTTAAATGTATATATATATTTTTTTTTAAAATCAGGGAGCATGTATGTGTAACTGGGAAGGTGAATAGATGGCGGAACAGATGGACCAAAAATCTAGTGTGGAAATTAAGGGAGGGAAACCAGGTATGATTTATATCTCCCAGGTGCTAATTGGGGACCACAGACTCTTTTTGTGGGAACTGCAGTATCCTGGGAGTAGAACTAAATTGCCTTGTCTCTGCAGTGATGAATCTAAGGAGGAGCTCATATACTCAGCACAGAAAGGACAATCTTTAGCTGAGTATGACAAGCAGCAGATCACGTCTTTTTGAGCAGATAACAGGTACTGTTGGGAGATGTGTAAAAAGAATTGTGTGTCTCACATTTGGGGATGGGAGAGTTTTGGGCCATTGGGAGATTTTAATCTAATGGCTCAACTCACAGAGCTGGGGGTGGGAGTGTAAGCCAACAGACAAGGAGAAGGGTATAGAAGGAAATTTTTTTTCTGAACTAAAATCTTAGAGGGGTTTTTGGTAGAAATGTTTTGTCAAGCAATCCAAGACTCCACCTACTGATCTTTTTTGAGGATAGAACCAATGGAGGTCTTGCTGTAGTCAAGTTACGAAGTGAAGAAACTGCAGCCGGATCTGGATCTACATCATGCGGCTTTAGAAGGCAGGTTGGCAAAGTGGTCACTTCCTGTATGATAAGCTGATTGATAGTCTGAATAGAATTTGTTTTTTTTTTTTGCATTTGATTCTGGAGGAATCAGAATAAGCAGGGTGCAACCATGGACAGAATGAGGATGCAAATGAGGGTCAAGAGCAGATTATTTATGGTTTCCAGTGACATCTGAGATTTAAGAATAGCCTATCATGTCTTGTAGCCCTGGAGTTTTGTCTCTGCCTTAAATGAAATGTAGAAAAATATATAACCTTGAGAATGAGAGACCCATTTACTTAGTAAGTGAAACCAAAAAACTTGTACTGTTTTAGAAATAAATTAACTCCTAGTTGGTTTGTAGCTAGAGAAGGAAGGCAAAAACCCACTGAAAGGTAAATTAAATTTTGTTTACAAATAAGCAAACTTGAATACCAAAGCTAGAACTCACACATCTATTTTACAATAATTAGAACAGCAAAACTAAGAGGGGCCTATTATGGCTGGAGACACATGCAGGTCAGCAGGCCCAATAAGAGAAGTAGCCATGGCATAATCTGTTGGAGCCAGGAGGAGTCTTGGGTCATTCCTCATGTAGCCCATTGTTTTTAAGGTTTTTGATGTATTGTTGTAATTTTTACCTTTGCCTTGACTATGCCTAATTAGTTAACAAAATAGCACTCTTCACCTAGAGCCTGGCATGTTTTCCCTTGGGCTGCTTATTAGCATGTTAAGGGTACATCTATTTTGGAGCAGGATATTTCCTAGGGAATTAATCTGGACTTAGACTGTGTTTAGGAACTGGCTTATTTTTCCCATATCTTTAAAGATTTTTATTGACAATGACTGATAGAAATGTGTAGAAGTAGAAATAAGTGTTATAACCATCACCATGCCAGTGAGGACCCCTGCTTTTATCAAAAAGGGGATCAGGTCAGTGGTGCCACTCCCTACCTTGAAACCACAAGGTTCTGAGTTTGATCCCTGGTACCAAACAAAACAAAATAAAACAAAATGGGGATCGGAAGGGGGCTGCCCACTTGTTGACCTTTGACTGTGGGAGGATCCTTTAAACATCTGGGATTCTGTATAGATGGTTGGGGGTGGGGAGCTGAGAAATGCTATGTAACAAAATTTTAGATCAGTTGAGGCATCAGAGTGCCTCTTGGCTGCATATGAAGTATAGGCTATTGGATAGGCAGATAGGGTGCTCTTCTGAGATGAAGAGGGAGTAAGTAAGGCAAGTGATATTGTCATTTTGCCCTTTGTATGTCAAATTAGTGGTTTGTGTAGGGAATGGGAGACCCATGGTGAAGGGTCCTAGAACTGTGGATAAATTGCCAGTATTTGAGACAAACAGGTTAAATTCTAGGGGGATGGGAATTGGAATGAATAAGGGGAGAGTAGACAGATAGATAAACATCTAACAGTCTGAGATACTGACAGGGAGATAGTAGAGGATGGTATTAAATAGGTGTTGTAGACTTTTTTGGAGACTGAGTTATCTGGTTTACCACTTGAAGATCTATCTCTTGTTAGGGAGGTGGAGTGATGGGCCTCAAAAGTCTGTCACTAGTGCCTGTTTATTTATTATCTCTTTTGGTTATTCTTTTCTGCTGTGTGTTTAAAACCAAGTTAAAATGAGACCTGAGTTAATCAATATGAACTTCTTGCTATCCATCAAGGTCAGTTAAGTCTCTTCAGGCATCAACTTGGAACCATGCATAGAGCCTTTCAGCTCTTGTCAGTGTCAGCCATTAGGATGAGCAACAGCCTTGTTTGACCAAGGTGCTTTTAGTGAAAGCATGGGAGATTTCTTTTGGTGACCCTCCTTTAGCACATGTTACATTTGTCCTCTGGTGTCTAGCAATCTCCCTGTTCAGGAGGTTGTGTGACTTACCAAGGATGTAAGATATTGTAGAAAAGGTTTTTTTATACCTTAGATCTTTGATGACCTTGGAGGGCCAGGGCCAAAATATTGGTGATCTTTTTAACCCAGTTACCTTTACTGTTGTTCTTTGCCATTTGGTGGTTGAACACCCAGAAGAGAAGATCAGTGACATCAGTAGTACCATAGGAGCTTAACTACAATAACTTTATCTGGATAGCAAGCACCCTGGAATTTTAAATATAGCTAGAGGGCTATTATTTTTATCAATCATGGTTGTTTTAATGGTTGATTTTTTGTAGAATATTAACAGAAAAAAACTTCTAATCAGGAGCCACACAGAATAACAAATTTTAGCATGACAATCATGATTACATTATCTTTGCAACAAACTTAGATATGTATTTTAGTATAAAATAACTGTTGTTAAATATGTTTATTTTTCTCTGAAATACATAAAATCAAAAACAAAAACACCCAGGAAACTTACTTAAGTTATTACTTTTTGATAGGATGCCATCTAAGGAAAGTGTATGGGACTACAAATGTACCTATAATCATGAGTAGGTGGAGCAGAAGAGAAGGGCGAATACCTGGATCAAAAGGTTATTGCCATAAACAATATGTTGAAATATCTGCACGATCAGACAACATGAATATATTTTGTACACTGGAAAAGCAGTAATAATAATTATTGTAATTATATGAAATCTTATGTCCTATAGTGTAGCTTGATACCAAAAGGATTTTTTTAACTCCTTGTTTTTTTTTTACAGAAAATATTATATTTGAAGATGGCCATTATAAACATATCACAATAACATATTTAGAACTCAACCCTTTGATGATGATCAATGTAAACATTTTATAACAACATGTTTAATGAGGAATGTATTTTTATAAAGCTATGAAAATTATTAGAGCTCCCTTTAGTGAACAAAGACCAGAATAAAATTTTCTGAGCAGCTTCTTCTTTATTTACCAACAGGAGTGTACCCAAACCTAAAAGTTTATATTTAATTATCTTAACAATTTTTATTTAACCTGTAAAACCAGGTTTTTGAAATTAACAATCTACTTGTATCTTTGATGTTGTCCTGATCAAAAAACATAAGTGGATAAATACCTTCAAACAATTAGACACAGACAAACACATAAGACAATTTGTGAATCTAGAGTGCACTTAATGTATTTGGCCAATTGAATTATAAAATCTCTTTTAGTTATGACTAGACAAAACTTTTGCATGTCAAAATTAACAGAGATCTCTTAAAGAATTAGAATAAAAATGAATGAAAGCTCCTTATAACTGTAAATATAAACCTTTTATCACAAATTGAAACCAACAAGAAAATGTACATATTTTCTTGTTAAATCATACAAAAACCTTTAATGCCAAAAGTATAAATCTTTTACTTATAGCTTTTTTAAAAATATTTTTTCTCTCTTATTTACTATTAACCTTTTAAAACAAACTTCAGTTGTTAAACTCTTAAAAGTGTTCTCTTCTTTTTCTATTTTCAGCAAAACTTTTGTAGGTCAATTAACAGAGAGCATAATCTTGTGTTATAGTTATTGTCAGAAGTCTGTAAGCAGAAAGTAGAGAGAAGGTCAAGTTAATCTATAATTACAATTTAAGAATTTGTAATGTAAAGGAAATGTTTTAAATATATCAATTAAACATCTAGAAACCAAGCACCATCAAACATTATATTAAGTTGAAGACAAAAGGTATATTTGTCAATTAGCTAGAGGAGGAAGTGGTAAACAGTTTTTCCTCAAGGTGGATGTAGGGTCAAGAGCTGCTAGATGGCAGTGTAGGTTTACAAGATGGTGGGGGAGAAGAAGAAGCACAAGGTGGAGGAGGGGAAGAGGTTGTACAATATGGTGGAGGTCTCTGAAAGCAGTATGGAGACAGCTCATCTGCTGGGTCAAACTTTTAGGGGCACAGGGAGAACTCAGGGTTTTAGTAGCAAGCATGACATGATGAGGCTGACAGGAAGAACAGAGGGAAAGTTTAAATCTTAAGTAGAAGATTTCACTCCATTTGCCCATGTGCTCACAGAAGTTATAAAGATCCCTGAGAAGTGAGGGATCATAAGAGCCACTAGGTGGCCATTTATTTTGGTTATTTAACAAATATTGGGGGCAAATTTGGATATAAAGCTTAATGAGGTATTTTGGTTTTAGGTCAGACCTGAGGCTGTTTGAGTAGGCAGCCCAGGGGGAGTCTGCCAGAATGGATTGTTCTGATCCCATGGCAGAGAAAGGAGACTTCTGTCACTGCTAACTGAAGCATCCTGGAGTGAGGGACAGAGAGTCATGCTAGAGTAGAAGTGCTGTGTGAGAGGATCATCACCACTCAGGGGCAGAATGCCAGGCCACAGTTGGCCAGGGAGACTTGGGGCCTGAGCTCAGGAATTTTCAGTCAGAGGCCGCAGTTGGCCATGAATGCAAGTCTTGTAGGGGGAGCGAGGCCAGTGCCTCATGGGTCTCCACCACAGGGGTCAAAACCCAGACCAACAAACACCTGAATAAAGGCGGGTTATTTACCTATCCATGAGGCTGGTGGTGGGTATGGGGAGGCATCTGGGTGAATGGACATGAATTATCAGGTGGGAAGATCAGGGCACCAAGGTTTAGGGTCCCTAAGCCCACTGCATTAAAGCCAGAAGCTTGGTAGCACCCGATCGGAGTCACAGCACCATTGAAAGAAATCAGCGCCTGCCAGGGATTACTCTGCACGCTGATAGAGCTCATATGAGAGAGAGGTATTTATTAAGATCTGAGGTGGCATGGTGGCCTGCTCCCCAAAAGGGAATCAAAGGAGAAAGGGGGAGGAGCAGGAAAGGGGCTTGTTATATAGTGGGTGACTAGTTCAGGCAGATCAGGCATCAAGTTGGCTCCATGGTAAGCCACTCATGAGCCACTCTTGGATATTCATTCCTTATATGGACAAGCCTTGTTTGCACCCCAATTTTATGACCCATGATGTGAGAGGTAGGAAGTGGAAATTTAAGGTGGAGAAGGAAGTTATTTATCAGAATGGTGGCAACCATTCCAAGGCATTTATCTTACACTCAGGACCTTGCACTTGAAAGGCAGGTGGCGGAACCACTGAGCTAAATCCCCAGCCCCTTGAGGTCATTTTCATTCACCCAGATCAGTGAATCATAAGAAAATAAGAAACTTTGCAATATAATTACATAGGATGCAGCAATCACTTTTGAAATAATCTGGAATAGTTAATATCAAGATAGAACATTCTGATCAGAAAGTATTTTAAAATTAATGTAAAACATCAATATCATTTGATATCATGACACACTCTAAAGATATCTAAATATTATATTTACTTATGCATTGGAGACAGAATTAAAAAGAAAATATTAAATGGGAATTTCTAGGATGATTTGAAATGTATTACATAAAATAGAATATATAACATCTCATGGGTACTGTTTACAGTTTAAAAAAATCTTTAGCCTCTCAAGGTACATTTAATATTTCATTTGGAAAGCTTCAGTCAAGTTGAGAAAGTGCTGCAAATTAAAATCATATCATAGGAACATTAAAATTTTGACAGTTATTTTGTTTGCTTTAATTCAGTATAGTCCATATATCTTATAGAAGTTCTATTATATTCTATTGCCATTTAGGTTGTAAGTTAATTTCAAATTATTATTTGAAAAAATATTCAACATTTTAATGATTTCATATTAAATAAATTTATTCTAATAAAAGGCAATAAAGAAACATTTTATTCTAATCTTATATTTGCTAACACACAAGTCAATTATATTTTTACATACAAGAATGAATTGTCTTTATCAGGATTTTATACTTTCTTCTATTTCTTAAATGTAGGGAACAGGAAAAGGGGACATTACTAGAACATCTACAAAAAGTCCTAATCTTCTGTGAGCCATGAAAGAACATGGTGAATTAAATTTTTGGACATGAAAGATAGAAAAAATGAGACAGAGAAGAAATTGAGCTTTGGTCAATGCTGCTCTGGGCAGCAAAGACAGAAGCCCCTGAGCTTGCCATACTTTTATTAAGTACATCAGGAGAAACAACTGTAATGTATGATTCAGGAAAGAGAGTTCAGTACACAGGAGAAACAAATGTACAATTTTACTCAGAGGGAAGCAGCTGCAGAAATCCTAGAACAATGAGGAATTATGCAGATGAAGATATTCTTCCCTCCAGGATGTCTTCATCCGATTTAATCTTGCCCTGGAACATCGCATCATCACAAGACCATTGAGGTTTTAGCTGTAACCAGAGGCCAAAATGAAGTTATGTCTCACATGTTATAGCTGGCCTGTTGGAAGGAGAACTAGGCCTAATTATATTTCAATGGAGAAATGATTTTCCCCAAGTTTATATGTAATTTCTCCTGACATATCTCTTTTTGTTTTATGTAAGTGTGCTCTTAGGGAAAAGTGAGTATGCCCAACAATGGCTCATCCCTATGTATTGTGAGGAGCTATATTGTATTTAGCTGGCTTAAATGTCTACAATAAACTCTTTTTAAAAGGGCTATCCCCAACTGCAGTTAGGGAAGGAGGAGGTGAAGATTTCATCCAACTGTTTCAAGCTGAGAAGGGTCAATGTAGGGAATACCACAGTCAGGCGACTCCTTCTAGTGAGCTAATTTAATAGATCTTAAATGAAAAACCATGTTGTAAATTAGCAATAAAACCTTTTTTACAAAGTATATCTTGTGGATATTGGTAAAGAAATATGTAGCACATTTGTTTTTACAATCTGTATGATCAGTTGGAGTTTGGCAGTCTATAGATAAAAATAAGCAAACAAAACTTTTAAAAAAGATTACAGCATGCATAGTCAAGATATAATCACTAAAAGTAAAAAGGGTAGCTTTGGGAAAAAGGAATGGTTAGAAACTGTCTTGAGGGGATTGTAATAGTGAATGCAACAGGTTGACTTTAGGCCCTCTGCTAAATAGAGATTACCTTTGTCAACTTTATAAAACATACTTTATCTTAATTTAAATACAAAGATTAAAAACCTAATAATTTTTTAGCTAAAAAACTTAACATTCTTCTTGAAATTGTATAAATATCATCTTTAGTTAGACTTTTCTTCTTGGTGTTTAAGACCAAGTTACAGTGAGACCTATATTAAATAAAATTAATCTCTACCTGTATAACAAGGTCAGTTAAGTCTCCTTAGGAACTATCTTGGAGCCATACAGAGAGCCTCTTCACTCCTCTGTCAGTGTCACCATTCAGGATATGTCACTGTCTTACTTGACCATGTTGCTTTTTGCAAAAGTATGGGAGATTTTTTTCCTCCAGCTGACATTCCTTTCACACACTTTTTTGTTGAATCTTTTTGTTTTGGTGTCCCACAATCTCTTTGATCAGGAGGTTGGGTGGTTCACAAAAGATGTGGGATCTTGTTAAGAAGTTCCCTCATGTCCTAGATGTTTTTTGTTGTTTTTGACCTTGGAGGGCCAGACCCACAATAGTGGCTATCTTCTTAACCCAGTTACCTTCCTTGTTCTGGTCTCTAAACTTTAGTTATTGAACACCCAGAAAAGAAGATCAATAACATTAGCATCATAATAGGAGTAGTGAACTTAACTATTAAAATATAGTTAGAAAAGTTATCTTTATAAATCATGGTTATTCTAGTAGTTGGATTCCTGTAGAATATTAACAGAAAAATAGTCTAAATCAAGGACTACACATAATATTTTATCATGACAATTATGATATTAACTTTGTAATACAGTTAAATGTGTACCTTAGTATAAAAGAGCCATTGTGAAAGGGACTCTCTCCCCCCACCAAAAAAAAACACTTGTAAGTAGCTATCTTTTGACAGCATGTCATCTAAAGAAAATATATCAGCCTACAAGTGTGCCTATTATCTTAGGTTGCTGGAGCATAAGAGAAAGACAAATATCTTAATCAAAATGAGGTTATTATCATAAAAAATATGTTGGAAGACCTGTACAATTAGAAGGCATGAATACATTTTGTACACTAAAAAAGTAGCAGTAATAAGTATCACAATTATATAAAATGTTCTGTCCTTCATTGTGATTTGGTACCAAAAGCATCTTTCTGATAACATCTTTTTGTGTATCTCACAGAAATTAATCTTTTGAAGATAACCAGTGTGAGCATATCACAATAACATATCTAGCACTTGACCAAAGTAAACATTTAATAACACATTTAGAGTTTAACCCTTTAATGATAACCAATGTAAGCAATTTATAATAACACATTGAGACAATGTTTGTTGGGGTGTGCCTCCAATGAAGCTATGAAAATGTATGGGGGTAGTGTCTTTTTAGTGAACAAAGACTGGATAATTATTTTCTGGGCAGCTGCTCCTTTATTTACCAATGGGTGTCCAATTTATCAGTCTCTCTAAACCTAAGGGTCTCCATTTATTTAATTTAACAAATTTATTTTTATAACTTGAAAAACAAAATTGCAGCATTTAATAAGTTATAGGTACCCCAGTATTTTTTGAGTTATTATAAGTAAACATAATACACATTACTTTTGTAAAATAAATCTTTTTGTTTGTCTGTTTGTTCTTTGAGACAAGGTTTCACTATGTAGTTGAGACTGACCTGGAACACACTATGTAGCCCATGCTGGTCTTGAACTCACAGCAATCCTCCTGCCTCACCCTTCCAAGTGCTGGGATTACAGGCATGCACCACCATGCCTGGCCAACTTTTGTAAAATAAATCTTACCATCACTTTGATTGGCTACAAACCTGGGGGAAGAAGGGCATGCCTTTAATTTAATAGCACTTATCTGTAGGCCAGTTTAAGTACAGGTGAATATCTTTGAAGAAAAAATTTCAAAAGTTGAAAAAGAAAGAAAAATTGTTGAGATGAAGGAAAACAGATATATAATTCGACAGGCAGACAAAGAAACATATAAGACATTTTGTAAAATTAGAGTGCACTCAAATGCATTTCACCAAATTGAATTATAATATCATTTTTATTATTTTTAAATTTATAATTGTACATAACACTCATCAAAAACTTTTTGTAGGTCAATTACCAGAGATCTCCTGTGATTAGAATCAGAAAAAAAAAGCACTTTTATATCTGTAAATGTAAAGAACATATTTAACTTGATCACCCTCTTTTTTAACCATAAATGTATATTGATTCTCCTTCTGGAAGTGTTGTCTTGGCCCTGGACCTCACCATGCATTTTTTTTTTTTTTTTTTGGTACTGGGGGTTAAACTTCAGAGCTTGTGCTTGTAAGGCAGGTGGAAACACCACTGAGCTAAATCACCAGCCCTACCATGGATTTGTTGGTCATCATGGGTGAGGTGGTTTGCTCAGGTGATGTTGGCTCATAGTTTCCAGCAGAGGTACTATCCCCAATCTCTGAGATGTTGATTGTTCCACCAGCAAGACCCATGGTCCAACATTCCAGGAGGACGGCCACAAGGTTTCATTATTATCAGCCAGCATATAAGCAAAACCTCTACCCCAATTTATCAGGGCAATGAGGTCACTCCATTTACCTGTTTGAACATCTTTCCAAAGGACTTGTGGGTTCTGGATCTTAGACATGGCTATATGCCAAGGGAGCATAGGAGATGGTTGTATGAAAGCTGATGCAGTATTTTTAAAATTAAGTACAAAAACAGCTATATCTAAATAGGCTTGTGGAGGCAGCTGATTTTCTCTTTTTGACTGTTTAGCACTTGATGTTTGAGAGAGGGATTGTGTGTTTCTGCTATGGCTTGTCCTTGAGGTTTATATAGGATACCATTACTGTTCTTAACATACCAAATAAATAATTTTTGGATGAATTTACTAACATATGATAGACAATTATCAGTTTTAATATTTTTGGGTATTCCCATGGCAGCAAAGGTGGATACAACTGTCTGTTGAACATGGTGCTCTCTCTCACTGAGTGACATGTGGTGGCATGTATCATTTGTGAAAATGTATCTATAGAAACATGTACAAATTGAGACTTTCCAAAAGAGGGGGCTTACATCACATATATCTGCCAAATCATATTACTGGCTAGATCTCAAAGGATAGTTCCCTCAGGGGGATGGGCCACAGAATCTGCTGGAAATTAGGATAGGCCATAACTATCTGTCATGCTTAAGCTCAAGATAGTTGAAAATCATGTTGCAGTGCCTTGGAGTTTTGATAGAAATATTTACGTGATTCCTTAGACTGATCAAAAGCAACAAGAAGTCCTATAAGCCCATCTGCTTAAGCATTGCCATACAAAAGTAGCCTAGGAAGATTGGTATGTTACTGAATATGTCCAATATAAAAGGGATCATTTCTTTGCTCTATGGCCTTTGTAATTTAGGTTCTAATGTAGAGTGGACCACAGCTCCTACTAGTTTATGAGTCAAACATGCTGAATAGGAGGAATCACTTAAAATGTTAACAGGTTGGGAAGAAAGGTTTTCAATTTCAAATAAAATGGCTAGCAAATCTCACCTCTGAGCAGATAGACCAGGTATAGGCAACATATAGCTACAGGAAGAGATCCAAATTGCTGCTTGGTCCTTAGAGGAGCCATTGGTAAAATAAATTGAGACACCTTACAAGGGCTGAAATTTAGTAACCTTTGAGAGAATAAATTCATATTATGCAAAAACTGAAACAGAGCACCACTGGGATCATGATTTTCTATCTGTTCAGTAAAATCTGCAAAAGCTACTTGCAAATATAAAGCACTTTGTAGCAACATCTACATTTGAGCCTTATCAGTTGGGTTGATGATGGAGATGAGTATCAGCACCAAATAGTTATTGGGTATGATTACATCACAAGAAAATGTTTTTGCCATTTACTCTAGATATAATTGTAGAAATTTCACTAACTGGTCAGATAAAAACAAACATTCCATAGAAAAGACCTATTTTTCTTACCACTATCCTATTAAACCTGTAGGTGAATGGGTATGTTAAGTACAAACAAATGAACCAGATAATTAAGAGTTTATATGAAAAATCTGATAGTCATATATGCTTTGTTCTATTAATTGTAACTAATTTTGTGCCTCTGGAGTTAGTTTTCAAGGGGAATTAAGATCTGAATCTCCCTGTTATATTTTATACAAATTCCACAATTGAAATATTGCTGTCCCTATTTTAGGCCTAATCCAATTAATATCAACTAATAATTTTTCAAAATCATTTATCATTTTAATTTATCTGTCCTAAATTGTATTTTTAGTGGTTTGACAGATTGTTCTTCTATGTAGACACCCAGGTGAATATAAGGATCAGATAGTTGAACCCTTTCAGGTGCTATGCACAACCCAAAATGTACTAAATCCTTCTTTGCAAAAGCAAAGGCCTATAAAAGTAGCTGTTGTGTATTTGTAGAGATAAATATGTCATCCATATAATGTGTTAATTCTACAGTAGGAAACAATTTATGAGTAGCTCAAAAAGCTTGTACTACAAAAAGCTGACACCATGTGGCCCTGTTAGCCATTCCTTGATGACACAATGAGAGCTCTTTATTGATTCTTTAAAATTTACACTAGGTACTGAATAGGAAAATCAAGGTTACAAAGGAATGTTAAAGCAGCAGTCTTTTAAATATGTAACTATAACTGGCACTTCTGAGGAATTGCCACTGGTTTTGGTAAGCTAGATTGCAGTGCCCCCATCAGAATGAGGCTTGAATTAGCTTTCCATAAATCCTGAAGCAGACACCTTTTGCCTTACCTTTTAGAAATAACAAAGATGGTTGTATTCGAAAGGCTCACAAGTGGTTCTAAATACAATTTTGTTAAATTGTTCTAATATAAATTGCTTTAAAAAGGTTACTTTCTCTTGTGTTAGATGCCATTGATCAACCCAAGTGGGGTCATTTGATTTCCATTGTAAAGGCAAAGCTGCCTTGGGCAGAGAAACTTCTTCAATAGCCCCAACTAAAAATTTTAATCATATCCAACTCCAAAATGATTATTTTTCTGTTGTTGTCCTATAGGCTTCATTTCACCCTGAAGTTTCTTGCCTAATCTTTTTCCCAGTTCATAGCCCAGTTTAGACATCATTTGTTGAACAGGTGAGGTTTCAAGGGGAAAAGAAGTCACTACAACTCTCCATTCTCCCAATAAATATCTGCCCCATAAATTTAGAGGAATGGGAGCTATGTATGCACAAATTTGCCCCACTTGCCCATCAGGCCCCATCATAAAGCAAAGGCCTGGAATCTTTTAATTTAATTTTGCACATGGGCCAATATTTGGAAATCTCTTGGGTGAAATAAACCTCTTCTTGAGGAATTTCTGGCTGAGGATCCTCTCAGGAATTTTTAATGCTAACATTATTTAATTTTGGTTTAGGCAAGAGCAACAATTGTGCAATATAATCTCCTTGTTCAATTATTTCAAGTCTTGTGGAGCTAACAGGAACACACAATACAGAGATACAATGAGAATCTATAATAGCTGGAATAACAGAGAGTTTCCCAGTATCTAACCAATTAGTCTGCGTGGTGGGGATTCATCCTATTGGGATGAATACCAGATACCAGAGTCTCACCTCCAAGGGGTGAACTCTCTGGGCAGCAGGAAGATCTAATGCCAAGCTCCCAAGCATTCCCTTGATGAGGGGGGAAATGTCCCTCTGGACCCTGGGTCTGAACCGAGTTCCACTAACTCAGAGGGACTGGAGTCCCCTGGCTCTGATCTCCTATTATTTTGAGGGCCTGATTCCCATGTTCATGGCAGCAATGAGTCATCATCATACTATTTGGAGCAGCAGAGAATGTGTTTTTGTCAGGAAGAGCAACGGCAGGAGCTAACTTATTTTTGGGGGGGTGCCTGACCCAGTGGCTTTGAGTCAGCTTGTAAAGCCACTTTCATTTTATAGATTTTTTTAGATACCCCATTTTTCCATAATGAAAACATTTTAAGTCATTGCATTACCAAATATATGTTGGGAGATGGCTTGAGCCATCAAAACCTCACTGGAGGGAGATCCAATATTTTGTCATGTCTTGATATATGCTCCAAGATTGTTACAAAGGTGAACAGGATTTATTGCCTTTTTGCAAACCAGATTAGCATTCTCATAGGCTATCTATAAAATCATGATGCCTGCTGCCTGGTAATTAGAAATCTAACTTCTAATCTTTTGTTTTAATCTTCCTACAAATTTTGTGTATGTTTCCACTGGCCTTTGCATGATTTAAGTAAAAGACTGCATCAGAGCACCATTGACTGGCACAGAAGTGCGAGCCCTCTGAAGGAGATCCTCTAGCAGGCAAGAGAATAACAGTGAGCAACAGACTTGTTGTCTCTTTAAATCTGAAAAGTCATCCATGCTGGATAAAATAGCAATAGTAACTTCTCTCTATTGAGCACCTCTCTTGGAATTCTTATGAGTCTGTTCCGTAATTAAGGAACTCAATTCCAACTCAAAGTGGAGACACAAATTGGGGGACAGGCACACTTTTGCTAGGTGAAAAATATTATGTGGAACTAGACAAAAGGTCTGACCTACATTGTCCAACAGACCTATTCTATAGCGGCTTTTGATGCCATTTGTTAGCATGTTCTGCCAGAGGTCCTTTAAAATGTTAAAATCAAATGAGGCATGAGCATAACTGTCTACCTCTGGGTTGTTGGGATAAGGCAAAATTGAGACTCTAACTGCCTTGTCTGATGTCAAAGCCTTATATAGGGTACAGTGGTAAGGAGTGGCACCAGAATGGGGGTTAGAAACAGTGGAATGAAACCTTTTCAAGACACCTGAGTTGGCTGAGGGGCTAGTGAATTAGGGTCCTCCTCAGCCAGCTTTAGTGGTACAGCAGAAGCCACAGTAAGATGAAAGCAAATGGGTGTGGGGGGGAGCTGAACAAGGAGAAGAAGCGTGACCAGAAGGGTGAGTGGAGGGAGGGGTAGCCAAGGTCTCTTCAACTGACTGGCAAATTTGAGAACAGAGTGTAGTAAGGCGCAAGGAGGTAGCACTTGAGGGGAGAGACCTCTTCACCAGTCCGCATGGAGAATGGTTCCTACACATTTCAATACTAGTAAGTTAATTGACGCCTCCTTGTTAAACGATGCGATGTGTATTTCTGTATCTTTTAGCAAGTTTAGCAGAGTCCTTCAGTGCATAGCTTGCTTTAACAGCAACTTGAGCAATCTGACAAAGTTAAATGATCTGGTGACAAAGATTAACCCATATTTCCAACTCAGCAAAGATAGAAGGTTGCCTCCAGCTAGACACACTAGCTACCAGTGTACTACATCTGCATCTGGAAATCATCCTGGGAGATCTGTGTGGTGTCTCTTTTACTCTGAGTTTGTCACACAGCCATGTTTGCCCAGGGACTTGATCCACATCCCATGTTGATCTCCAAATGTAGGGAACAGGGAAAGAGGATGCTACTAGAACCTCTGCAACGAGTCTTAGTCCCCTGAAAGAATGACAGCACAGGTGAATTAATTTATTAGACAGTAAAAATGAAAAATGAGACGGAGAAGAAGCTGAGTTTTGGTCCTGATCATTGCTGCTCTGTGACACAAAGACTGAAGACCCAGAGCTTGCCATAATTTTATTCCATATGTAAGAAGAAACAAATGTAACAGACCATTCTGAAGCCACCAGCTGTGAAAATTCTAGAACAATGAGGAACTATGCAGATGAGGGTTTTGTTCCTCCCCAGGATGTCTTCAGCTTGTGTATTTTTGCCCTCGAGCATCAAAGCACCACTGGACCATCGAGAGTTTAGCTATGACTTAAGGCCAAAATGGAGTTACAACTCAAATTTCCTAGCTGGACTGTAGGCAGAAGAACTAGGTCTCATCATATTTTCATTGTGAAATGATTTTTCTCCAAGATTATGTAGAATTGCTTCTGACACTTAAGTTTTTCAATTTTCCTCATTTTTTCATGAATGCATAATTATAGTTACATATTTTAATTGTATATACTAATTTTATATTAAAATATCCTATAATTGTGTATAGCTAGTTGACATATATGATATAAAATGAAACATCCAAATAATTTAATCACTAATGTTTAAAATTAGAATTCACACATTTTTTACCTCATAATACTTTTCAAAGATATTTCTAACTGCATTTTCACAAACATTAGTTTTTAGAGCCACATAAACTATGGCTATATTTTTTCACCTATGTAATTTAAGTGACAGATTCGCTTGGTTGACATTTGAATGATGAAAGTAGGATATGTTCATTTAAAATGTTATTTTAACTTTTCCAACAGATCACAGAATTTAAAATTCTAGTAGTAGAGTTGGTCAGCATGGAAATCATGCTTCAAACAGGATTTCTTATTATCTCTGTGGCTCCAGGGAAGTCAGTTTCTGAATTATGCAAGGCTAAATCCTTTTAAATTAAATGTGAAAAGGTAATATATATTTAAAAGTGAAAATCAGCTAATTGATGTATATTTTGTATTAAATGTTCTTGTAATATGCTAAGAAGAAACATCAGTTTTTAGTCTTTAAAGTTATTAAGAGTCTGTTGTGCACTTCTTAAAGAGATGAAAATTTTCTAGCAACTGCACTAGATTGTATTTATGAGATGATAATTGTCAACAAGTTTAGCAGAGATAAATATTGCCATGATTGTCTAAAACTAAAATAACAAATATAGATTCTTGTGTTAAGACTGTGTGGAACTTAATGATTAGATAATCACTTCTTTTTAAAATTACTATAATGTAATTATTTTTTCTACATAATTATTATTGTAATTCACTTGATTTATTTTCTCTTGCTGCAGTTAGATATATGCCATAAATGATTTGATTATGATTTATTATTTATGATTTATGATTGAAATGATTATGAATTTATCATGCCTCCAAATTTTATTTTATTGAAATTATTGGTTCTGGTCTTTAGCAATGTTGACTCTGTATATAGTTTATAGATGCACACATATTAGCATACTTGTTCCTTTAAATATCTATTATGTCTTTATGGTGAGCACATTCAAACTCCTGTCTTCAAAATATTTGCAATATACAATGCATTATTGTTAATTATACCCACTCAGTTCTGCCATAGAGCACCAGCACTTTTTCCTCCAATCTAAAAGTAGTATTGTATTCATTGAGCAGCCTTACCCCTTGCCCTCTCCCTACCACTATAACCAATATTTAATTCTTAACCTCTGTGATAGCTATTTCACATTTACTGGTGACAGAGGTCATGCAGTGCTTGTCTGTGTTTGAATTATTTATCTTAATGTACTATCCTTCAGATCCCTTCATTTTTTTATGGCTTTATAACTCTTTATTGTATACATAAACATATTTAGTTCTCCTTTCCCCCTTTTCCTTCCTCTCATCTTATTTTTCTTTCTGTGCATGTGTGTGTATGTGTGTGTGTGTGTGTGTGTGTTGGTGCATGGTACCCCGGAGACTGAACTGCTAGATAATTGTTCTGATACAGAGCTAACACCACTTTTTTCGCCCTTAAGACAGGATCTCCCTAAGTTGTTCATGCTGGCCTCCAACTTGTAATACTCTGCCTCAGTGTACTAGTTAGTTGGGATTACAGATATGCTGCAACAATCCCAGGTTATACCACATTATCTTTATCCACTCTTCTGTTGATTCCATATTCTCCTTATTATGAACAGTGCTGCAGTAAGCATGCTAGTGCAGATGCCTCATCTACATGCCAATTTCATTTTTTTGGTGTGTGTATATATACTGGAAGCAGGGTTCCTGGGACTTATACTAGCTCTATTTTTAGTTTTGTGAGGAACCTCATGCTGTTCTCCTTAATATTTGCACTAATTTATATTCACAACAATAGTAAACAAGGTACCACTTACCTCATATTCTCTCCATTCTTGTTCTTTTTCTTTTTAAATTACTAGCCATTTTGACTGGGGTAAGACTGTATTTCATTGTTGTTTTGATTTGATTCACCCTCGTAAGTAGTAACATTGAGTATTTGTATGGACATATATCAGTTGGGCATTTATATGTCTTCTTTAGAGAATTATCAATTCAGATCCTTAGCCAACTTTTAAATTGGATTGTTTTGTTTGTTTGAACTCCTTGTATTTTCTGGATATAAACCACGAATCAGATATATAGTTTGAAAATATTTTCTCACATATTGTATATCGTCTCTTTGCTCTCTTGAGTATTTCCTTTGCTATTCACACATGTTTTAGTGTAATATTGTCACATTTTTCATTTTTTATTTTTTAACCTCTGCACTTGTGGTCATATAGGAAAATGAAAACATTGCCAGTGCAATACCCTGGAGCATTTTCCTTCTGTTTTCTTCTAGTAGTGTCATAATTTCTGGTCTTACATTCAAGTTATTAATATATTTTGAGTTGGAGTTGATATTTGTAAAAGATGAGAGATATAGATCTAATCTCCTTTCTTTAAAGTGGAAATCCAGGTTTCTCAGCCCCATTTACTGAAAGGACTGTCCTTTCACCATTGTGTGTCTCGCACTTCTTGGTCAAAAATCAGTAGTGATGAATATGTGGAGTTATTTTTGGGTGTCTGTTTTATTTCATTGGTCTATGAGTCAGTTTTTATGATAATAGCATGCTGTTTTGAATGCCATACCTCTAGAGTATATTTCAAGATCTTATGGTATTCATGTCTACTGTTTTGGTCTTTTTGTTCAAGATTGCTTTGGCTCTTCAAAATCTTTTGTGGTTACATTAAATTTCAAAACTATTTTTCCAACTCTGAATAATTATATTGGTATTTTAATATGGGAAGTGATTTGCACTTTGCATTACTTTGTGTGGTATGGATATTACAACAATATTAATTGTTTCACTCCAGGAACACAGGATATCTCACCATTATTTAGGTTCTTTTCAGTTACTTTCAGGATTGTTTTATAATTTACATTTTAAAGACCTACTCAGAATAGTCATTTACTATTGTAATACCATTTTACTTAAAAATACCATATAATTTTATTGGTTGTACAATTTTAGTAACTAATGTATTTGATAAAAGTTTAACATTATCACATTAATAATAAATTATAGGAATATTATAGAAGAATAGAATAAAGAATAACTCATTTATCCAACTTTAAAAAAGCATTTGTTGATGAAATTTAGATTATTCTTTTGAATTAGTTTTAAAAGTAGGAAATGTTCTTGAATTTGATAGTACAAGGCAAATATCAATAGTTTGCATTATTCCCATCTGATAAACCACTGTTGTTTAAATACATTTTATTATCAAACTGTTTTTCCAATTCAAAAAAGTAATAGAATAGTATGTTTATTCTTAAAATAAAGATTATACTAAGTATAATGCTCAAATAACTTGATTTTAATAAGCAGTTTTAAGAGATTCTTCTCTTAAACTAAGTGAATAATACTGTATGTGATTATTTTCAGCTTTAATTGAGTTTATTGGTACATTTTAGGGATACAGTACAGTTACATTCATTGTTGGGATCTTGTACCTCT
Source organism: Fukomys damarensis (assembly GCF_012274545.1). Lineage (NCBI taxonomy): Eukaryota > Metazoa > Chordata > Mammalia > Rodentia > Bathyergidae > Fukomys > Fukomys damarensis. The sequence goes on along the minus strand of NW_022900950.1, from coordinate 63,363,426 downwards.
ACATAACAAGTCTTGTTTCTCATTTTTTCCCCTTGTCCCTGCCCTCCCTTCACCCCCTTCCTCCCCTCCCCATCTACAACCACTTTATTTCCATCTTTTCATTATCTCACATTTTTTTCTTTTCTCTTTTTACCCTTCCCCTACCCATCCCACCTTCCCTACACCTTTAGCTCCTTTCTTCCCGTTTCTCAATGTCAGTAATCTTATTAGGATCTTCTGTATTATCGCAGATTATTCACACCAGAGAAACTATTTGGTATTTATACATGTGTACCTTATTTATTTCATTTAGGAATATATCTTCAATATGTATCCATTTTCCTATGAATGAATCTATTTTCTCATTCTTTATGGCTGAGTAATATTCCATTTTATAGAAAAACCACATCTTCTTTTTCCAGTTTCCAACTGATGGGCAACTAGGCTATTTCCAAGTTTTAACTATTACAAACTGTGCTGCTATAAACATGGGTGTGCATACTTCTCTGGGATATGATTCTTTTAGTTCTTTTGGAAAGATAGCCAGCAGAGGGATGGCTGGGTCAAATGGAACCTCTAATCCTAGTTCTTTGAGGTATATCCATATTAACTTCCATAGAGGTTGCACCATTCTGCACTCCCACCAACAATGGAGAAGGGTTCCTTTCTCCCCAAAACCGCTCCAACATTTGTTGTTGTGTGATTTCTTGGTAGCAGCCATTCTCTGTGGGGTGAAGTGGAATCTTAGTGTTGTTTTCATCTGCATCTCTCCAATGACAAGTGATGTGGAACATTTTCTCATATATTTACTTGCTGCTTTTATTTGTTTGTCTGAGAAATGTCTGTTAATTTCAGATGCCCATTTTAGAATTGGGTCTTTATACTTGGGGGGGCTGGTTGTTTTGAGTTCTTCATATATTCTAGATAATAGTTCTTTGTCTGAGGAGCAGCTGGTAAAAATTTCTTCCCACATTGTAGGTTGTCTCTTAGTTCTATTGATGGTTTCTTTTGAAGTACAGTAGCTTTTTAATAAGATAAGATCCCAGTTGTTGATTCTTTCTGCTAGTTCCCATGCTACTGAGGATTTGTTCATAAAGTCTTTTCCTGTGGCAATGTCTTCCAGATTTCTGTCTAACTTATCTTCCAGCAAGTTTAGTGCTTCTTTTTTTATATTTAGATTTTTAATCCACTTGGATTTTAATTTAGTGCATGGTGAAAGATAAGGGTCTAGTTTTAATGTTTGGCAGGTTGAGATCCAGTTTTTCCAACACCATTTATTAAAGAGGCTATCTTTCCTCCAGTGGGGACTCTCAGATCCTTTGTCAAAGATGAGGTAGCTGAGTACATCTGGAGTTGTTTTTGGGTCTTTCAATCTGTTCCACTGATCCTCAGGTCTATTTCTTTGCCTGTACCATGCTGTTTTTATCACAGTGGCTTTGTAGTATAGTTTCAAATTGGGAATTGTTATACCCACTGCCATGTGTCTGTTGCCTAGGATGCCTTTTGCTATTCTAGGTCTCTTATGGTTCCAAATGTATTTTTGGATTCTTTTTTCTAGTTCTGTGAAGTATTGTGTTGGGATTTCAATTGCATTGAATATGTATAGTAGTTTTGGTAGTATGGCCATTTTCACTATGTTGATTCTTTCTACCCAGAAGCAGGGGAGATCTTTCAATTTTCTTATATCCTCCTCATTCTCTTTTTTCAGAGTGCTGTGGTTTTCAGTGTAGAGGTCTTTTGCTTCTTTTGTTAGATTGATTCCCAGATACATCATATTTGTGGGTGCTATTGTGAAAGAAATTGTTTCCCTAATTTCTTTCTCAGTGAGTTTGTTGTTTGTGTACAAGAAGGCTATTGATTTTTGGGTGTTGACCTTGTATCCAGCTACTCTGCTAAAAGTGTCAATTAACTCAAGAAGTCTTTTGGTGGAGATTTTTGTGTTTTCAATGTAGAGTATCATATCATCAGCAAATTATGACAGTTTAACTTCCTTTCTTGTGTTTATTGTTTAATTTCTTTCTCTTGTCTAATTGCTATGGCTACTGTTTCCAGAACTGTATCGAAGAGGAGTGGTGATAGTGGGCATCCTTGTCTTGTTCCTGATTTTAACATGAAGGTTTTCAATTTTTGGCCCTTTAATATGATGTTGGCTGTTGGTTTTTCATAGATAGCCTTTTTTAAATTGAGACATAGACCATCTATTCCAATTTTTTTGCACAGTTTTTACCATGAATAGGTGTTCAATTTTGTCAAATACTTTTTCTTTATCTATAGAGAGGATGATGTGGTTCTTGTCCTTGACTTTTTTAATATAGTGTGTTATATTTATTGATTTATGTATGTTGAACCATCCTTGCATCCCTGTAATAAATCCGACTTGGTCAGGATGTGTGATCTTCTTGATGATGATCTGTATTCTGGTTGCTAGTATCTTATTGAGGATCTTTGCATCTATACTCATTAAGGAGATTGGCCTGTAGTTCTCTTTTTTAGTTACATCTTTCCCAGGTTTGGGAATCAAAGTGATATTTGCTTCCAGGAATGACTTTGGAAGTATTGCTTCTCTTCCATTTTCATTGAAAAGTCTGAAGAGTAATGGCAGTAGATCTTCTCTAAATGTCTTATAAAATTCAGCAATGAATCCATCAGGACCTGGGCTTTTCCTTTTTGGTAAGTTTTTAATTACATTTTCAATTTAACTGATTGTGATTGGGGTGTTTAAAATGTTTTTATCTTCTTCATTCAACTTTGGTAATTCATAAGTGTCTAGAAATCTATCCATTTCTTCTGTATTTTCCATTTTATTAGAGTACAGATTCTCATAGTATGTATTAATGATCCTCTGGATTTCTGTGGGATCTCTTGTGACTTCACTTTTTTCATTCCTGATTGCATGAATCTGAGCCTTTTCTTTCCTTTTTTTGATAAGGTTTACCAAGGATTTATCAATTTTTTTTATTCTTTCAAAAAACCAACTCTTCAATTCATTTATTTTTTGTATCATTTTCTTAGTTTCCTTTGCATTGATTTCTGCTCTAATCTTTATAATTTTCTCTCTGGTTCAAGCTTTGGATTTTTCTTGCTTTTGTTTTTCTAGGAGCCTAAGAGTCATTGTTAGGTTGTTTATTTGAGCTTGCTCTGTTTTCCTAATGTGGGCATTCATTGCAATGAATTTTCCACGTAGAACTGTTTCATGATCACTGTCTGTGATCCTATCTTCTATATATGAGATTCTGTTCTGCCAATCTTTTATTCTGTTGCATATGCTTTCAATAGAGTTTTTAATCTCCTGGATATCCATTTGAATCTGTTTAATGGATTCCATTTCTTTCCTATGTTGGGTGTTGATTGTTTCCATTTCTTTCTTATGCTGGGCCTTCATGGCTTATATTACGTTCCTAAGATCATCTATGTTTTTGTCAGTTTCTGTTCTGGAGTCTCGAATCATGTCTTTCATTTTGCTCACCATCTCTATGGTTATCTGGGAAATAATTTCTGTTTTGAATATTTCTAGAGCTTGATTGATCATTTTTTTTTACTTCCTGTGCTGTGAGTTCTGAGTGTCCTGGAGGTTCACTATCTGACTTTTCATCCTCCTTTGCCCTACTGTTTGCCATTGGTGGACTGGAAGTCTGTTTTTGTGGCTTGCTTAAGTGTTGTCTCATCTTTATTTTTGCTGTTGGGTTGCCCTTGATTCAATCCCTGGGTCATTAAATCTTGCTGATATCATTGAGTCCCAGTCTTTGATTCTCTAATGACTTATAGACATTCTCATTTCCATAATTGAGAAAAACAACTCATTCAATCAGTCCCTATTCTTTATCCTTATTGATGCAATCAGGAACATAATAGGATCAGTCACCACCCTTTGTAGCCTTCCATGCCTCTGCAGAGTGCGTCCAAGGACTGGCTCAATCAGGGGATCTAATAGTGGGGGAGTACTCAGTGTCACCCCTGCGGCTACCCTTCTGACGCTGTGTCAGAGCCAATCAGTGGCACCCACTGGAAATACAGGGCTCCAGAGGAGGCCTGTAGTTTGGGCCAGGCTGCGCAGCAGAGGTGGCTCTGTGTCCAAGCCGGGCCGATGACCTTCATCTCTGAATTGTATTGTTTCACATGTTCTTCCACAGAATACCACAACTAAGAGTGGGACACCTCATTAGAGTAAATGTGTAGGTGAAATTCCTTTTCGAAGTACAAGAGAAACCTATTAAACTATTGTTTTAAAATTGGAAAGATTTGGGGATTTGAGTTGCTCTAGTCAGTCCAGTATGATACATGGCATGATGTTAGATACCAAACACCTTTCAGCAGGTTATTAAATGTATTAAAAGGCAACATTGACTTACAGAAACTGTTTTTACTTTACCTATATGAAAACTAGTTAGTGTTGGCATTTCCCAACATAGATACTACACTGTTCAAAGAAATAATAGTCATTAAAACAGCTTATGCTTAATGCTTCTGCCATGCAATGTGTTGCAGTTCACAGGCTATTCTGGCAAGTCAGTCTGAGCACTGAGCAAAATGAACTATTTAAAATATATATTTTACAAAGTGTTGTCTTTGCAAGGCATGGCTTTAACAGAATGTGAAAAGATTATTCCTACAGTTTAAACATCCAAAACTAAAATTTCTGATGGATTAAAACTGGTTTAAATTGAGGAAAAACTAAACTATAAAACAATTGGAGGTGAGTGTGAAGTCCTCAGTATTGTTGAAAAAAGTTTAGATAGAGCAAGGAAAGAGGATTTCTTATACTTACAAAAGCAAGCATTTTCTCTCCATCTATTTGATGGAGGCATGCAATGAACTTCTGGCAAAACTTTAACTAATTATCTCTGAAGGCTCTCCCTCCTATATATTCATGTATTTTACAGCTCTGACCTACTTTGCAGTGACTAATATCTAATGATAGGTGATAGAAGTTAACTTCTCCTTCAGTTTCTTAATCATGTCTTGATCTTTAAGATCAGTTTAAGTATCACTTAAATAAGGAAGATATGAGACACTAATGTTGCACTTCAGAATACAATTTTTCCTGGATGTTTTCAAATAATGTATGCTTCAAAGAGAAAAATAAGTTGTACATGTATCTGTTAGAGGATAAACCAAAGGGTGTGTACCACATAAACAAAAACTCACTGACTTAGTATACCCTAATATCCAGAGAAAATCTGACCAAGACAGAAATGATATATAACTGATTATTCAGTGATGTGCAACCAATTATTCAGTATTACCTATGCATCTAGCTCCACCACCACATATTTTATGACTTGAATCTGGGCTACTCTATGGTTAGTACAAATGTTAAAGTTTCTTAATTATATTAACTACTACTCACCAGGCCAGATATATGTATAGATAATATGCATTTAATATACATGTAATATTACATGTTTAAGAGTGAAAGCCCTAGACCCTGAGTACCTAATGTAAATCTCTATATTATTTGTCTGATATTGCAAGTTAACTTTTCATTTCTAAGGTACATTTTCTGCATTTTCATAAGTATCTTATGATAAACATAGGTATGAGCATTAAATAAGTTTACCTATATGAGATGCTAAAAATAGTGTCTTGGTTTCAGTGTTTAATAAATATAAATTATTTTGAATTGTGCCTTACTTCAAAATTTTAGTTTGCCTTCCATATGGCCTGAAGTATCTATCAGTATTAATATTCTCCTTGAAAGTAATTACTATATCTTCAGAAAAATATTACTATAAGTTCATGACATGGAAGCATTTCTATCCTCTTCCTGTGAAAATCTAGTTGTTGAAAATATCTTGTAGCACATAAAAGTCTCACCTGAGACTCATTTTTCAGGAATAAATACCTTATATGACATTTCTTCATTAGTAACTTATTTTTCATGAGATTATATTCATTTATTTCTAGGATTTGGTTCCCTTATTTGAATTAATACAAATAAGTGATTTGTTTCCTTTGCTAAAAAAAAGAGAGATTTTTTTCTGTCAAAAAGATCCAGTTTAGATTTTTGCAGAGTGGTAAGATTTTAAACTAGACATTACTTGCTTACCAACAGCTTTCAATATTACAGTGTCAGTATACTAAGAAAAGTGATTGCACACATTTCAACTTCTTTCGATGGCAAATATATCACAAAGATGGTAATGAATCCCTAAAGTGCAAACATTCAAAATACTAGCGAGTGCAAAAAGTATTTCAAAGAAGACTCTTCAAATCATTCAAGAGTGTGTATTATGAAAGTTCTTATCATGTTGTATGCTTTATTTGGCATATATGTAGCATGACATGTTATCGCTCACATATAAAACCAAGACTTGTCAAATAATTTATTTTGTGCTGAGGAAATAAAACACTATTAAACAGTTAATGTCTAAATATGCAGTGATACATTAGGGTGTCTATATCTCTTCAGACTAAAACCTAGATAAAAGATAATATTAGGATATTTTAGCATGTTCCATTATTTTGTATAACTTGAAATATTAAATATTCATCAATATTAATATTCATCAATATTAATAAAATACATCTAAATATGTTAACCCATTTTTCTCCAAATAGATTTATTTAAAAATATTTAATTGTATAAAAATTTTTAAAATAAATGTGGTGCGTGTGTGTGTGTTTGTGAAATACAGCTATGTGAGATCTGAATTAAGGTAAACAGTTACATGGACTATATTTGTTTCAGAATGTGCAATTAATTTGGCCTTTTGGCATCTGTTCTCCTTTATAATAGTATCACAATTTCTTTATATTATAATTATTTTAAAACCTATTCCATTGTATCCTGGACATTTCAGTTTGTCCTTTAGCATGAGCAGAATAAGATTCTGCTACCATTTTCATAGTACAGTAACTATTACAATACCTTACAAAGGTTTGTTGTGTGCATAAACTTGATTACATTACTCTGATACAAAAAGATCTTATAAGCCCAGATATTATTAACTGCCTCAGAATATGCCAAATTGTAATAGTTGGTTTTCTATGGCAGTATACATAATGAATAAAGCCAGAGGGTCCTGTCTCTGCAGGATATTTTCTTTTGATATGTCTTGATTTACAACACCAGCAGTAAGTCCAGTACTCTAAATTGAGTATGCCACATTATGTAATTGTACACGTTACTCCCAGAGGGATCTGAGCAATTGTGTAACAAACTAAAGCAATTAGTTTGGATGCAAAAATGAACTTTAGAGTAAAAGTCTGATTTTTTTTGCAACTTCAGAGCTTTAAAGAGAAAATACTAAATGCAAAGGAGGATTCAACATTTCCTCTTCCGATTTATTTCAAAAGTATTAAATCTTGTGAATTTTTATGAACTATTCAACTCTCTGAATCCTAAAAATTCAATATGATTCAACCATTTCTATTCACAAAAAACATAGATCAATAAAGAATTAAATAAACTGCCTGGAGAAATTACAGGGAAATTATTTTATTTCCAATGTTCTGACTGAGGAAGTAGTAGTTATTTAAATTCAGATTTCAATATCATCCATTTATCTAGATATCCATTACAAAGATGTAGCAGAAATTATTGAAAAAGTGTTGCACTGAAAATTGGAAGATATTCATTTTATCACTCAGAATTGAAATACTGTTTTGTCATGTAACAAATGGATGTCATATTTTACTCGGGTAAACTTAAAAATTTGAAACTTCACAAATGAATATATATTTGGCAGAGTTTGAGACAAGGAAGTCTTGTTTGTGTAATCAGTTGCATAAATTATGTACAATCCTTTTCAGAATAAGATAGTAATGACCTTAAATAATTCTTTAGGATAAAAAGCTAGACCTAAGTCTAGATTCTTGAACTGTTTGAATAAAAAAAGCATTTATGTAATTATAGGGAACAGGGGACATTATCAGAACCCCTGCAATGGGTCCTGGTATCCTGTGAGCCACAACAGCACAAAGTGAATTAAAGAATTAAGACAGGAAATGAGACATTGAAGAAGTTGTGTTCTGGGCCTGGTCAACGCTGCTCTGGGCAGCAAAGTTGAAGCACTCTGAGCTTGCTATTATTTTATAGGTTCATAGGGAGTAACAGATGACTCAGCAATGGCAGTAATCCTAAATTATCAAGGATCTTATAATTAAAGGAAGTATCAGATGTCTCAGAAGGTGGCAGTAATACTAGGACCAAGAGGATTTTATGCTGATGAGGATTTTTTGTTGACTAGGATGGCAAGATGAGAAAAGTTGGTTTTACAACAGTAGGTGTAATGAGTTAAGCTGATACGGAATTTCTCTTTCCAGGTGAGGCTTTTTTCTACTTGGTTGTCAAAGAATACCTTCAGCTGATGTAGTCTTGCCCTTGAGTGTCATAGCATCACAAGACCACTGAAGTCTCAGCTGTGACTAGTGGCAAACTGGAATTGTATCTCGGCATGTCATAGCTGGCCTATAAGAAGATTAGGTCTAATCATAATTTAATTTTGCAATGATTTTCCTCAAAATTATGTAGAATGGCTCCCTGTATGTAACTGTTTAAATAATATACTGATTTTATTTTGAGTTTTTCATTAATTCTTGTTGTAGTAAGAATTCTGATGATTAGAAATACTTTTGATTTTTAAATGCACAGTACAATAATGTTAACTATGAGCACAATGTTGTACATGTGGCCTGGAGAACTTACCTATCTTGCATAATTTAACATTTATATCTGCTGAATAGCACCATACTGTTTCCATTTCTCAACATCTGTTAACTATCATTGTACTTCTGTAAGTCTGTTTTGTGATATCTCATAGAGGTGGAATCATGGAGTTTTGTCCTATAATAAACTTACTTCTTTTGGCATAAGTTTCTCTAGTTTCACTCACATCATCAGATATGGCAAGAATCTTTGCTTTTTAAGGCTGAATGATACTGCATGGAGTGTGTACATGCATGAACATGCACATGTGTGTGTATGTGTGCATGTGTGTGCACACAGTTTTGATCATCTGTTATTAGTTATTTAGTTGTTTCTATATCTTGACTATTGCGAGTAATGGTGCAGTGACCATGGGAGTGCAGATATAATTTTGTGGTCCTCATTTCAATTAATTTGGATATGTAACAGGGTAGCATTTCTCATTCATACAATTTCTCTCTCTCTCTCTTTTTTAGGAGCTACTATACTGCTTTCTATATTAGCTAAACCATTTCACATTCCCACCCATACTGTACAAATATTCCACTTTCTCCACATTCTCACCAATGCTTTTTTTTATTTTAAGTTTGTTTGTTGAAATAATAGCTATTTAAACAGGTTGGAGTGTATCTTGTGTTTTTTTTTTTATTTTCAGTTCATTGATAATTACTGATCTTGAGCACCTCTTTGTAGACCTATTGACCATTTCTACATGTTATTTGGACAGATACTGATTCACATATTTTGTCCATTTTTCAATAGTGTTACTTATTTTTCTGTTTATTTTGTCTTATTGAATTATAGCCAGTCCTTATAAATTTTGTAAATTAACTATACATAAGACAGATTGCAAATGCAATCTCTTATTTTGTACTCTGCCTTATCATTTTATATACCTTTCTGTTTAGAATTCCTTCAATTTGATATAGATTAATTAGTTTGATTTGCCTATTTTTGCTTTCATTACTCGTCCTTAAGCTATTATGGACAAGGAATTATAACAAACATCCTAAAGTTTGATGACTAAATTTTCTCTGAAGTTTCAGGTCTCATGTTTAACTATTTTAAAACTTATTGTCATTTATAACTTTAGATAAGAGAATTATACACTGATTTGAAAGGCTTACATTGTAGTGGGGCACTTGGAAATTTCAAGATATGTGTGAGAATGACTTACTATTTCTTGAAAAAGAAACAACCCTTGGCAATGTATTATGTCTTAATGTTCAGATGGGCTTCCAGACAGCCACATCAGAATAAATGCCAGAGCTTTGGTTAAAATGACCAGAACAAACTATCATTAAATAACATCTTTATTATCAGAGTTTGTTTATGTGTTGCTGTCTTATAAGAAAGAAAAGAAAAACAGACAAACAGATATAAAGGTATTTTTTCAGAGGAAATTTTGACTTTTTTGATATTTTGAGGCAGAAGAAAGGAGTTTGTCAGATGATTACGTTTTTGCAGTATTTCTACTTCTTAGTCAATACATTTAGTTTAGTTGAAAAAATCAAATTGTAATTCAATTTATCTACTTTTATGAAATACACAAATATACATACATTATTTTATGTGTTGGAAAAAAATACATCTACTTGAACTCTAAGCTTCGTATCAATGAAAATTACCAGTTCATTAACATTCAACTTGTTTATCAGATAATTCAGGATGACTGCAATTAGGAAAAATATTGTCATTTGTATTTATTGCAGAATAAGTATTTTAATTAGGTAATATTTCATACTGGTAAGATAAGAAAGATATATAAGTATAAATATTATTTTAAAAGATAAGTAAAATATTAGAAATAACTGATTTATAAATGATCAGATATTCTAATTAATAAATACTCTTTAAAACTTTTGGTTGATCTTAGTATAGAAATTAAATTTACCCATAACCCAGTTTTTCATATGTTTACATAGTTCTTTCCTAATTTTAAAATATAAGCTAAAGATTATTGTTTTCAAATGACTCTGAGGCACTTAAAGGAGAAGCATTAAATTTGAACCTTCATACAAAAGAACTTACAGTGTCCTTATAAGAACTTCTGATAAGAATATCTAAAATGATAAGCTATACAGGAAAATCTGTTAATAATTTTATCACATTCTGTTTATAAGATGACAGGATGAATGAATGATTGAATGTGAAATTATCATAACCAAATATTTGCACTTTCTTCTGATCTTTATTTTCCACAGTTTATTTTACAGTATATCCATTCTTGCTGAAGTGGCTTTCATTCTGTAATCTTTATTTGTACATATTTACAGTAATAATTATTGCATAAAAATCTTATCTTCAGTATATCTTTTAATATATAGCTTCCACTTTTTCAGCTTTATTTGGTCTATTCTCTTCCTTTCCATGATGATAGTTTTCTTGATTTTTTTATGATATAGTACATTTTCTGATGATATATATAAGATACATTTTATTTAATTCCCTGGAATTCCTTTTCCATCTTCATTACCTAACCTCTATGTATTTTTACACATATACAGTAGCTTGACCAATTTAAATTATTCCTGTGTTTGCAAGTAGAGTAAATTTTACTGTCTACACTATATGAAACCCCTTCTCCATCCATTGCTATAGCACACTATATTTTTACTACTCATTTTACCTCTCCCAGTTTTCTCCTTACTTTATTGATGATTATCAAGTACCAAAGTTTTGCCTTAATGAAGTATCAAAGTGTTTAGAAGGTAATTTATGTGTGATTAACATCTTATCATTATCAGAGATCAAACTCACAACCTTACACTTTCCAGGCTGGCATAGCACCACTGAACTACATGTCCTATACTTAACATTTTAGAATTAAATCAAAGCCTATAGGGAGATGCTGAAGATTATAATCAATATAGAACTATGAGATGTTGTTTGAATAGGAAACACAGTCTTCATTTCCAACTTGTACTTACTTCTACTGTGCTTCTTTTCAATGTTGAAGTGAAAAAACAGAAACTACCATCTCTAGTTAGGGTTCTAGAAGCAAAATATATACCATTATGTAAATACATGCATCAAACCTTTGAAAAGGTGAAAGAGAAATAGATCCCCTTTATTCTGCTTTAAGGTTCCTGCTAATGAGAAAACATTGCAAGTAAATGAATTTCTTTAGACAGTTTTGGCAGTGGAAGCCATACTCAGCATTTCCCTCCCAACTTTCTCTCTTCTTGGGCAGTAGGAAAAGTGGGATCAGCCAAGGGAAAACTGCCTGTTTTCTTTTCCCTCAGGGTTAACTGCAGATTTATTTTCTTATTTGTCTTGGTTAGTATGTATGTGTATTTGCCTTGAATTTACTAGGTAGAGTACCTTCTTGAATTTCATTCCCCAGTTTCTCAAAGATTGTAACATAGTAAGAAACAATATTCTCATATTAATAAGTTTACCCTAAATATTAAGAACATTTACTATTTTCTGATTTCAATTATAAGTGGTATAGAATTGATTTCAGGCTCTTAAAAAGGCAAATCAACTTGATTATTTGCTCATGTGGTATTGAAGGCAGTTATCTGGCCATTGATAAAAAATGTATTGCTAGTAAATTATGAAATAGAATAAAAATAATTGCTTAAATGTATTATTTGGCCATCTCTATTGAAGACTCAATTAAAATAACTTTTTGAAAACCCATATGTTTACAATTATAAGACAGTCATGGGGATGATAACAGGTTTGTGCTAAAATCATCTTTCTGTACTTTAGAAAAAAAAACATGATTTTAAATTAGTGCTTTAAATTACAGAACCTGAGAAATTTAGTCATCCAAAATAATATTTTATTTCTTGTAATTACAACACTATTTTTGCCAAATATCACACTTAGGGTCTGATAATTAAGGATTGTTTAATACCATGAAGTTTAATTCATATTATTGCTGCATCTATTTTTCAAAATTAGAAAACTTGTGTGGTAATATTCTGGATGAGTGAATTCAAGCAATAGAGATGCACCACACTCTGTGCAAGATTTGAGCCCTTTGTTATAGTTGGCAGCCAATGGTGGCTAGCACTCAAGTCTCCTTGGCAATGGGAAGCAGTTCAATTTCTCTTTTAAATCACACTTTCAGGGCCAGGGATTTAGTTCAGTGGTTCTGATGCTTGCTTCACAAGTGCAAGATTCCAAGTTCAATCCCCAGTACCCCCCTCAAAAAAAAAATCATTCCTTCAGACGGTGAGGGTTCAGGGAAGAGCAGGTGGAATCCAACATAAGCAGAAACATGCCAGGTTAGTGGGGGAGCACAACAAAATTTCACACACACTAGATGAGCTACAAAACATCTTGCAACTGCAGCAAGTTTACTGCCAAGCAGGATGTGGGGGTTTTGGGTGCTTTGTTCAAGTGCAATCACTTTGTTGAAGCACAATAGATTCACTGAGACACAAGATGAAGTTGGGTTGGCTATCACATTCCTAACTCCTCTAAGCATGATGTCGAAGCATTGACTCAATGAAAGCCTCTTGATTGGGCAGGGAGTTATCCAAGGAATTATAGGAGCATCTTATTTACATTAGTTTAACAGAGGTTAAGTGCTGTTTTACAAAGTTGATTATCTAATTATGAGTACAGGGCCGGGGATTTAGCTCAGCGGTTTGGTGGACTGCCTTGCAAACTCAAGGATCTGAGTTCAATCCCCGGTACAAAAAAAAAAAAAAAAAAAAAAAAAAAAAGAGAGAGAGAGAGAGAGTACAGAGGCCAATCAAGAGCCTGAGAAAGAGCAGAATGAGGGAACCAGCCAGAGCTTGGGTAGTTACCCAAGGGCTACAATTGAACAGGTTATGATAACATGAGTTTTTAATTTCCTTCTCCTTCTGATATCTATCTATATTTCCTTGAGCTTTTGAAGGGTATCATGAATTAACTCAGAACTGTTGACATAGAAATAACATGCCTCCCTTAGAGCAGCACATAATCCTCCTTGTGACAAGAACACTAGATCAAGACCCCTTAATTCTGGAGGACCATCTCAACTAGTGACTCTGCTTGAGAGTGAAGAGTCTCAACAGCACATTGCAGCCTTCCTAGGTCAGTGTCTACCTGTTATGCTAAAGCTGAGAGTCCAAGTTCTCCTCTAGCCAATGTGGCAGTTCCAAGTGCCACTGAGCGAGTTACTCCAATCCCAATGAAATTGGAATGACTATGGGGGGATGCTCACTTCTGTCTGTACAATAGTCCTGGGGTGCTATGAGATCCCACCACTTCAGTGGTCTGTGCATATAAATTTGAGGGAAAAACTCACCATGATGGACTTCAGGTTTATTATCTCCCTCAGAAATTCTGACACACCTCGTGAGTTCCAAGGTACAAGCTCGCCAAGTGCCATTAGGGGAAACGTTAGCCTTCAAGGTGTACAGAATTACAGTTTGGCTACACACAGCATGGAAAGTGGGGTTACTCTTATCATAAGAAGTCATCAGACAGGTTGCATTTCCATAAAATTCACCAAATGTCAATGGGGCTTTGTAGATGTGCATGCTAAGGCAGTACTTAAGGCTTTGATTTGGTCCAATGCACCCACACCCACATAATAAGGAGGCTTTGCTTTTAGACAGAGCCAACAATCCTGAACCAGGCCTGGCTTAGTCAGGTTTAACATAGTGTGGATGGCTCTTAGCATGTAGAATAGGGAGGGAGGCAGTACATGCTGGGGGACTGCTTTATTGGTAGCTAAGAGCAGATGCTTCAAAGGTGGAATAATAGGGTTATGCTCAAGTAAGTGGTCCTTTACTCTCATTAAGGGTCCTATTGACTGTGTCAGTGATCAGCTTAGCAACTGGGTTAGAAAGGTAATGATTTTCCCTGGGTCAGGAATTAGTCCTCCAGGAAGTCAGAAGTGGAAGACCCAATTCCATCCTGTGGCCCATTTAGAATCCCAGGAGCCTTTGTAACAGAATTGTGACTCAGCACCTGTATTTTCAAGCTATGATATCATTAGTAACATTTGGTTCTCCATTATAGGAGGCAATCTTTACACAGCCCCATTTAGGGCAGTAGAAATCATTTGGAGGCCCACAACCCTGCTGTCCAAACACACTGAACCCTGGACTTGAATAAAAGTAATGGCTTCCCAGGTTTATGAATTGATAGTAGTAGCTCTCCCAATCTCTTCTAAATAATTTACAGAGATCAACTTCAGGCAACCTGATAGGTTGCCTGGAGCATATGATAACAAAAGTAACATTACCTAGAATTTCTCCTGAGCTAAAGGAGGTGAAAGACGAGTACAACTCTCATTGTATTTCTTCAGAGTTCAGCTTCATCAGCCCAAGGGCAATAAGGATAAGTGTCACAACCATGATTGGAGTAGCCTTATCTTTAAAGGTTCAGGTCTCGGCTCAGCAGTCCACTATTTTACCCACTTGATGCATTAATAGTGAATCTACATCTAGATTCTGTCAAACTTGAGAGCTGAGGGCATCACGAGGATGACCATGTAGGGTCCCTTCCAGGCTGGAGTTAGTCCTTCATTCCGACAGGACTTGATGAAGATAATATCCCAGGGTTGGAATGAGTGGCACGGTGTAGAGCTGGGCAGTGGCTGAGTAGCTCTTGCCTGGGAGTGCACAGTTTTCTGTACCTGTTGGAGAGACTGGAGAGACTAACAGGGACTAGTTACAAAATTTTTCTAATACCTCACTTTTAACCATAGGGAACAGGGGAGGGGTTCTTCCAAGCATAACTTCATAAGCAGTAAAACTTGCTTTATAAGAGATACATCTAACTCTAAGGACAGACAAAGGCTGACCCACCCTTCATCAATTTGCACCATCAACTTAAAGTAGATTTTAGGGTCCAATTCATTTGTTCCACTTGCTCTGAGCTTTTGTTAGTAGCCACAGTGGGGTTTCCAATTTATACACAGTGCCCTTCTGACTAACTGAATTATAGAGGAGGGGTCATCATCAGGTCCAATGGACACTGGTAGTCCAAATCTGGGAATTAATTCCTGAAGAAGTTTCTTTGCCACCTCAGTGGCAGTCTCCTGCCAAGCAGCATAGACATCTTCCCTTCCTGATAATGTATCTATGAAAACCAGGAGGTAGTGATAGCCACCCACTGGTGGTTTGATTTTATGAAATCCAATTCCCAATGTTCTCTAGGATTTCTACCCCAGAACCTGACCCCAAGGAGTGCAGATGGGACCTGGGGGAATTTACTTGTATACAGATTGAGTGCCTAAGAGAGGTCTGGTGGGCCAGCTCCTGCAGTGTTGAAAGGCAGTAACTTGGAGCTAGAAGCTTGACCATCTTGGAGCCACCCAGGTTAGTGACTGAATGCAGCTTCTGGATGAGCTGTCATTCTAATGCCTGGAGAGGTAGATGTGACCATCTGGACATTTCCACCATCCTTGAGGAATCTTTCTTTGCTTGCAGCTGGCTTGCTTCTTTATCTTCCTCTTCACTGTAAGTGGGACTAGTTGGAAGCAAAAGGGAAGGAGGACTCATGATAGGCAGGACAACTAAGGGTTCAGCTGGTCACAGGGATGCTTCCCTGCCTGTGAAATCTGCAAGTTGCTTTCCCCTTAGCCTCTGGTGTATTGTCCTTTTGGTGACCCCGAACATGAATGATGGCATTCTTCTTGGGAATCTATACTACCTCTAGGAGAGACAACATCTCTTCTTTGTGTTTGACAGTCTTTCCTGCAACTGTCTGTCATAAGCCCTCTCTCCTTGTAGATGCTTGCATGGACATGTAGAGTAATAAAGGCATACCTACTGTAAGTGTACATATTTATCTTCTTTTCCAGGCCTGGGCCAAGGTGATCAATTCTGCCTTTTGGGCCAAGGTCCCCATGGGGAGAGGTTGGGCCCAAATGACTTGAACAACTGTAGTTCCTGCATCTCCCACCCTCCATACTCCACTTACCACCAAATTGCTTCCATCTGTGAAGAGGATAGTATCTGCCTCAGTCAAGGGGGTGTCTGTTAAGTAAGATCAGCTCCCCTGGGTCTGGTCCAGCACCTTACAGTTGTGAATTGGAATGTCTGGGTCATCATCTGGCATCAATGTACCCATATCGAGAACCTGTCCTGCTGAGAAGCCTATGTGAGGCTGGTTGAGCAAGAGCCTTTGATACTGAGTGAGCCAGGCATTTGTCATCAATTCGTTAGTAGCCCCCTGAGCAGTTTCTCCTAAGTGAGGGGCTAGGGCCTATCTGAGGGTCAATCTATCATCCTCCTTGACCAATAAAGCCTGAAGACATGAAGTCCATCCTGAGGCCACAGGATCTAATCTCATGGAGAGATAGACCAAAGGGCACTTCCAGGGTCCCAATGACTGCATTAGGACTACTTTAGCAATCCCTCTTACCTCATGGATGAATATATGAAAAGGGTTAGTAGCATCAGGTAGTGCCAAAGCCGGAGCTGAAACCAAAGCTCTTTTCAGACTCTGGAAGGCCTCTTCTTCAACTATTCCCCATTCAAGGGATTGATTTCCTCCCATGGCAGAATGTAGGGGCTGTGCTATCTCAGCAAACCCAGGTATCCATAGGCAACAGTATCCAGCTGCACCTAGGAATTCTCATACCTGTTTCTTGGTAGTTGGTGTGGGTATTTGGATGATGGCCTTTTTCCTGGCCTAGGACAAGGCTGTTTATCCTTCTGAGAGTTCATACCCTAGGTATGATACTTTAAGGCACAGAGTTGTGACTTCTTGGCTGAGATGTATTAATCCAACTCCTCTAGTAGGTGAAGAAGCTCTCATATTCCCCACAGGCATTCTGAATAGCAAGTAGCACCTACTAACACATCATCCAAATTGAATCAGGGTGAGGTTAGGGTGGCAGAATTAAAAACTCACCAAGTCCTTCTGGAAGGCTTCACCAAATAGGCTGCATGCATTGTTGAATCCTTGAGGCAGCTGAGCCCAGGTGAGCTGGTAGGAGTTACTGGAAATTGGATCAGTCCACTCAAAAGCAAAGATAGGCTAGCTAGCTGAGGTAAGGGACATACAGAAAAAGGCATCCTTCATATCTAGCACAGTATGCAATTGGTTTTCAGGAGACAGAAAACTCAGGATGGTTGTCCTTTATGGTTGGGGACAGTAGGATGCAGAGTTACCACTAGCCTGTTAACTTCTTTCAAGTCCTCTACTGGCTTACTTTCTGCCCACACCTTCTGGAACTCTGCCTGAAGTCTGTCCAATAAGCCTCTGGGGCTTATTTCCTCTGGGGTTCATTCACTTGAGAGTAAACTACTTCTCAGACAGGGCAGTGCTCAAAGATGGTTAGTATGAAGGAATGACATCTGAGCCTCAGTTGGAGTAAAATAATTGGCAGCCTTTATCTTATGAGGGAGCTAAAGGGGAAGGGGAAATCTGATCAGAACAGAGTGAGTAACTTGTCTCAATCCCAGCCTCACCAGTCACTCATTCATGAGTGGGAAGTTTTGTACCACCTCTGTTCCTCCCTGAATGGCAATAGTTTATGATCAAAGCTTTCTCAGGGAATTTTTTAACACTGACCTCTCAGTGCCAGTGTCCCATTCTTCAGTGGTAAACAGGGTCAATAACCACTGTGGACAGTTATCCCAGGTCTGTGGATGAGTTCTAAAGATTGACTCTATCAGGGAAATCAGAACCTGGGGATTCTCAGAGAATGATGAATTTTGGGTTTTCCAGTGGTAGAGGTTAGAAGTGGAAAAGGGAACATATAGGAGGAACAGGTGGGTTCCCCATCCTGCCCCATTGGGAGGAGGGGCTCCCTCAAAGGCAGGAGAATTTCTGGGCTGCATCTTCTGGAGGTTGTGACCTCTTGCTGGGATCAGAGACTCTCTTGTATAGGGCGAGATGTAGTAGGGAAAGTAGAGGAAGAGACAAGTGAGTAGGAGCTAGATGGGTCAGTATGGACCGGAGAGAGGGGTAAGCTAGGGTTATATGGAGGTGGATGGGGGAGGACTACCTCAGCATCTGACTGCTGCACAACAAGCTTCTGTCTCTCTGGAGTCTGCTACAAGGGGAAGAACAACTTTTTTAAACAAGAAGGTTTGAATAGGCTTTTGCAGCATAGGCCTTTAGCCATGAAGGAGGTGCTGCACTAAAGTAAGCCAGGAATCAGTGTGAGGTAACTGATTGGCATGACTTGGTGACCCAATAACCGCCTTCCAAAGTGCTTGAACCAAAGCATGGTTGAGGGAGCCCTCAGAAGGCCACTCAAGATTGAAAAAAGTGCAGAGTTTGTCCTTTGACAATTTCACTCCATAATCATCAGAAAATCCTGAGGAAAAATTTCCAAGCATGCAGACCAGAGATTAACAGGTTATGAAGATGATGACCCCCATACTAGAAAGAATTAGAGCAGGCAGTAGATACCCAAGAATAGGAGCTACAAGAACAAATAAAGGAAAAGAAGAGAAAGGAATGTGAGGGAGAGGATATCAAAAGGGTCACCAGCTAGAGGGGCCTGACGGTACACCAACTGGGAGTTAAAAGGAGGGAATAGGACTCCTGTATCATTAAAGGCTCCTCTAACTGGAGTTGTGAGAACAAATAAAAAAGAGATGTCTGGACATAGAAAAAAGATTTACTGTTTATGTGGTGGACCCTTGAATGATGCTGTGACAGACAAAGGGAAGGGGGTGTCCCTCAGGGAGGAACCACTGAGTTGCTCGATTGGCCATGGGCCTCTCAGCCACTTTAAGGACTGTCCAGGATTTAGGGTGTATTTATCTCATTGCAAGAGCACCCACTTGACCTTTCTTAGATGCATCCATGAAACCACAGTACAACTCCATTCAAGCCCTATAACTCTGAGGGGGAATCCCCCTCTTTGTCTTGGGACATGAACAGAACAGTCTATTTTTTGCACTGCTGGTTGTCATTCACTCATTTATTCCAACTGCAATCATTCAGAGGTTAAAGACATCCCTACCCTACCCCTGTGGATTTACCAGATTGACTGGATTACAGCCAGACCAGACCAGACCAGACTGGACAAGACTAGACCAGGCTACCTTAGTCAATATCTTGACTTTATGGAAGGGCTCAGGGAACACCTTCATCAAGGACTACTGATCTCCACCAGAAACAGAAGTATCCTTACCAGACCAGATGGGCTTCAAAAATTTGGAGGGCATCTCAGGCATCCCTGCAGTACCTTCAGTGTTGGCAGTGAGACTATGGGACCCTAAAATGTCTCAGGGGACACCTACCCTATAGTTTGCTGCTGTAGATAGGAAGGATCAAAGCAAGGCCAGTCCACCTGGGGTGGCCAACTTTCTGGGGCCTCCAGCTGTTATGGATGAGCAAGATCAAACTAGAGAACACCACACTATGTGCCAGATTTGATTATCAGTGGCCAAAGGGGGCTAGTGCCCAGAAGTTTCCTTCACAATATGAAGCAAATTGATTTCTCCTTTTAAATCATGCTTTCAGTTAGGGAGGGCTCAGGTGTGAGAGAGTGGAATCTTACAGAAGCAGAACCATGCCAGGTTAGTTGGGGAGCACAAGGAAGTTTCACACACACGAGGTGAGCTACAAAACATCCTGCAACTGCAGCAAGTTTACTACCAAGAAGGATGTGGGGGTTTTGGGGTGTTTGTTCAAGTGCAAGCACTTTGTTGAAGCATGGGGACAAATGGCATTAAAGCGCAAGATGGAGTTGGTTTAGCTATTACAATAAAATGGGCTTTTGAAAAGAATTAATGAGAACTTATAGATAAATTGGAAAACTGAATTTTTGTACTAAGACAATCATCACTGAAGGGGATGCCAGTGGATCTTAATATTGCACCCAAAATTTTTACTTGCCATAACATGTATAAGTAGATCCATATATATCAGCACATTCCTGAAGAGGTACGTACAAAGTTTTACTTTATGTAATGCTTATGTGCCAGATATTTCATGGCACTATTCTAATTGCCCCCCATGAAAAATCTTGGGAATATTTGTAGAGTCAGTGTTTTATTAGTTAGAGTCAAAGAGAAGAAAGATAAAGTCAAAGAGATATAGATAAAGCAAACATAATTGTAACAATATACTGACCAGTCTTTCTGGATTCAAAGAAATAAGCTGGGCACGTACAATGGTTTGTATAATTTGCTCTGTAATACTTGAACCTAAAATAGTGGAATAACACAAATTATTACTATCTAGTAATAAAAGGAGAAAAGGAAGAATAAAACACAACTATCCAAGTAGATGATCATTGTTATGTCTCATATTTATAAGTGCTCCCCAAAGTCTAACTTTCAGAGGTGGGCCTGGTCAGAAGGGTGGGATATGAAGGGCATGATTGAAAAGATATATTTTTGTCCCCAGCTCCTGCTTTCTTTTTGCTTCCTAAGTGCCATGGAGTAAACAATTTTCCTTCATGATTCCCTTAAACCATGAATTTGTGTCTTAGCGCCAGATAATTTTGGACTGAACCAACTGGAAATTGGGCCAAACAAATCTGTCCTCCTTTGTGGTGTAAGTGTTGCATATCTTGCTTCTGCAAAGTGAAAACTAACATACAAAAAAGTGGCATTTTTTCTGTGACTGAACATAATCATTTGCATATGAAGCCTTTGGAACTGGCTTTGTGGTTAGAGTTTGGAAAGGTTTGAAGATATGGGCTATTAGCAGCCTTATAATTTTGTGAATTATGCTTGATTCATGATACTGCTCAGATATCAGAAGAGCACAGTACAAACAGGAATGTTGAAAGTAAAGGCCACATTTAGGAGATTTCACTTGGAAAGAAGGCTTAATTGCTACCTAGAAATGGATGCCATAATTGTCATACACTGACAGAAAATTTGTCTACATTTTTTATGTGTCCTGATATGTTGCAGGAGATTGATATTAAAGGCAAACAGCTAACTCAGTCAGAAGGGGAAATTTCAAGGTAGCCTGATGTTCAAGCTGCAGCACGAGTACTACTGGGTGCATTTCTTTACAACTACAGTGACAATCAGGAACAAGTGGCTGAGTTCACTGATTTAAAAAGTTTTCAGTTTCAACAGAAAGAAAGTACCTAAAAAGTTTGGACAAAGGAGACTATGGTTGCTGAGAAGGTTAACATAAAAGAAACAAGTACTTTGTAGGGACAAGAAGAAAGACACTTTGAAAGCATCTCAGAAATCAATGAACCCCACTTGTAACAGGCTGAAGGATACAAAAGTGTAAATTTCATTTTAGAAGAGAGCCCTGGCCCTTGGACCCTGCTTATGAAGGGTCAACTACAGAATCAATTCTCTGGGAAAGAGGAGGGGAAAAAAAACTACATTTAAGAAAAAAATTCTGCTTCAAACAGACAGATTCAGACGGAACAGACTATATTTTTTTCAGAAATACTTCATGACTAGGTAGTGAGGAAAAACTACATGTCTTAATACTGTCATTTGTCAAAGATACTGAGGACTATTTTACAGGACTGAATATATGTGATATATATATATATAT
>NW_022900950.1:63329795-63341069 GCF_012274545.1 Fukomys damarensis | reverse complement strand
ATATATATATATATATGCACACATACTGTACTAAGAGGTTTGTATAATTTAATATCCCTGTTTTTGAGTCATTTTAACACCTGGAGGTGCAGAACGCTGCTATCACTGATGTGGAAAAAGTGTTTTTGCAGATCATGTAATAATACGATGTTGGCCGCTTTTCATCTGACAGTGGACCCAGCACATCCATGAACTCATCCTATCATTTCCCAAGCTCCCGAATCATATATATCAGAATGATGTAGCTCAAACTTCAATGTGTGCCTCTCCCAATATTTTTTTAAAAATTACAATGGAATTCTGTTTGTGGTTTTTTTTTTTTGCCATATTTGTTTTGGCACTGATGATGCAAAATTAAGGATGCATGAATCTATGCACAATTTAGGAAAAATTTGGAAGCATCATCAACAATGGTGTCTGCAGCCACTTCATTATTTTCTGTCATTTATTTTTGCAGACAAATGCACATAGCTACTTAAGAATGTCTTAACAAAATATTAATTTTTAAAATTTTGTTAACTCTTCACCACATGCAAAAAAAATCAGAAATAGGTAATAATTATTTACTGCAGGTCAATGCTGAATAAATCCTCCAAAGAACTCCAAAATTGTGCACCCCATTCAGTTATGAACTACATGGAGTAGAACTATTTCATGGAAAATGGATTCTATATGAAAAAATGGTGGAAAAATTGTGATGGTCAAATTTTAAGCATTTCAGTGACATTTTCTGAGAAAAATAATGAGTGTCTTTTCAGAGAGAGAGAGAGAGAGAGGGAGAGGGAGGGAGAGATTGTTGCCAATAATAAAATTCTAGCTTTCAAAAGTAAAATTACATTTGGAAAACTTATTTTCTGCCCCATAACCTGGACTTTTCCCAGTATTTGAAATCTTTTCAAATAAGATTCATGATGGTATTTATGCATGATATGTTTGACGTTGCATAATAATGTATCAGAATTTGAGTGGTCTGCCTAATACCATGAATTAATATTTTCTAAATGATCAATGCAAGATATTACAGAATTGTGCAGCCATAAAGATCTATTCTAAGTACAGATGAGCTAATGTAACAGAATATTAATTTATTTTAAGGTTTCTGTTTCCATGTTGCAACTAACCTTTATACAACTACCTTTTTTCAAGTTTTGTTGTAGCATCAGACAAAAATAGTGACAATTATATGAAAAGTGTCCTGATACGCATTTTCCTTTTCCAGATTCACATGTTCTGAAAGTCAAAAAGTCTTCACTATGCCTAAACAGCATATACATAACTGATTCTGAAAACTGAGTTTTTTTTCTATTTGTCCAGCAATTAAAGAGATCTGTTAAACTGCAAGAATGCTAGCATGAAAAAAGGAAAAAAAGTAAACAAAGTCTTTGTAAATGGAAAGGAGTGGAGGGGTTAAAGGGAGGGCAGGGGAATGGGGAAGAAATAAGAACCAAAATATATTACCTAAAGATACAAATTCCCAATGATGAATGTCATTATACTGTATATCTAAAATGTACCAATAAATTTAATGAATAAAATAACAGAATGCTACTTTTCTGAATATTTTTCACAATTATGGTGTTTTTCCTACTTATTTATGATCAAATATCATATAATTGCTTATCATTGTTATTTTAAATGAATTCATAACATATGCTTAACAACATTTTAGCTTTAATACCTAATACAATAGATAACGACAGATTTTGCTCATATAAACAAAAGCTCTTTAGGGTCATCCAGAACTTTTTATATTGTATAAAATATCATTAGATGAAAAGTTGAGAACCATTCAACTAAACAAACAAAGCAACTGAACTCCCTCTTCCTTCTATAAGCAATAAAGAATTAAAAGTAATGCTTTTAAATCTTATTACTTTTTTCCCAAAATGTATTTAGAGTGGAGTCATTGCTTACCATGTCCATTAATATAGCTGTCATTTCTCAGCTGAAGTTTTGTGTAAATTTCTTGAGTAATTTCCCTAAACTTAGCATTCTTTAGTCTATTGAATAATTCAGCAGTTACATGTCTTCTTACAATATGTCAGATCATGTTCTGACTTCTCAAAATTCCAGCTTTACTTCTCTGGGAATGCGATTTAAAGGTAGTAGACCACAGAAAAAGGAATACAAGACTCAAAATCATTGCAAATTTGTGCTGTCCTAGAATTTAGAGTACAATATGTAAAGAATGTCCCCTATTCTGTACTTGTTAGTCTATTGTATTGCTTAAAGTCTGAACTCAATATTTGATTACAGTTAATGACTGGCTTTTGGAAAAGCAGTTGGATCATGGGGGCATTATATCTGTCTTGCTGTGGGAGGTGGGGTTTTGTTGGAAGAGGCAGGTTACAAGGAGCATGACCTGGAAGGGTATGTCTCATTTCCTGGCTCCTCTTTTCACTCTGTAATTTCTGGCTCCCATGACATGAACAAATTTCCTGTGCCTGGGCCCTTTAACCATGCCTTAGAGCAAATTTTATTCATTATCTATTGAAATGTACATATATAAGGTAGTGCCTGATATTTACTATTACTTATCAAACATTCTCTATTCTAGCCAACATAGGCTTAAAACAAAATCGCTCATTTGGAATAGCGCAATTACTCTGAATTATTTATTGGTTTTTTTCTTTTAAAGTATCTTAACATCTTGACGTTTTCTATTGTATGGAGTTGCACTAAACACAAAATGTGTTTCTATTTTAGACAATTTCCCACATGATTATGGCAATAAATGTTTACCAGTTTTTATGTGCCTTTCTTTTTGCCTAAAGTACTTAATGATTGGAATTTATCATTGTAATACTCTACATAAAATTATATAATTCTAGTGTTTTAGAGAAATAAATGGTTGTTGGTCCAGCATTTGTAGTCAGAATCAGTTAGAAGTCTGCTCACTTAGTTTATAATTCACTGGCTACTGATTGTTCTGTACTGGTGGTAAATAAGTTCAAGATGGCAACTACCTTTGGAGTGTGCTTCATTCTCCAATAATAGATTCTCTCAGTGTTTCTTTGGCAGTGTTCTCCTGAGAAATTGAAAACTAAAATGTGTACATTATTAGGAAATAGCTACTGTGATAATGAGGATGATAAATTCTATATCTACTGGCTAAAGATCCAGAAATGTTAATGCTGAAGTGTCTCATGGACTATCCAAGTTAGCATAAAAGATTAACTGTCACAAATGAAAATAGGAGATTATAGGTGCACAAGAGAAAATATGCAAAATGTCTTCAGGCATAGATTCAGATTTGGCATAATGTAAAGTCTGCTATAATTTGTAAGATGAAACAAGGCACAAAGTCAGTTCAAGTTTAAACAAAAGGAAACCAGACACTAATTCTTCATTATAAGGAGTTACAAAGTTATACCACAACATCTATCTATTCAGGGATAGAAAGATATTTGAGGTTATTAATGCAGTTATTCAAAAAAAACTTTTTAAAGCTTTGTTATAATATTAAAATATTTTTATTGACTGATTTTATCATGCACATAGATTAAACTTTAGAGCATTTACTTCTAGGCAAACCCAGATAATATTCAGGAGATTTAAAACTAAAGAGTATCTTTCATTGCTTGAAAGTGATTAACAATCATATTATATAATATGCAAAATTTCTAGAAGTTAGAAATTTTAGACAGTATAGAAATGAAGTAGATGTTCAGTTATCTGTAAATAATTTTGTGAGCTATAGTGTATATAGTGTTTAGCTCACTGAACATTAATGCCTTGATTTAGGGCAGAGTCCTCAATGCTAGTGATTGCTTGACTTAAATAATGAGGTATAAATTCCTAGTTTTTGCCCTGAAGTGTTCTTTATTTTTCCTCTATGATATATCATTTTTCAGGAGAAAAGAGTTATACATTTCCATTTGAAGGATGTCAAGAAAAATATAAAAATGAAATAATATTTTTAAAGCCCATGTGAATGTTCACAAGAATTATTACAGGTTATTTATAGGCTAGAACACCAATATTGAAAAATCTTGTCAAAGCAAGAAAAGATAAATAAAAATTAAATGAAAATATTACTGTGGTGATCCTTGAAAAGGAAAACTGATTAAGTAGTTAGAAAAACATTTATAATTGTATAAAGTATATATGCTAAAATTTTTCTTCTCTCTGTTGGAAATGTCAAAGTGATTTGATGGGGCCAGGGATTTAGCTCAGAGGTGCAACTGCTTGCCTTACAAGTGCAAGGTCCTGAGTTCCATCTCTGGTACCAATAAATGAATAAATAAATAAATAAATAAATAAATGAATGAATAAATAAGTGATTTGAAAAACAGCATATACATTGAAAAAATTTTAAAACAACATAATATATAATTTAAGGAAGTAGTTGACTGACTTCCTATTTCTTATTTTTCTCTTTTATTTTGCTATTTGTGTATATGCATATATATTATATATTATTTATATGATCATATTATTGGTATATATAAAATTTCTCATATAAGAGAAATGTGAGCTTGCATGTCTGAGTTATTTCACTTAACATAAAATTCTTATTTTTATACCTGGACGAAAATGACCACAGATGATCTAGTGAAATATATTTCATAAGTGTCTATTATAAATTGTATTAGGGATAAGCTAGAAAGATATATATAGTAGAAATATAGCATCACACTAGTTTTTAAACAAAAATACATGGATTCCAAAATTAACTCTCACATTATAGTAGAAGTCTGAGAAATTTAAAATGGCAAGAGTTTTAAAATTTCTCTTGTGGGAAATAAGAGTAACAATGCTAAATTTCACTGAAAACCATTGAGGATTAAATGAGATAAATTCTATAAATTATTTACCAAGTAGTAATCCCCAAATACACGATTATTTTTGTATTCTGTACTCTTAACTTTAATAAGACAATAACTATATTTATCTTTTTGTACTACTGTTAGACAATTTCAAAAATATATCATGCACAACATATATTTGTTGAATTGGTTAATAAATAAAACTGGCAAGCACAAAATGGGAAAAGATCTGATGATAATTTTAAGCCATACTTCTCAATATATTGCAATATATTTGTTACTTAAAGACTTTGCAATTGATTAAACACAAATGCATCATCTTATTCCTCTTTAATCAATAGTTAATCTTAATTATTATAATATGAATAATGTAGTTGCCTTAATTTATGGGACCTGGACATTTGATCTAACATTTCATTTAAAGTATATATCAAAATATATTGAATTGTAATTCTTAGGCCACTCATGGATTTCTTAAAAATTTATGACAGAACAATTCTTACATTATCTTCTCTCCTTAGTTATAACATAATCATGTACCTACTATCATATTCTATAGTAACTATAAAAATAGTTACTAATCTGTTTACTGAATGACTTTTGCCTTTATTATTTCTTTTCATCTAAAGTCATTTACTCATTCTTATATCCTCGTATTTGCTGTGAGAACTCTTGCATACTACAGTATAAACTTATCAGTTTGAATATATAAATCTAATGACTTAAAGTGAAGAATCATTAAAATTGGTGGCATAAATTGTTGAAACCATACTGTCAATGAAAATTACTAGAAATTATTGGGAAATATTTCCTTTAAAATTTTATTGAAAACATCCCAGAAATAAGGAATTTTAAAAATTTCTTGACAAAAACCACAGAAGAAAGAACTGTAGAGATTTTGGTGAAATATTTGATGCCCAGCATTTCCTAGATACATCTGGTAACTTAGAGACTGCTAAGTGAGAAACCAAAGAGCTGAGTGGTGCTTATGGAATCCTCATGAGAACATGAAGACAAAGGTGAATTGTAGAGCCTGGCAGGGGAAAGCATCAGTGAACCATCCATATCTTGGTTTGAGCAGTTTAAAAGATAAAGACAAGACTGATATTAACTAAACATGGATTAACTCTACAGAGAGTGACTCTAGTTTTAATCATTTGATTCCTCAAAATTGAGAAAAAATGTTATTGCTAATGTCATTGATCAACTGGCAGAATAGAGAATCTGTACTCTCAGGAAGAGATACTCTCATGCAGGCTTTTAATAGTTTATATAATTTTATATAATACCACCAGTCATTAGAAATCATAATAATGGGGCCCTTATGAAGAGGGAAATATGAATTAACTCGTGTAATACAAAAAATGGTAATAACACATAGAAATAAAAAGGTGTAGTTTGCAGAAATTTAATTGAAAATAAGTACTTTTAAAATATACAAGATGAAATGCAATAATTAGCAGTCAATAGCAAATATTAGCAGTGAATAGAAAAGTTAAAAACACAAAATCTACAGATATAAAATAAGATAATCAAAATAAAAACTCAATATAGGGTCTTAACATAAGTATAAGAGAATCTTACTGAAATGAAAAACATATTAGAAGAAAACTACTAAGAATATCAAAGAAAAAAGATAACAAGTTAGGTAGATAGATAGAACCAAAGATATAGTTGGAATTCACACACAAACAATGTGCAGAGACGATGCTGTAGTTAAAGCTGTATTTCTTTAATGCTTACATATATTCACTCACGCACTCAAATAAAAAATTTCTCTTCCAATTTATACATCATAATGAAAAAGAAAAACTTTAACAGCAGCCTACAAAGATTTTCAAAGGTGGAAAAAATGGCTAAGTACTGACTTCTCAGTAGAAGAAAATGTAATGGTAGATTAAAATGATGGACATAAAAATACCTAAACTAAGAAGATTAATGACTAGCCAAGGTAAATGTGTAGGACCCTAATGATTTTTGATAGTATGAGTTGAAAAATACAAACAACTCAGATACTTTAAAGACGTAAATAATGCTATCTTATTATTCTAGAAGAGAGTTAACTGAAATCAATGTGAACTTGTAATACTGACTTGGAATATGATGAAAAAAAGATGAGATGCTAAATCAAAGAGGCTTTTTGAAATCTATGTAGTTAGCAAAAGAGAAAAATAAGTGTAAGTAACTACACATCTAATACTGTACATTAAGAGAAAAATGCTACTAAAATTAAATTAGAGTAAGAGAAAAATGGGAAAAGTATATGAGATAAGAAAATAAATTATAACATGACATGTTTAAAATGAAATATATTCATATAAGCCTTAAGCATAAAAATGCTGTGTAAAAGTATTGAGAGTATATATGAAAAATACTAATAAATATGTGTTTTATTTATGTAAGATCCACTTAGAAGTACCATCTGTAAAAGCTGAAATGAGAAGTATAACAAACAACATGTAAATATTATCTAAAGAAAGTTTTGAAATAATATTGATAATAAAGAATAGATTTTACAGTATAAGAGCTAACATTTCTTGTGAATCCTATGCTCATATATATTTTTGCATATATCCCTCAATTGTTGAGAGGAAAAATCAATAGGTTATAAAATAGCTGGAAAAAGGAGTTTAAAATTTATATAATATCTACAAGACTACTTGGTACTATCAAGTGCAAACAGAATTTATTTATTTATTCATTTATTTTTATTGGTACATAATCATGGGACATAATGATTACATTTATTATAAATAATTAGTACATGTACATAATGCATCTCATTCTTTTTTTCACCAGCATCAGACACATGTATTTATAAGTCTGTATAAATAAGCTTTTATATATACAATCTAACAACCAGATTAATAAGCTAAATAATATTTAAAACACACGAAACTGTTATACTAAATTAAAATATACTTTTAATTACATTGTCTAGCTAGATTGCAATAACCATTTTGCTCTCATTTTTTCCTTTTATCTTTTTGTATATTAATTACCCTTTATATATTGTTTCTCATATTTAAGCTTGTGTGTTTGAGAACATTATGGCCTCAAGGTGCATTCAGTATCCTACAAATAATTCAATTTTATCTTTCTTTATGGGAAAGTAATACTCTGTCATATCAATTTATCAATTAATCTGTTGAATATTGAGGCTGCTTCCAAGATTTTATTACTGGTTAATTGTGCTATCAATGGATATGATCACATAAAAATGTTTAGAAAAATAATTATATTTTGCCCAGAAAAAAAATCTCTATGTTTTTAAAGATTATTTATTTATTTATTTATTTATTTATCGACTCATTCATTTTTATTTTTTGACAGAGTCTTGCTTTATGGCCCACGATGACCTTGGAGTAGTGGTGCTTCTCCTCCCTCAGCCTCCTGAGTGCTTAGATTACAGGTGTGCACCACCATGTACTGCACAAAGACTTTATTTGCAATATAATTACTTGTATATTATTACCAAATACTACATTTCATGGAGGTATTTTCATAAATGCATAAAACATATTTTGCTCATTTGCATCCACCAATCCCTTTCCCTTACACTCCCCTGCTTCTCCTTTCCTCTTCCTCTCTTGTGTCTAGCAAAAATCTTCTTTTCTCTATTCTCATGTCTTTTTGAGTTTCTATGTATTCTGGAAAACATCATATTTGTCTTTCTGAGTCTGGTTTATTCTAATCAACATGATCTCTACTTCCATCTCATTTTATGTAAAAGGCATTTTTTATTCTTAACAGCTTAGTAGGTGATCTAACAACTAACTTGTAAAATGTATTAACAGAACAAATCTGACAATATACTTCTATAAAATTATAAATTATATTTTTTTATATTCTTCACACACACAAGCACATGTATATTTAAAAAACTAGGGCGAAAGTATTTATAAAGTGATTCTTCAGTAATTGATTTGTATCTGAAATATAGATAATAGTAATGAAACTCAATACTAAGATAATGTTTCCAAAATAAATGAGCAAAATTTTACACAAATATTTTACCAAAAAATAATTATATTTAATAGAATCACCACCTAAATTTTAAGGAAATTTAAATTATTATTTTTTTTACTTTGAAAATTTTATTGAGCACCTGTTCCACGTTTTTTCAGCTTTAATTGAGTTTTATAATTACAATGAGACATAATTCCATATTCACTAGAAGTGTGAAATTTAAAGCAAAGACAAAATGAAAAATTAGGATGTATAGTCCTTCAAACACTCTTATATTAATGATTTGATGTAAAAGATTACAAGCAATTATAAGATAGATATAGTATATATGTATCTTTGAATGTTAATCACATAATAAAAGTCAGTAATACTCACGTTTTATGTGGATGTTATAGAAATATATTAAAATTAGGGCTGGGGATTTAGCTCAGTGGTATGGTGGCCTGCCTTGCAAGTGCAAGGACCCTAGTTCAATCCCTGGTACCAGAAAAAAAATATATATATATTAAAACTCGATTCATGAAGATTTATATAGTTTCATATTTATAGTAGCTTTAAAATAATTAAGCCTAATTAGAAATGACCCAGATGTGAATGTATGAACAAATTCATACTACATTCATACCACAAAATACTAATAAATAATAAAAAGTGTACTGCTTACTCAAAAGTTTCATGCAATTTCTGAAAAGCTATCAGATAATTCTGAACAAGGCTACATATTGTATAATGCATGATTCCATATATGTGAAATTTTCAAGGAAGTAAATCTATAGAACTAGAAGAAAGATTCATAGTTGCCTGAGTAGTAATAGGAAGTGTACAGTACTGAGTGCAAAATAGAATGAGTGTACTTTTACACGACAACATACATATTTTAAGACCTATCAAACCATTTATAACTGATGAGTTTTTGTGGGAGACTAGATGGGAAGATCGAAGCCTAATTGGCCTCCTTAGTGAGAACTAAGAAGAAAAAAGGCATGCAAACATGTTGACATGCTTTCAGGGAAAAGTTGAAACACCTGAGATTCTGTTGTTTATCAGGAAAAGTACGATGGTGGGTGGGAGACAAATGAGTCCTGTGTAACGTTAATTGCTTGTTCCCTTGTCTGAGTGAACAAAGTCAGGGTGTGCCAGTCACTTCAGGCTTTATGTTGAACGGAAACATGAGCCCCTGGCACCTGATTCCAAGTCTCTTTACGTTTCATCCTCATCACCCCTTCATCAGGTTCCAGGGTGGAGTCTGGTTCCTATAGGTGGTGTCCAAACAGGGACTCACCCAAAGAAGTCTGGGGGGCGGGGTTAGTGAATCAGCAATGGGGACTTCCAAGTTAAGAGACATATCAGCCAGCGGAAAAAAAAAAAAAAAAAAAGGAGAGAGAGAGAGGAAAAAATGAACATGAGTGCTTGTGGTAGCCAGCCAGGGTAATGGGGCAGAGTTCATTGACTGAAGTACAGCATTAAATACCTTTGTGGGAAATTCTATTGCACCAGTCTGGTGCTTGTTAGTACCCAGGTGACTTCTCAGATGTTATAAGATATTATCAAACATAATCCTTAGTTTCCTCAGATGGGTATATTTGATGTAGAGAGTTGGGATTGAGTAAGAGAGAGTTTGGAGCTTGCTTATAAACAGGGCTCTACTACATCACCTAAAACTTTCTCCAAATGGAGCTTTGTCTGTGTAGTTCTTTGCCCTGTAACTGCAGGGGAATATCTTACGCTTAGTGTACACTGGGCAAAAATGAAGATAAAGGTGAAGAGCACTGGTCCCCTCCTCTTCCTTCTGCTCTTCATCTGTAGTTGACATAGAAGAAGTGTTATCTTATCAAAGATTAGTTAGACAGGCTGCACTTACTGGAAAGCCCTTCAGGATGTGTGCATTTCCAATTATCCTGACTCTAACACTCCTCAAGATAATGTTCATGAGCATAATCCTTTGGAGTATAAATTGCTCAAGTAATTAAAAACCAGTGTCATGAACAATAGGATCCAATGCCCTTTCATGATAGGCTTACTGGAGTCTGTGGTAGGAGCTCTGCATTTGCCTCCTTTAGACATTAAGCATTTAGCTATGTCCTGCCTCTCTGCAAGTTAATGCTTAACTTTTCATGTTAACTTACAAGAGTTAGCACCTGAGCAAGCTCAACAGAATCTGGCAGCAAGGCACCCCGCAGACAGAAGAAACACTGTTAGGAAGAGAAACCAAATGGGCTTTGGTACAACATGGGTTATGTATAACCCCAGAGAAAATTCAAACTATCTTTCCTTATAGTTATTTGGGGTCTCTGGTAATGATAAGAGCAATTACATCCAGAAATTAACATTAAGAGGAGACTCATTAAGGCCGGGGATTTTAGCTCAGTGGTGCCACTGCCTGCCTCACAAGATCAAGGCCCTTAGTTCGATCTCTGGTACACACACACACACACACACACACACACACACACACACACCCCAATAAGAGAAAGAGAGAGAGAGAGAGAGAGAGAGAGAGAGCACAGAGACATAAGAAAAAAATAGAGAAATATAT
>NW_022900950.1:63305800-63329759 GCF_012274545.1 Fukomys damarensis | reverse complement strand
CACACACACACACACACACACACACACACACACACACACACCCCAATAAGAGAAAGAGAGAGAGAGAGAGAGAGAGAGAGAGAGGACAGAGATTCATGAAGAATATAGAATGATTTCTAAAGATTGTTGAGGGACATTCATTGGATTTGACCAAAACTAGGAATACATACATACCAGTTAAGCAATCTATATAATATTACAGGGAGATTCAGATTTGAATTTTCTTCACATATTCACATCTGAAGCCCTTAAAGGGCTCCAGTTAGTAAAAGTGTCTTTGGCAGAGAGACAAGTGTTTCAAATTAGTCTGGGTGTGTCTTTTATGCTGATTAAATTGCCTACTCCTCTCTCTAGTACTGGAGATTTTGGTCAAATACTGAACAGTAAATATTAACCTATTGAATGGATTTATCTTTCTAACTAGCTTACAGAAAGTCTTCAGATATATATGGAACAAATGGCTGTGCTAATTCACCGGGCCAACCACCACAGCATATAGCTTTTAAGATTTGATCCTGACTGTATTATGCTTCCTATTAACCTTGCACAGTATACTCATTTACTACAAACTTCCTTAGTTTAGCAGATAGCCCTTGAAGGGTTGGATTAATTGATAATCACCTTTCAGATAGGTTTGTACAGCTATACTGTCATTATTCATTTGTTTTACCTAGAAATACTAAGACAATTCCTTTCAACTTAGTCTATGGATGGATTCCCTTGAGGTTTTGCTACTTACTGGACTACCCAAAATCACTCAAACATTGCTAACCTTGGGCTTTTGGCTCAAAGATCAGCATTGGTTGCTGTGATCACTATATTAGAAAGTACTTTGGCAGAACCTGCTTACATTTT
The DNA here is from genome assembly GCF_012274545.1 of Fukomys damarensis. NCBI lineage: Eukaryota > Metazoa > Chordata > Mammalia > Rodentia > Bathyergidae > Fukomys > Fukomys damarensis. The sequence goes on along the minus strand of NW_022900950.1, from coordinate 63,328,904 downwards.
ATGTGATTCCTCCTATGCAGTTAATGTCATTGTTTAGAGACACCACTATAAAAAAGTACTTTAGAGTCTCCTCTGTTTCATTTGTTTTTGCATTTTCAAGCAGCCATTTAGAATAGGGATGCCTCATTCTATATAGGCCATGTGCACTCATGCTCCAGTCTTCCTGGGCCACTGACAGGAAGAAATTGTCATGACGATAGGCTCATTGCTTCAATTTTTCAACAGGCAAGGCTTTCTCACTTTTATTTCCATCAAAATACTTGAGTCTTTATCTCTAGCTTTAAACTTTTGATATCACAGGCATGCCACATTATACAATCTTGTCCAACATGTCAGACTTTACCTGCATCACTGCCATCAGAAGGCTGTTGTCCTCAAGGCCTCCAGGAAAATGAGCTAATGCAAATGGGCATAACACCTATGCCCTGAAGTCAGCAGACTACAGCATGTGCATCTTAGTATAGATACTTATTCTCATTTTACTCATGCTACTTGTCATGTAAGTGAGACTGCAGGGTATATAAAGCAACATTACCTCTTGGCATTTTCAAAGATGAGAGTTCCTAAGAAAACAAAAATGGATAATGGCCTTTTCTGTACAAGTGTGAGCTTTCAAAAATTTTTGCAGGTATGGAATGTTAGTCATTCCACTGAAATTTCTTGTAGTTCACAAGGACAATCTATTGTTGGGCATGCATATTTAACTTTGAACCCACAAATGGAAAAACAAAATGCTAGAATAATAGGACATGATAAGCCACAAGCTTGTCTTGATTTTATAATATTTACAGTCAATTTTTTGAATTCTGTCGGAAATATTGATAGCATGCCAGAGGATTTAAATTGGTCAAAATAATAAAAGAAAAGAGCAAAGGCACAAGTGCTATGGTGGTTCCTAGAGATGGGAAAATGGAAGGGACCAGTTAATCTGCTGGCATAAGGGTGGGGATTTGCTTGTGTCATTGCAAGAAATGGACAGACGATAGCTTCTAAGAGAAATCCTTCCCATGATGCTGCCATGAAGGAATGTGAGCCCACTTTTCACTATCCTCAACAGTGAACGTGTTCCCTCAGCTGATAACTGAAGTAAATTACTCAGGAGGTGGAAAGACTTGTTCATGGTCAGCAGCTATGTGAGAGGAGAGTGCCTGGTGTCTGTCAAGAGCCCTCTGAACAGACCCTCTGAAGAGTGTCTCTGACTGCTCCGATTTAGGAGGAAGTAATTAGAGCAGTTTGTGCCCACTACCCCCTCTCAGCAGTTAGTCATAATACAAACAGTCTGATAGGGCTATTGATGAACTCAAACATGCATTTACACAAATTGTTCCCCATGCAAAGATCACATCTATGAAGACAACTTGTGGTTCTTTTCTGGATCATTTTGTTGTCTGTGGCCATAAGCCATGTTTCCTGCTAATTTTCCCTGGTCATCTCTAAAATATTATTTAATTTGCAATGTGACATATATGTCATCAACAGATAAACAGACAAAGAAAATTTAGTCCGCATACATTGTGGAGTACTACTCAGCCCTAAAGAAGGGTAAATTTGAAACACTTATGTGAAAGAAAATGCACCTTCAGGCCATCATGCTCATTGCAATAAATCCAACACATGAGTTTATATCTTGAATGGAATAGTTTATATGAGAAACCCAACAAATAATTTAAGAGTACAATATAAGAGAGATGATAGGAGAGAGGGAGACAAGTTTTATGAAGTTGGAAAGAATATCTGGGGATGGATGAGATGTGAAGGAGGGGAGGCAAAGAGAAAGTGCAAAGGATCAAGATACAGAATATATGCATACCAACTCCCTGGGATGAATGCTAGGGCCTCTGCCTCTAACACCTCATTGAAGCTGTCTTAGTATCACTAGCATGTAGATGACAGGAACACACTTGTCTGCATTTGTTCCCCATATTATGTTGCATATTACACTAATGCTGGTAAGCACTTCAAATTTCTTTTTCCCATTGTCATACAATAGATCTGTGTGTTTGCTCCTATTTCTAAAATGCTCATATGTTCTGCTAATGTTGCTATACTTTTCACTATACCAGACTATTTTACTTTATTTTTATTTCCATAGTAGTACATATTTGTATTACATAGTGTTTTCATTCCTTGTCCGACATCAGTACATGTTTATAACACATTAATTCCTTGATCCTCTTTGTTTTTTAGAGAGTTCTACCACCTTACTCCTTATCTTTTATTTGCTCCTAATTTATAATTTTGGTTTCCTATATAAAATAAACCATACAATATTTGTGTGTCTGACTTATTTCACTTAACTTTTTAGTCTCATTGTGCACCCATTTTTCTACAAATGACTCAAGTTAATTGTTATAACAGTGTAGTATTCCATTGTGTGTTAATATCACATTTTCTTTATCTATTTCTATGCCAGTAGATATGTAAGCTGCTTCCAAGGTTTAGCTATTATGAATTGTGCTGTTGTAAACCTAGATATGCATGTATCACTGTAACATGATGTTCTTAACTTCTTCTAGAAGATATTTAAAGGTGAACAGCTGAGTCAAATAAAATTTCTACTTTTAGTTTTTTAAGGAATCTACATGCTGTTTCCCAGAGTGGTTGTACTAGCTTACATTCCCCAAAACAATGTAGAAGGGTGCCTTTTCCCTTACAACCTCACCAGCATTACTTAATCTCAGGAAATTATATTCCTAAAATTGAATAATAAAAGACAAACAAATCATGACAAAAACTTTGAAAAAATAATGCCAAAATTTATTTTCTCTTAAAACTATGAAGCTATACTACTATAGCTAGATAAAAACTGATCTTTTTATTGAGTTTATTCGTACATTTTAGGTATACAGTACAGTTACATTCATCATTGGGATCTTGTACCTTTACACGACAGGTCTTGGTTCTCATTTTTTCCGCTTGTCCCTGCCCTCCCTTCACCCCTCCTCCCCTCCCCATTTACAAACACATTATTTCCACTTTTTCATTTTCTCATATTTTTTTCTTTTCCCTTATTCCCTTTCCCCTACCCTTTCCACTTTCCCTACACCTTTAGCCTGTTTCTTCCTTTTTCACATTGTTAATTATCTCATAAGGATCTTGTGTACTATAATAGTTTTTCACACTAAAATCTGATCTTTGGGATACACTTCATCAAAATTAATTTTTTCTAAATCTTAGACTTATACAAAAATCATTCTTTAAATAGCATTTGACAATAAGTCAAATTAAAATAAAAATATATAAAATGAGCAATTAAGATAAATTAATTACAACTATCAAAGAAAAATGATACATTGCCACCAAAATTATATTTCAAAACAAAAGCATATAAAATCATTTTACATGCATTTCACCAAAAGTTAAATAAGGTTGTTCATGCTGAAAGAAAATAAAATGAGATGGAAATTTGTATTACACACATAAAAGAAAATCATGAAAAACTATAGCTATTCAAATTGGCTATTCAAATATATTTATTTAATAATACACTAAGCAAATCAATAACAATTGTGAGCTTTATATAACATGTATAGAGATATATATGACAACAAATACAGTCCTACAGGGAATAGACTGAGTTGAATTCTATTTTCATACCTATATGGAAAGTGATACAATAAGATTCAAAGGCAGACAGTGATGTACTAAATGAGTTCTATAAACCTTAGTAAAACCATTTAAATAAAAGTAAAGAATTGTAGTTGATATGACAAAAAGAGAAAAATATAATAAAAGCAATCAAAAGAAGATGAGGCAAGGGAAATAACTAAAGATAGCATATAAGTAAAATGATCATTTAAATGCAATTATATGAGTTCTTTAAAATATAAGTGCTTTAATCTCAATAGAGGAAAAAATTGTCAAATTAAATTTTAAAATCCATACAATTATATTCTACCGACTTAAAAAATATAAGAAACCCACTTCTTACATCAAGAAATAAAGGTAACAGAAATGTTAACTCAGAAAAGTCTATCTCATTTTTTTCTAAGAAAACAGAAATGGGATGGCTGTGCTAATCCGAAAACATATTTTAGAAGAAAAAATATACCCAGAAATAGTCTTATATTTGTGTCAATTCCTTAAAAAGCCAAATAATCCAAAATATGTCTTAGTAAATTTTTAATATATATGGAAAAATACTAATATATATGGAAAAAGATACTTGCAATTAGAAGTAAATTAATCTATAATTATTGGCAGATATTTCAAAATCTCCCATAATTAATAAAACCATTAATTCAATTAATCTAGAATTAATATATTTCCAGTGCCCATATCAAGAATATCCGTTCACTCCACTTATTTTATAAATTGGGCTTAATATTCTAATTATTTTATTACAAGAAATCTTGAAAGTAAAATGAAATGCTTCTGTAAAGAATGAAGTTACAATGTATTCACATGACTGATATATAGAATATATAGAACCTTCAAAATGAATTAGTATTAATTTTTAAAAGTATGCACGAGTAATGTACAGTATCAAATTCTCTTGCTTCTATTTACTAGAATCTGGAAATTAAACTTTAAAAATTTTCCTTTTATAATAGCAACAAAATGTGAAATACTTAGGAATCTGACAAAATACATGATGATTTGTGCATTATAAATCATGAAACACTGTCACGACAAACTAACAAATACCCGAACAATTAAATGCAAATTAAAATCTCAGTGAATACTGCTATATGCCTATTAAAATGTCAATCATAATGAGTTTGGCCAAGAATGTAGAGCAAACAGGACACTTATTTATGGCTGATTAGGATATGTAATTGTGAAATTTTTGATAGCTTTTGAAAAACTTACATATACACCCACCGTGGGGCCTAGCCATTCTAGTCAGAGGAGTTATGGTATATCTTCAACAAAAGGAATACAGTTATTCATTCACTTACTGATTAATTTTTAGTTACTGAATCTGAAAATAATAAAGGGAAACTAAAATGTTTATCAAAGTTGAATGAATAGATAAGTTGTGATATATCCTTATACTGAACAGTATAAGTGAACAGTAATTACTTCCTAAGATATAAGAATTATTTTGGTAGTGGGAAACAATACCATGACACTCATATAGATGAAAAGCAGAACTTTTTGTTCCTTACAGCTGTAGAGGAAATAAGGCTTCCAGGCAAGGTCACATAGAAGCCAGGTGGAGGAGGCAAGTTATATATTGCATACAGGGTAGGATTAGATGGGTTTCTTAGGCTCTGTGTGAGTTGGGAAATTTGAATAATCTCTCTTGCTCCAGGACATATGGTTACATTTCTTATTACCTGTTATTTGGTTCACAGGCAAATTAACTGGGTATTTGGAAAGCCCAGAATGTGTGAGTTCCTAAAAGGGTGTAGTAGATGTACAGAGGATGCTGCTTAAGGAGGGGAGCTGATCAGCCAACTAGTCAGGGTCTCAAAATGGGTCAAGACAGTATTAAACAAGAAAAAGAAAAATTAGAATTAGAGGTCCCATTTGAATTAGCTATTCTCTTCCTGAGCATCTTCCCAAAAGAACTAAAAGCGATATACCACAATGATATTTCTGCACTATTGTTTATAGCGGCAGTTTGTAACAGCTCAATCTTGGAAAAAACACAAATGCTCATCAACAGATGCATGGATTAAAAATACGTGGGTTTTTTTTAATACAATGGAGACTCAGCCATAAAGAAAGATAAACTTGAGACATTTATGGCTAAATGGATACAACTTGAGACTACACTTTTAAGTGAAATAAATCAGACATGTGTAAATATTGCATAGTCTTCTAGTATAAGAAACTGAAAGGGTAAATAAGGACCAAAATGTATAATAGATATGAAATAGGAAGAGACTGTTCCAAAGGAAAGGGAAACTGTGAAATGGGAAGGGTGGAAAATGGAAAAAGTGAAAAAAGAAGAAAAAAAATGGAAACAAAGCTTTTGTAAATAAAATGGGAGAGCAGATTGAAGGGAGGGGAGGGGAATGGGAGAAAAAGAGGAATCCTCTTTTGCTGAATGTTATTACTATGTATATTTACATTGCACCAATAAAATTAATAAAAAGAAAAGAGTAACAAAACCAAAAAGACAAAACAAAGAACATAGAAAATTATAGTGCCTGTTATCACACATAATAATATTGTTGAAATACAGGATAATGGGGCCGGGGATTTAGCTCAGCGGTTCGGTGGCCTGCCTTGCAAATGCAAGGACCTGAGTTCAATCCCCGGTACCAAAAAAAAAAGAAGAAAAAAACAAAACAAAACAAAACAAAAAAGCAGGATAATTACACTGGATAAAAGGAACCAGAGTTTTAAATTTTCATGTTTGAGTCCATCTATACAAAATTTAAGAAAATACAAAGGGTCTACATAACTAACTGGCTGAACAGGAATGATTATGGCAGGGACAGTTAAAAAGGTTAAGAAAACTTTTGGGAAGGTGGGTATGCTCATTAATTTGTTACTGTTTTTGTTTTCATTCCCAAGATACAGATTGATAAATAGATAGATGATAGATATAGATATACTTATAAAATTTATTTGATATTGCAATTTTTACAAAGCTTTTATGAATCAGATAGGTCTTTTAAATGTGGCAATATACAATAAATGTTTATTTTACTATGTTTATTATTTTGTATTGATTTTAGAAATGAATTGAAAAAATAAGTTCAAGTTAATTTAAGTGCCAAAATCTTACCTAAGCAAAATTTCAAAGTCAAGGAATCAAATTTATTTTTCCATTTTTGCTGTTTCTTTCTCAGGAAGATTTTGTTAAAAAAAGGTATCTAGTAAATAATGTGGCAGGAATTACTTTTTATACTTTTTAAAAATATCTTATTCATGCTGCCTTTTCTTCTGTTTTAAAAATATGTCTATTTATAATTTATTTCCTATGCATCTGCTTTCAATTTTCTATTTTATAATATAAACTATAAGAGTAGGTTTTAGTGTACTTAATGAGGCACATAGTTGAGCAGGTCTGCATTTTCATTATTCTTCATAACAATCATTCATTCTAAATATATATATATATATATATATTTTTTTTTTTTTTAATGAATGTACATCATTAATTTTATCTCCTTCACAACATGGTTCTGAATGGGACACTATTCTTCAAAATATGGCTACATGGCCTGTATCACTTTCAGTATCTCCCTCATTCCATAGTCTATTTTCTAGAATGTGATTGAGAAAACATCACCGTTTCAGGATTAGTGTCAATTATGTCTCTTCAAGAAACCTGGCATATTTTACAGAACATGATTACAGAGAATCCATCTTAAAAGCACAATCAGATCTAATTTATATTTTTCATTTACTGTGCAAATGTTTAAAATAATACCTTTTCCCTAAGCAATCAAAACTAAAAAATTATTGTATACAGTAACTCCATATGCTCAAAATTATTTTGTTTTGAGCTATTTTGGTTCAAATACTCAAATGAACATAACATAGCTGTATCAAATTTATGATGAGTTTAATACAACATTTAATCAGGTTTTTAACTTTAAAATTTTTAAACAATATTCAGTTAAACTTTCTAATAATTACAACTTGCTTTAAAAATGAAATGTATGTATTACTCTAAGAAAATTAAAATGATAGATAATTTAATCATTAATTAAAAAAATTATTTTAAATTATGCTGTTTTAGGATTATTTCCAGCTCTAAGAATATGCCCTATGAATATACTCTATGAATATACTACCCTGTGAATATATTCTCTATATACTTTATGAATATAAAGACTACTACAGATATCTAGTGAAATGTCATTTTTTATTATTAAACTTAGAAAGAAAAAAAAATTGAGAATCTATCACCAGCTGGAAGAATTGCATAATTACAAATAAAGATAAATAAATATATAATGTTATGAAACAGATAAACATGAGCAAAACTAGATATATTTTTTACATTTGAAATAAATAGCTGCTAAGACAGAAAAATAATATTCTAGCCTAGACAGGCAAGGCCCCTAACTTTATCTTTGAAGAGAAGAGTAAGCATGAAGTGAGAAAAGAAGGTAAATAGAGAACATGCCTAGTTGTCAGAAATTTCTTACCACTTGTAGCAAAGAAGAACTAAGGTACAAAGGAGGAAATAGTGGAAAATCAGGTCTCCTTTTTCTCTATGAATTCTTTTCCAATGTTCTGGTAGAGATGGTTAGTGGAAAGATTACCCAAATAGGCAACATGAACAAGTAGAGGGTTTGTCCCTAACAGAAACATAGAAAATGGGCTCCACAACATTCAGTTATTCATTTACTTATATATTAGACCTAACTTTATTGAGTGCTTTCCATGTAATAGCCACTACACTGGACTTTCATATTAACCGCAAATACGATATAGCATATATTTCTACTGTTACATAATTTAAACTTTAGTAGTGAGCTATACACAAGATAAAAATATAGCATGTAATATTAACTCATGCTCTGATTAGTGATTAACTCATTAAAGATAATGTAATGGAAAGTAGCTGGATTGAGAATGTGGATACAATTAAACAGAATTGCCAGGTATTCAGGAGATAATTTTTTAATTTTATCTAAAAGCCATGAAGGAGTCAGCTGGGCAAAGCTCAGAAGCAGAATGATCGAAGATGAGGACAGAGAACAAAGGCCTCATCAAGCAAACAAATTCACCAATTTTTCTGACTAGATTAATAATGAACAAAAATAAAACAGAAAAATATACTTAGTAGAAATAGCGAGATTATGCATGCAACTTTTATTTGAAGTGCAATCAAGATACATAAAAATATTACAAAGTAGAGAGTGATTTGATTTTTTTTCTTTTGCTTTTTTAAAACAGTTTTGGAGGATGTATAGAAAATAGCTTTCAGAATAGAAAGTACAGCACAAAGTTCAATTTATAGGCTATTCTGGAAGTCTCAGAGTGAACATGATTATTATAAAGTGATACTGACTGTGAAAGTTGTGCATTCCTTCAATATTTATAAATAAGGTGCATAGATGGTAGCTAAAAGTAGAGTATGATCTCAAATCCAGAATATAATTTCAAGGATAGAAATGCATTTCAGACTCTGGAAGATTGCTGTAAACATAATGTTAAAGTTTAGAAGACAGAATGAATTTCAAGTGGCACAAGAAAAGACTATTGAGCACCATTTGAATTCATCTTCATCCTCAACCTCTGACAGTAGATATTACAGAAAGGACAGAGCTGTACAAGGGGCTGGCTCTTTTTTATTGGCACCATACAGCCACAGGAATGGAATGAAGCCATTGGCGAGCCAACACAATGCTATTTCATGAGATCAGACTTTCAGCACATGGCATAGGTCTGTAGGATATGGTGGAACACAGGCTGGCAGAGAAAGCATCTCAATAGTGTGTTCCTCAAGCTGTCTCAGACACAGAATCTTGGCTCCAATCTTCCAGGCTTTGGAGATCCCTGTGATTCTTATTATTTTTCAGTATAATATGACTGCCTTTTCTAAGATGTGTGAACACTTTAGAATGATTCAAAAACACTGATGACTACAGTTTAGCTATCTTTGTTGCTGCCCTTGTTCATAGTGAAATATTCAACATATACAGAAATCAAAGTTGTTGCTCTTGCTCTACAGTAGAAAACCTAATAATTAAACCAGAAAAGTAAACAAACAATAAAAGCAATACGGAAGACTAAGAGGCCAGCATCATCTTAGAATGTGAGAATCTGAGCTAACTTTTAAAAAAGTGAAGTAGCCTGTGAATCATTTGAAAAGTGATTCATTAAAACATCCCAGTTAAAATATTAAGAGATGTCATAGTAATGAATTAGTTAATATTTGAATAGCTAGAAGAAACTAGAATGGAGAAAGAGAAGAAAAGTTCATATATGTGAACTGGATCACATTTCATAATAATGGAAAAAGTCTATAAATAGCATATTATTTTTCTATATAAACTGACTCAAATAAAATATATTGCTCCATACAAATACACATATTTGAGATGAATTAAATTTAAACTGAAAAAAGGATAAATTTTATTATTACATTTTATTATTTACAACAAAATCACTTCTACAGATTCACAGTGTAAACATAGTTAAATGTCAAACCACTAAAATTTAGCAGATGTAGGTAAACTGAACACAAAGAATTTTAAAATGAAAAAGTGTAAAATATAAAGAACTTACAATAATTCATAATCAGTGGACTAAGTGTCTAAGTGATGCTTCTAGGAAAGAAATGCATACTCATGCAAAGGTGTTCAGACAGATTCTATTTAGGGGAACCCAAACTGAAGCATCAGTGCAATGCACTTCTTAGTCCCATGTGGGACAATACCAACTGATGATAAACTTGCAGTTAAACTCGAAGTTTTCCACCCTGCTGGTAGGATCATACATCATTAAAACTTAGTGAAAGGCCAATTATATAATACTCTAAAACACTGAAGATAGATTTACCATAAGAAAAGTATCTGTCCAAAGTGCATAAAATATTTTTACCACTCAGAAAGACTTTCTATACCAATGCTTGCAATCTCAAAAAATTGAAAATAAACTTTCACCCAGAGGGTGTAGACAAATAGCAACAGCAGCAGTAGTAATAATAAATAAATCTAGACCAATTGAACAATTGTATTGCCAAATAATTTACTTGCATTATTTAATTTTCATAGAAAACCTAAGAGGAAAGTTATATTACTCATATCATTTTGAAGATATGAAAATTGATTCAGAGTTTATATAAATTGTTTAAAATTGCAAAATTAGTCAAAAGCAGAGCCAATATTAAATATTACTTAATATACCCTAGAAGCCACTATCTAGCTATTCTTTTAGCATGTCACTCAATCCATATTGTATGTGTATACACACACACACACACACACACACACGGAATAACATTATCATTTAAAGGCAAACTAGTTATATGAATGAACATGAATCTTTCCTTAAAACTTAATATAAAGCAACAAATCATATTGTAGAATAATCTGTATAACTACTCCTTATACAGCTAGTATGTTGAGCAGTTCTAAAGAGTATCATTGGCTTGATGCTACAAGGCTGCAGTACACCCAGAATGCAACCTAAATGGTTTCTCTTATGGTCAGAAATTTGGCGCTTTTTTTATCTCGCCTGGTTCTACATCTGGATCCCTTGAATAATCTTAATAATTTCCCAATTTTTCCCTGCAATCTCCAGCATTACATTGGGAAAATCCTATTATGAATTAAATCAGATAATCTTACTCATTCACATAATACCTTTCTTCAGCTTTTAATCTTACTTGGAATAAAGTCAACTTACTTACAATAGCTTGAAACCTACTAAAACTATGGTCTTACGTGACTTTATTGACCCTTATCTCCCTTTGCTTTCCATGCTGCCTATTTCAAGATTACCACACTAGCTTCACTGTCATTGTTCACCACTGTGAAAGCACAAAGGATGAGGTATTACTCAGTCCATGTCCAATTTTACCTTCAAGAGGCTCAGATGATCTTTCACCCAGTCTTCCTCAGCATGAGACTCAGCAAAGTCTCAACAAAGCACAGCCCTGAAATGAAGCTTCTGTGATTTTTTTAAATTGATACAACCAGGAATCAAAGAGAAAGAACAAAAGATGGACACAAGCCAGGCATGGTGGCACACACCTGTAATCCCAGCACTTGGGAGGCTGAGGCAGGAGGACCACTGTGAGTTTGAGACCAGCCTGGACTAATAGTGAGTTCCAGGTCAGTCTCAACTACATAGTGAGACCATGTTCAAAAACAAAACAAAACAAAACAAAAAAACCCAAAAAACCAAAGCAACTTCCTTTCTCTGCCAGGCGTGGTGGCACATGCATGTAATCCCAGCACTTAGGAGGCTGAGGCAGGAGGATCGCTGTGAGTCCGAGACCAGCCTGGGCTACATAGTGAGTTCCATGTCAGTCTCAACTACATAGTGAGACCCTGCCTCAAACTCACCCCCCAAAAAAGATGGACACACATTCAGGAATTATGTATGGGGTGGGGGCAGGACAGAGGAAGTCTAAGGAAAAGACAATGTGGTCTATTACACGACTGACCCTAGGGCTAATCTAAGTAATTAACTGGAGCACGGAGAGGACAAGGGTTAGAGCATATACTTAAAAGTATGTTTTGATCCTACTTGGATGCATTCCAAAAGCTTTGGTCCTGTGACTGCAAAGGTCCTTTTATGTTGGCATATCGTCTCACCATAACTCTAGCCAAAGATGCCACAATTAACTTTCCAACCAGAAGATCATGCATATGGCTTACAGTTACCTTACTTCCTACATCTACTGTTTAAAACACTATTGACCCAGATATCTGCAAGGATCGTTGAAATTTTCTTGTAAATGTCTCTTTTGAACTGAAACCTTCCCTGGGAACACTAACTAAAACTACTTTCTTATAGATGGGTTTCCTCATTGTACTTATCATCATATATTATGTTACATATTTTAATTGGTTTTGGCCAGCCATTGTTCTCTTCAAAATTAAGCTGCATGAAAAATAGAACTTTTTAGTCCATGCTGCTCACTGCTATTTTCTTAGCATTTGAAGGAGTTTCTAATGCATTAATAAATTCATAGTGAATGAATATCACGCAGTTTATGTAAATTTAAAGGCAAATATAAAATAATTCCTGTTTAATTGAACTTATATGTTTTTTGAATTTATAAAATTAAACTGGAGGGGTATGTATCAAGATAATATTCCTAAGTGAATTTTTAAATTTTATTTACATATTTAGTTTTTCATGAGGTGTCAGAGAGTTCGACATTAAATGAAAAATGCTGTCTGGGAATCTTAAAAGGATTTCGTACCAATATATTTACAGACTGGTTCTTGAAGTTTTGAATAATTAGTGGGTGATAGTAAATAAGGTAAAAAAATGACTTGTTGAAAGAGTATAAAAGAAAATTTTCAGAAAGTTACAGAAATAGAATATTAGGGGGCTGGGGATTTAGCTCAGTGGTTCGGTGGCCTGCACTTGCAAGTGCAAGGACCCAAGTTCAATCCCTGGTACCAAAAAAAAAAAAAAAAAGAAAAAGAAAAGAAATAGAATAGTAGAATGGCCTTATTGTATAATCTTAGATAACCCTGAAGACTGCAATGTTCTCATTGAGGGTCCTTTGGGTACTCCTATTACTGAAGTAATGAGAAACACACTCATGAAATCTGAATAATATTGGTAGATAATAGCAATGTCCACATTGCGATATTGCATCACAATAGATTTTATATTTGAAAAAAATTATTTTTGACAATTTTTAGTTTTGAAAAAATTTGTTAATACACATTTGTAGTATATAATGCTTACATTTATTCTGGGGAGTTGGTACATGTTTTGCAAGATATTATCTTTCAGGAATGTTTAAAAAGCCAGAGATCTTCCTTCATTATTTCATGTAAGTGTAAGTGAATTTACAATAATGAAATGTTTAAATAATAAAAATCAATTTCTGGCATACCACAGAACATGACAGAAACTAGAGGAATAATCATGAACTGGTAAGTGATTTTTCACCAAGTTGCAAATAATGAGTTGACCTTTATATTACACCGAGTCATTAAGTCAAGCAGATTCAGAAGTAGGTCATTATACAATGGAAGTAGCACATTTAAGATCAAGAGCAATCATATCTATGCTTGATCTCAGCCAAAAGGCCAAGAAGCAGTGGGGTCCAATCAGATGCATTGGTAAATGAATAGATGATCAAGACTTCCATTGGCCTCTGAGACATCTATGTCTCATTATATCATATGTACGCCCCTACGAGCAATTTCCTTTTGCTAACTGGTTAAAAAAAAATAAAGATAAAATCCAAATGTGATTTATAGAAAATGCAACTGAGTATATTACTGTGAAAGGACGGGCAGACTCGTTGTAGGGTTAACTGAAACAGTGTAGGTAATCATTCCTGTGGACATCAGTACATCAAATTATTAACTTGAATCACTTAGACTGATGTTTGAAAGATCTAAAAAGATCAAGATATGTCAATAAAAGACAACACTCTGTAATATAGAAAATTCGGTAAATCTATGGAACTGTACTGTTCACAAGACAGCATTTGTTACAGAAGAGCAATTCATCAGGAAGATAGAATTCTTCTTCAGGTATGTCACACAATTCCTGACCTTAACCACTCCAAGGTTTTTCACAAAGGTCCATGAACACCGCAGTCATGGTATCAAAAGGAAAGCTATGAATGATATCAGCAACTTGACATTTCTTTACTTAAGGCTGACCTACTTTCTGCAGGTGCTGAATATGCATCTTTCATTAGTAGAGACCAATACTGTGTCTCTAGTATTATAACATATCTAGAGTACCAGTTAATCTCTTCCTGGCACATTGATTACACTGGAGACTTCCAATCAATAAGGAATAATAATTTATAAATTTATTCATGTTTTGCTAATAGTATCGTTTAAACTTCCTGTATAAACTGACCTCATAACACCATCTGAGGGTGAAAAATCTGATTTAACAATACACAATCTCACATAACCTCATTTCAGAAAAACAGGTCACTTTATGCTTAAAAAATGAGCACTTAAACACAAAGTCCACTGACACACAATATTCTGCATCATTTGGGAACTTCTGAACTGACTACTGTGGAATAGCATCCTCAAGGAAAATATTATACCTCTTTGGTGATATTCTGTAGGAACAGGTCATTTAGGATTTCCACATAACTAAAACAAAAACCATTATTTAGTATCATGTCCTCCAATTTTCTGAAACAGGGATCTATGAAATAGATTACATTAATGGTAACCCCTGTTATATTTCCCACAAAGGTTCATGTTTTGAAAGTTTGATTCTGAGTGTAGTGACAGTAAGAAGCACTGGAACTTTTAAGAAATAGGTCTTATTAAGTTATTGGGAGGATGCCCTCTGATGGAATTAAAGTAGTTCGCCTGGTACTGTATATTACTTCTTGTAAAAGAATTGTTATAATTCCTGTCTGTCCCTGTTACAATGTTCCTGCTATCCTGATGTCATCTTCCATGAGGCTCTTACCAGAGCTGGCACACGACAGTTGCACTTAGACTCTAAATTATTAACTAAATCAACCTTTAGCTACTCAGTTTCAGATATTTCATTACATAAACAGAAAAGCAACTAATGCATCTTTTCTTTCTATAATTCACTTTGTGCAATATTACTAAAATTGCAGCCCTCACAAAATTAGAGAAGCAGAATTCACAAGGCAAAATTATTTTACCCATGGACACAGTGAGGTTGCACTTAAACTAAGCCAGTATGTAACATGGTCATCTTTCACTCCTAATGCCACAGCACAGGAAAAAGTCACTGCAGGTATGGTGGTAATTAACCTTGAATATTTTGAAGAAATACAACTGATACTACAAAAGGGTAGCAGAGAAGCATATTTTGGGAAATCAGGTTGTTTACTGAATTGCATTTGTGTTTCCATATTGAGTAAAGTGGGAAATTTCTGTCCATAATTTTATAAAAATAAAATAATCAAGGCTGAAAATTCCACTATATAAAGATCAAGGTAATCTTACTTAGCAAGAATCTATGAGGACAAATACATTGTCGCCCCTTTTTCATAATTCAGTTTAATTTAATAAATATTAACCATAGTATCATATTTATATTAAACTTGTATCTGTGTATACATGTGCATGTATATCATATATATGTACGTCCATTATATAGATATATATGTTATATAGAGATACACCCTGCAAATATATATCTGTTATAAAGATATATATTGCAAATATAATTCCTCAAGATAAGTGTTTGTCTGATATGCTAAACTTTTTCACATACCTACTTCTGTTTTTATCTTAGAGAGAATAGCATTTCATTGTTACCTTGCTGCTATCCTTACTGAAATGTGGAAACTTATAGATTTATATACTACTTCTCCACATTCCTGATAATCGAAAAATCTTGTGAAGCACACTCTCAATATATCCTGTAAATTTCCCAAACCATCACTTCTTAGTCATTCAGCATGGGAAAGCTCTTCTGAGTTTGGCCTACTCCTTACTCCAGAGTGGCTCATGTTTTATTAAGGAGAAGCCAGAATTAAGAGAAGCTTTTTTAAATTCTTCATTATCAGAGGTAATGCTTATTTTTTTTAAATAAAATTTGTTTGTATATTTGTGATAATTAGCTTTGAACTGATATTCAAATTCCCCTTTATTCTTTAACTTTATAATGATATTGATATATACCAGATAGTCATTCCCAAACAGAGGCAGGACCTTATTAAATACTTTTCATATCATCAATATATCATTTTCAAATTTTGAGGAGATATTTGGTATTTTAATATTTTAAATGTCATTTCTATGTCATAAAAATAAACATTATTGTGTGAAATTCAATGATTATAAATGTCAACAAAATACATCACAATAATATATTTTAAATTAATTATATCACTTTTAAAGATTCATAGCAATTTGTACTGAATATCCTTGGTGACAAAAAATATAAATTTTCTCTCTATCTACATAGGTTTTCCTTTCCTTTCAAGACACTTTTTCTAATTGAAATCAAACAAAATGAGCCATATATGGTCTTCTGTGTCTTACTTTTTCAATTAGCAGGATGTTTTTGAAGTTTATACTTGACCCATTATGAGGCAAACAACAACAAAAAAATCTTCCTTAAATTATTGGAAGACATTGAAAGGTGCAATGCAAAACAAGTTTTATAAGTTTTCTCACTTTTTTCTTTTCCCTTATTTCCTTTCTCCTCCCCTTCCCACATCCCCTTTAGCCATTTTTCTCTTTTCTTTCTTCTAGCTTTTTCTGTTTTTTTCTTCATTATGTTCTTAGTTGTTTCTTTTTCATTCCTTTCTCTTGTATCTTTTTTTTTTACTTTTATCTAATTCTATTCATTTCCTTTTACTCCTTAGTAAGATACTTTGTCTCACTTCCCTTTGACCTTCCATTATTTAATTTTTCACATTTTTTTTCTCATTGAGTTTATTAGTACATTTTAGGTATACAGTACAGTTACATTCATCATTGGGAACTTATAAATAAGATCCTACTGTTATAATTGACAATGTAAAATAGGAAGAAAAGGCTAAAGGTGTAGGGGAAGTGGGAAGGGTAGGGGAAAGGAAATAAGGGAAAAGAAAAAATAGGAAAAAATAAAAAAATGGAAATAAAGTTTTTGTAATAGGGAAGAGAGGAGGGGGTGAAGGAAGGGCAAGGTATGGGGAAAAATGAGAACCAAGATCTGTCATGTAAAAGTACAGTGAGATTTCAATGATTACAGATATCTATTTAAAAGAGTATCTAAAAGAATGACAGAATATCTTCTAATTTTTGCTAAAATGTATCTTGTTTCTGAAAATTAGGTTGTTAATGATAATATTTTATTTTGCTTTTTTCCATTATATTTATTGGTACATGGGACAAGGATTTACCTCTATGATTCTGGTGCCTGCGCTGCAAGCATAGGACTTGAGTTCAATCCCTAGTACAAAAAAAAAAGTTATCAGTATATTTTAGGCATACAATGCAGTTATATTTATCTTTTAGATGTTGTATCTTTATGTGATGTATCTTCTTTCTTATTTTTCCCATTCCCCTGCCCTCCCTTCACACTTTTCCCTTCCCTATTTACAAAGACTATTTCCATTCTTTTCCTTTTCTTATATTTTTTATTCTCCCTTCTTTCTTTCCCCCTCCCCCTCCTACTTCCCCTACTTCTTTAGATATTTTCTTCCTATTTCAAAATGTCAATTGTACATTTTGATCCTTATTTACACTTTTACTTTTTCATATCAGGGAGACTATTTGGTACTTACACAGGTGTGTCATATTTACTTCACATAAAAGTATGGCCTCAATGTGCATCAATTTAGCTATAAATGTCTCTAGTTTCTCATTCTTTATGGGTGAGTAGCATTCTATTTTATAAAAAAACAAAATAACACACACACACACACACACACACACACATCTTCTTTATCCAGTTTCTAGTTAATGGGAAATTGAGCCATTTCCAAATTTTAGCTATTAAAAACTGTGCCACTATACATGGATATACATATGCCACTGTGGCATCATTTTTTAAAATCTTTTGGCAAGATACCCAGCAGAGGAATAGATGGGTGAAATGGAATCTCTAATCCTATTTTTTTGAGGTATCTCTGTATAGATTTCCATAATAGTTGCACCAGTCTGCACTCCCACCAACAATGGAGAAGGGTTGCTTTCTCCCCACAACCCCACCAGCATTTGTTATTGGTTGATTTCTTGATAGCAGCCATTCTTTGTGGGGTGAGGTGGAATCTCAATGTTGTTTTCATCAGCATCTCTGGAACGACCAGTCAAGTTGAACATTTTTTTCATATGTTTATTTGCTGCTTTTACTTCTATGGCAAATGTTTATTTCAGATGCCCATTTTTGAATTGGGTCTTTATATTTGGGGTTCTGATTTTTTAAAGTTTTTAAAATATTCTAGATAGTAGTCCTTTGTCTGAGGAAAAGCTGATAAAGATCTTTTCCCACATTGTTGGCTGTCTCTTAGCTCTCATGGTTTTCTTGCAGTGCAGAATCATTTTAATAAGATGAGATCCCAGTTGTTAATTCTTTGTGCTAGTTCCCATGCTAAGGAAGTTTTTTTTTCATGAAGTCTTTTCCTATGCCAATGTCTTTGAGAGTTCTGCCTAACTCATCTTCCAGCAGGTTTAACATTTATGTTTTAATATTTAAATCTTTAATCCATTTCGATTTCATTTTGGTGTCTGGTGAAAGATAGGGGTTTCAATTTAATTTTTGGCAAGTTGAAATCCAGTTTTTCTAACACCATTTATTAAAGAGATTGTCTCTCTTCCATTGAGGTGGTTGTCTTCTTTATCAAAGATGAGGTAGCTGAGTATGTCTGGAGTTGTTTCTCTATCTTCTAAGCTTTTCATATGGTTGTCAGGTCTTTTTCTTTGTCAGTACCATGCTATTTTTTTTTTATCACAGTGGCTTTGCAGTACAGTTTTAAATTGGAGATTGTGATACACCCTGTCATATCCCTGTTACCTAGAATTGCTTTTGCTCTTCTAGAATTCTTCTGGTTCCACATGAATTTTTGGATTATTTTCTCTAGTTCTGTGAAATATACTGTTGTGGTTTCAATTGGGATTGAATTGAGTCTATATAGCTGTTTTGGAAGTATAGTCATTTTCACTATATTAGTTCTTCTTACACAGAAACAGGGATGTCTTTTCATTTTCTTATATCCTCTTTGACCTCCTTTTTCAGAGTGCTGTAGTTTTCAATGTAGAGATCTTTTGCTTCCTTTTTTGGATTGATTCCTGGATATTGCTATTTTTTGGATGCTATTATGAATGGAAATTTTTCTCTGATTTCTTTTTCAGTGAGCTTGTTATTTGTGTACAAGAAGGATATTGTTGTTATTGTTGTTGTTTTCATTTAGTTTATTGGTACTTTTTAGATTTACAGTACAGTTGCATTCATCATTGGGATCTTGTTGCTTTACATGACAGATATTGGTTCTCATTTTTTCCCCCGACCCCTGCCCTCCCTTAACCCCCCTCCACCTCTCTTATTTTAAAAGACTTTGTTTCAATTTTTTTCCTTTTCTCATACATTTACTTTCCCTTATTTCTTTTCCCTACCCATTATGCAGGTTATTGATTTTTGAGTGTTGACCTTGTATCCAGCTATTCTAATGAATCTGTCAATTAAATTTTGGTGGAGTTTCTTGGGGTATTCTTTGTAGAGTATTATATTTTCAGAAGATAATGACAGTTTAAATTATTTTCCTAACTTTTTTCCTTTTATTTTTTTCTCTTGTCTAATTGTTGTGGCTAATGTTTCCACAACTATATTGAACAGGAGAGTGGTGATAGTGGACATCTTTGTAGTTTTCCTGATTTCAGCATTTTCAGTTTATCCCTTTTGAATTTAATAGTTTCATAAAGATTGTATGTTCATGGTCATTCTATGTCCTCTGGATACACTTGAAAACTTCTACCATTCTTTAACTTATCTACTGCTCTCATCCTAACTCTGTCTAAGCCCCCATTCTAAATGGTAAAGATGCTATATTGAAAAGTGTATTCACTGAAAACATATTTTGAGCTGCTTCTTGATTTTCATTTAATTCACATGGATTAAAGGTGATAGGTGAATGACTACCACAAGTGGTCAATTTGCAAGTTGTGCTTGATCCTATTGTGCTGCTGAATGTATCCACTGGGATAAAGGACTGTGATTGATACAATGAGGTGTTTTCTCCAATATCATGAGAATGCAAATGTCTATGAGGCATTAGAAACTCAAAAGCTATGGCTGGGCATGGTGGTGCATGCCTGTAATCCCAGCACTCCAGAGGCTGAGGCAGGAGGATCGCTGTGAGTTTGATACCAGCCTGGGCTACATAGCGAATTCTACATCAGTCTCAACTACACAGTGAGACCCTGTCTCAAAAACAAAAACAAAAACAAAAACAACAACAGCAACAACAACAACAAACTCAAAAGCTAAAGCACAACTATATAAGGAAGATTTAAGTATAACCCAGAAATTAAACAAAGGACAACCCAAAAACAAAAATAAAAATGAGAAAGCACTTAAGCAAGACACAAAGACAGACTTCCAGTTCACCAATGACAAAAGTAGGGCAAATGAGGATGAAAAGTCTGATAGTGAACCAGCAGGACACCCTGAACCCACAGTACAGGAAGTAACAAAACAGATCAATCAGGCTCTAGAAAAAATCAAAACAAATAATTTCCCAGATAACCATAGAGATGATGCGCAAAATGGAAGTCATGATTCGAGACTCTAGAACAGAAACTGAGAAAAATATATATAAGCTCAGGGCCATGATAGAAGCCCAGCATAAGAAAGAAATGGAAACCAAGAATGCCCAACATAGGAAAGAAATGGAATCCATAAAACAGATTCAAACAGATATCAAGGAGATTAAAAACTCTATTGAAAGTTTTCACAGAAGGACAAATGAATGTGAATATAGTATTTCAGACATGGAAGATAGGATGCAGTCAGGGACTAGGAGAAGAGAGGTCTCTTCAAAACAGCAAGGGATCATGAGAAATTGATCCAACTACTCCTACATAATACAGAGAAGAATAACATAAGACTGATAGGAATCCATGAAGTAGCAGGAGAAAATACAAATGACTTAAAAAAGCTGTTCACAGAATTAATGACAGAAAATTTCCCAAACCGAGAAGAATTAGACATACAGATAACTGAGGCATATAGGACTCCAACTAGCCATGATAAAAAGAAAATCTACACATAGACATATAACAATCAAGATCCCAGTAATCTAAGAGAAGAACAAAATACTACAAGCAGTAAGAGAAAAGAAACAAATCACATGCAAAGGAAAGCCCATCAGAATCACAGCAGACTTTTCAACACAAACCCTCAGGTCAAGGAGAGCCTGGAGTGAAGTGTTTCAAGTCCTAAAAGAAAACAATCTCCAATCTAGACTGATGTATCCTGCAAAACTCTCTTTCTGAATAGATGGGGAAATAAGATACTTCCATGACAAATAACTCCTGAGAAACTTCATGAACACCAAACCGGCACTAGAAGGAATTCTAAACAATATACTAGAAAATGACAATGAAGATCACAACACCATGAGGCCCATAGGACCAAATCATATAGGCAAGCTAAGAAACTAAATGGAGAGGGGGAAAAAGAAAAAAGAGTCAACAAAAGGACAATAACATGACAATAATAAGTCAATACATATCAGTCATAACCATCAATGTCAATGCTCTCAATTCACCAATCGAGATGAATATACTGGCAGAATGGATTAAGAAACAAAATCCAACAATATGTTGTATAGAAGAATCACACCTGGTGCAAAAAGAAGCCCATAGAATGAAAATGAAAGGTTGGAAAACAATTCTGCATGCATCAAGAACCCAGAAATAAGTGGGGGTAAAAATCTTATTCATAGATGAAGTAAATTTCAAATGAAAACTGATTAAGACAGACAAAGAAGGCCACTACATCCTTGTAAAGGGAATAATTCAAAAGGGAGAGATAACAATCATAACATATATGCAACAAGTATTAATGCACCCAACTATACAAAAGAAACATTAAGAAACATGATAAACCAAATAAGTACTAATACAGTCCTATTGGGGGATCTAAATACCCAACGTTCACAAACAGACAGATCATCTAGGTAAAAAATTAAAACCAAAATACTAGAACTGAATCAAACTTTTGAAAGCATGGACTTAATAGGTGTCTATAGAGTGTTCCACCCCACAAAATCAGAATATACATTCTTTTTGGCTGCATATGGGCCATTCTCCAAGATAGATCACATAATAGCTCACAGAATAGGTTTGAATAAATGCAAAAGAAATAAATTTATTCCCTGTATATTATCAGATCATAGTGCAATCAAGCTGGAGATTAATAGCACAAGAAATGGTAGGAACTTCAGAAGCACATGAAAATTGAATAACACTCTCATGATCAATTGATGGATCACAGAGGAAATTAAAGAAGAAATCAGACAGTTTTTACAAATATATGAAAATGCCAATACAGCATACAGAAATCTATGGGACACAATGAAAGCAGCTCTACATGGAAAATTAATACTACTGATACCCTTACTAGGAAAACAGAGCAAGATCAAATAAAACACCTAATGATGAATCTTAGACTCCTAGAAAAACAAGAGTGAGAAAAACCCAAAACTCAAACAAGAGAGGAAATTATAAAGATTAGAGCAGAAATCAATGCAATGGAATCTAAGAAGATGGTAGAAAAAGTAAATTAATTGAAGAGTTGTTTTTTTTAAAGAATAAATAAGATTGATAAACCCTTAGCTAACCTTATCAAAAAAAGCAAAATAAAAGGCCATGCAATTAGGCATGAAAAAGGTGGAGTTACACCAGATCCAACAGAAATCCAAAGGATAGTCAGTACCTACTGTAAGAACCTGTACTCTAGTGAAATGGAAAACACAGAAGAAATGGACAGATTTCTAGATACTTATGAATTACCAAAGTTGAATGAAGAAGATAAAAAAATTCTAAGCACCTCAATTACAATCAGTGAAATTGAAAATGTAATTAAAAATTTACAAAAA
>NW_022900950.1:63262965-63305785 GCF_012274545.1 Fukomys damarensis | reverse complement strand
GGTCCTGACAAATTCACTGCTGAATTTTACAAGTCATTTAGAGAAGAATCACTGCCATTACTATTCAAATTTTTCAATGAAATTTAAACTGAAGCAATAATTCCAAATTCATTCCTGGAAGCAAGTATCACTTTGGTTCCCAAACCAGGGAAAATGCAACTAAAAAAGGCAACTCCAGTCCAATCTCCTTAATGAATAGAGATGCAGAAGTCATTAATAAGATACTAGAAAACAGAATACAGAAGATTTTCAAGAAGATCATACATCCTGACCACTTCGGATTTATTCCAAGGGTGCAAGGATGGTTCAACATATGTAAGTCAATAAATGTAATACACTATATTAACAGAGTTAAGGACAAAAACCATGGTCCTCTCAATAGATGCAGAAAAAGCATTTGACAAAATTCAACACCCAGTCATGATAAAAACCAGCAAAAAATTGGAATACATGGTCTATATCTCAATTTAATAAAGGATACCTAAGAAAAACCAAGAGCCAATATCATATTAAATGGCCATAAACTGAAAACCTTCACATTAAAATCAGGAACATGAAAAGGAGGCCCACTGTCACCATTCCTCTTTCATATATAGTTCTGGAAACATTAGACATACCAATTAGACAAGAAAAAGAAATTAAAGCAATAAAGATAGGAAAGGAAGAAGTTAAACTGTCATTATTTGCTAATGATTTGACACTATACATTGAAGACCCAAAGAAACTCTACCAAAAGACTTCTCGACTTAATTGACAATTTTAGCAGAGTAGCTGGATACAAGGTCAACACCCAAAAATCAATAGCCTTCTTGCACACAAATAACAGACTCAGGAGAAATTATGGAAACAATTTATTTCACAATAGAATCCAAAATATGAAGTATCTAGAAATCAATCTAACAAAAGAAGCAAAACACCTCTACAATGAAAACTGCCGCACTCTGAAAAAAGAAATTGAATTGAATCTAAGAAAATAGAAAGATATCCCATGCTTCTAGGTAGGAAGAATCAACATAGTGAAAATGGCCATGCTACCAAAACTGTTATACAGATTCAATGCAATGCCAATTGAAATTCCATCACTATATTTCACAGAACAGAAAAAAAAAATCCAAAAATTCATTTGGAACCAGAAGAGACTTAGAACAGCAAAAGCCACCCTAGGCAGCAGAGGCAGGGCAGCGCGTATAACAATTCCCAATTTGAAACTATACTACAAAATCACTGTGATAGAAACAGCATGGTACTGGCAAAGATACAGACCTGAGGATCAGTGGAACATATTGGAAGACAAAAAAGAACTCCAGATGTACTCAGCTACCTCATCTTTGACAGAGGAGATAACTGTCCCAACTGGAGGTAGGATAGCCTCTTTAATAAATGGTGTTGGAAAAACTGGATCTCAACCTGCCAAAGATTAAAACTAGACCATTATCTTTCATCATGCACTAAACTAAAATCCAAGTGGGTTAACGATCTAAATATTTAAAAAGTTACTAAATTTGCTGGAAGATAAGTTAGGCAGAACTCTTGAAGACATTGGCATAGGAAAAAGACTTTATGAACAAATCCTCACTAGCATGGGATCTAGCACAAATAATAAACTGGTATCTCTTCTTATTAAAAAAGTTCTGCACTGCAAAATAAACCATCAACAAAGCTGAAAGACAACCTATAATGTGGGAAGGTATTTTTACCAGGTGTTCCTCAGACAAAGTACTATTACCTAGAATATATAAATAACTCAGTAAAATCAGCCCCCCCAAATATAAAGACCCAATTCAAAAATGGGCATCTGATGCCTGCCATGGTGGTGCACACCTGTAATCCCAGCACTGAGGAGGCTGAGGCAGGAGAATCATGATGAGTTCGAGAACAGCCTGGGCTACATAGTGAGTTCCAGGTCAGTCTCAACTACATAGTGAGACCCTGTCTTAAAACCCCCTCTCCAAAAAATGGGCATCTGAAAAGAACAGACATTTCTCAGACAAAGAAGTAAAAGCAGCAAATAAATATATAAAAAAATGTTCCACATCACTGGTCATTGGAGAGATGCAGATGAAAACAACGCTGAGCTTCCATCTCACCCCATGAAGAATGGCTGCTGTCAAGAAATCAACGAATAACAAATATTGGAGGGGTTGTGGGGAAAAACAGATGTTTCATTTAACCCAACCATCCTTCTGCTTGATATCTTTCCAAAAAAATTAAAAGAATCATATCACTGTGATATATGTGCACCCATGTTTATTGCGGCACAGTTTGTAATAGCTGAAACTTGGAAACAGCTCATTTGCCCATCCATTGGAGCCTGGATGAACAAGATGTGGTTTTTCTATAAAATGGAATACTACTCATCCATTAAAAAAATGAGAAATTAGAGTCATTCATAGGAAATGGATGCATATTGAGGAGATACTCTTAAGTGAAATAAATGTCACTCGTATAAGTACTGAATTGTTTCTCTAGTGTGAAAAACTATAATTGTACATAACTTCTTTTTTTGGAGGGGGTACCAGGGATTGAACTTAGGTCCTTGAGCTTGCAAGGTAGGCCACTGAACTGCTGAGCTAAATCCCCAGCCCTTTACATAAGTTCTTAATGGTATAATTGACAATGTGAAATAGGAAGAAGAGGGCTAAAGGTGTAGGGGAAGGGGGAAGTGTAGGGGAAATGAAATAAAGAAAATGAAAAAATATGAGAAAATGAAAAAATGGAAATAAAGTATTTATAAAAAGGGAAGGGAGTAGGGGGTGATGGGAGGGCAGGGATAAGGGTAAAAAATGAGAACCAAGAGCTGTCATGTAAAGGTACAAGATCCCTATGATTAAATGTTACTGTACTGTATACCTAAAATGTACCAATAAACTCAATGAGAAAAAAAAGTCCATTTTTTCAAAAGCTTGGTGCAGTTTTATTATCTCATTGCTAATTTTTTTGTCTAGATGATCTATTTGTGACAGTGGGGTATCGATGTTCCCCACCACAATTGTACTAGTGTTTACTTGGTTTTTTTTATGTCTGTTAATATTTGTTTTGTGTAGTTTGGGGCATTAGTATTTGGTGCATATATATTTATGATTGTCATCTCTTCCTTTTGCATTGTTCCCTTTATAAGTGTTTAGTGATCTTTATCTTTCTTAATTAGTTTTGTTTTGAAATTCACTTTGTCTGCAAATAAGATATCTACCCCTGCTTTTTGGGGGGTTCCTGTCACACAGCGAACTGCTTTCCATCCTTTTACTTTCAGTCTGTGAGTTCCTCTTTGAACTAGGTGTGTTTTTCTGTAAACAGTACATTGTTGGATTTTGCTTCCTAATCCATTCTGCCAGTCTATTTCCTTTGATTGGTGAATTGAGGGCATTAACATTGATAGTTATAACTGATATGTATTGACTTATATTTGCCATGTTATTTTCCTGTTGTTGGCTGTTTTATGTTTTGATTTTTCCTCTTCTCCCTTTAATTTCTTGCCTTGCATAATGGATTTGCTCTGTGGGGCCTCACGGTGTAGTGACCTTCATTGTCTTGTTCTAGGATATTGTGTAAAATTGTTGGAAGTGCCAGTTTGGTATTTATGAAGTTTCTCAGTTATTCTTTGTGTGGAAGTACCTTTTTTCTTCATCAGTTTTGAAAGATCATTTTGCAGTATACATCAGTCTAGGTTGGAGGTTGTTTTAGGCCCTGACATACCTCACTCCAGGCTCTCCTTGACTTGAAGTTTTGTGTTGAAAATTCTGAGTGATTCTTATGGGCTTTCTCTTTGAATGTGATTTGTTTCTTTTCTCTAACTACTTGCAGTATCTTGTTCTTTTGTTGGGTTTCTGAGATCTTGATTATTATATGTCTAGGATTATTATTATGGCTAGTTGGAGTCCGATATGCCTCTCTTATCTGCATGTCAAATTCTTAACTCCATTTGGAAAGTTTTTTGTCATTAATTCTGTGAACAGTTTTTCATGTCATTTCTACTTTCTCTTCCTGTTTTGTGGACCCATCAGTCTTATATTATTCTTCTTTGCATTATCTAAGTAGCTGTTAGATCAAATTTTATTGTTCCTTACTATTTTTAAGAGATCTCACTTTCTGTGGTCACTGACTGCCATCTGTCTTCTATATATAATATTCTGTCTTCAGATTAGAGTTTAATCTGCTGCATATCTGTTTGAATCTCTTTCATGATTTTCATTTCTTTCCTGCATTGGGTATTCATGGTTTCCATCATTTTCCTGAGCTCATCTCTTGTTTTTTAATCTTACTCTATTCTAGAGACTCTATTTATGTTTTTCATTCTGCTCACCATTTCTGTAGGAGAATTACTCCTATTTTGAATTTTTCATCTTTTTTTTTACTTCCTGTGCTATAAATTCAGGGTGCCTGGGTGATTGATGTTCAGACTTTTCCACCTCATTTCCCTCAGAATTTGCCTTTGGTGAGCTGGAAGTCTGGCTTTGCACCATGCTTAAGTGCCTTCTCATTTCTAGTTTTGTTCTTGTTACTGTTTTTTGTTTAATTCCTGGGTTGATACTTCAATATTGCTTATTTTAAGTATCTTTTTTACATTTATTTAGAACCCTTAATGATTGCTTCTCTGGGATGACTTCGAAATATAGCTGGGCTTTAAGTTTGAGCCTCCAATGACCCTTGCATTTTTAGTATATCAGAAACAACACCTGATTAGTTCAGTCACAACACCTTAGCCCAAGAGATACAATCAGCCAACAACAATAGCACCAAGTGAAGCTTATAAAATGGTATTTTGTGGTAGTTATAAATCTATCACCTTAACCGTGTGAATTAGATAAAAATCTAGGACCAGTTGAAAATACATTTATAGTGAATAAACTCTTCAATATAGCAATTTTACCCTTTGCGATGGGGAATGAGAAGGAGTTGGCAAGTCAAAGATAGGTAGAAGGATAGGAAAATGTTAGAAATGAGGCTAGAGGACACAGGGAGATCATGTAAACAATAGTACATTGTTGAAGTCAAGGGGAAAAGATGGAATGAAAGATCAGTGACAAGAACAGAACAAACAACCATAGGGCAGCTAGAAACTGTACTCATTTTCCTTTAAAACCAATGGCAATTGACAGGAGGAAAAAAAAAAGAAAAGAAAAAGAAAGAAAAATAAAACCTTAATTAGGATAGGAACAGGAAAAAAAGGGAGAGAGATGAAGTACAAGGGGAGAGATAGAGAGAGAGAGAGAGAGAGAGAGAGAGAGAGAGAGAGAGAGGAATGAATTTGAAAAGAGAAAAAAGAAAAATAAATTAAACATAAGAGAGAATAAATAACTTTGAAAATAAAAAAATAAAAATGAAGGCCCTCCTTCAGGGTATGTCTCTGCTGTCACAATGAGTATGTGGATAGCAGTGTGCAGATCTAAGTCAATTAGTCTCAGTAAGCCAGCAGCAGACCCCTGAGATTAGGGCTTATTTCTGGCTACAAGGCCCAAGTTGAGGTCCCTGACCTCTTGCTAGGTTTAACGCTTCAAGGTTCTACTTCAGGTTCCAGATGCTCTTTCCCTGAAGATAGTCCAGGTCCCAATGGGAGATGGTGATCCTTCCAACTTACCAACTACAGTAGTCTGATGTGCCTTTATTGCAGAGATTTTCTTCACTTTTCCAGTGGACTTCAATTTTCATAAAGAAGCCTCAGAGAAGCTCTCTTTCTGTTATTCACTTCTGCTCTGTCTTCTGGAACTGAGAACAATGTTCTTTATGAGCCCCTGCACCTCTGTGGTGTGGGTACATGTATCTGAATGGCCCAGTGGCCTGGGGGGCCTGTTGGCTGGCTGTGGTGCTGCTGGCATCCATGCAGATCAGCTCCTTAGCTCCTCCTCAGTGGCCAAGGAGTAATGTCTAATGATAATAGTTTGGTAGACTGAAAGAAGAAGCATCTTTCATTCCCTTCCAAAGAAATAGTTACTTGAAATCTAGTATCTGCTCCCTAATACAAAACTCATCCTATTCCAGGAAACTCATAGATATGTAAGTCCTGTAGCAAAGGATATTTGTATTTTGAGGTGAAGAGTAAATCATTGAAACACTACTCTTTGGGGGTTCAAGAAACTGTAGTTAATGTTGTCCTATATTCTTAGAGTTTGGCAAAAAAAAAGAGATCTGATCTAATTTAAAAGGCATTACAACAAGAATCACTGTTATCAAAGGTCATCATCACTATTTTATATCTCAGAAAAGCACCACTACAAAAAATAACAGAGGAACAGGATTTAATTCTTAAAAGCACTCCAGTGATGACATAATGGCTGAGAAGTATAAAGCCATCCTAAATTAGTTAACTGAATCCAATACATAAAAAATGCAAATATGAATTTGTTTCCAGTAATAAACAATCTAAGTGAACACACAAGAAAATAATGAAGGTGTAAGATCTAGAACACATGAAAAGGCTGTGCCTACAGAAACTGGGGTATACATATCAATATAACTACATAACTGACTTTATAATTTCATTGCATTATCATTAGTAATATTTCTGCTTCTGTAATCTTGATCATAGAGAACATTTCCTTCTATTCTGTTGAGAAAATGAAGTAACTTTTGAAAATCTCTTAATCAGAAATTTAAAGAGTGTATGGACATACCTTAATTTAAACTTTTGCCCCTTCCTTATTTCTTATGATAGAGGTGATATTTCTTCTGCCAAACACATTATCACCCTCTCCATATTCTATTCCTACCTGGAGCTCAGACTCTGATTCAGAAATAATGTGTTTATTATATCTCATTCAGATGTTTTCATCATGAAAAATATTTTTTATTCTCAAGTCAATGAATCAGGTTAGAGTATAACATTCTCTGGGATACCCATCATTACAAAACCCAAATAAAATAAAAGTATAAGTCCATATCCCCTTTCTGCTTCTTTGATATCCTCATGCAAAATTTTATCAGGCAGGTTTCATATAATCATATTTTTTTCTATTACATACCCTATTGTTCAATTACTTTAAAAAGTCTTTTGATTTGTCTAGTTTGTTGAAGCTGCTCTTTCCTGTCACTAATGGCCAACCTAACCATAGCTTTCAGTTTTCATAGGGACAATAGTCTTGGTTTATTCTTGTTGAGCTAGTTAACTTTAATAAATATACCTTTTAACTCTCAAAATGGGCCACAACTGGCTCACTATTGGAGGCCAAGACTACTATGAGCTTGAGAGGTCCAGCAATACTGGGTACCGTAGTGCATGCTACTGAGTTTTCTTGGAACTCATTAGAAACCTGCCCACAGGAAGCCACCTCGAGGTGGGGTTGGAGGTCGGTGTCAGCTTATCTAGAAGTCACGGGGGCAGAGCTGCACAAAGCACAGAGTACATCCTCAAGGAACACAGGAGCAAGAAAGAAAAACCAAGAAGAGAGATTTAAAAATGCTCATTGGCTTGTTACTCATACAATCAAAAAATTGAAACCAAAAACGAAATTATTAAACCTGAAATCAGGAAAATGGTAAAGTCAAAAATTTAAAATATTTTCTTTGAAAATATCAATAAAATTGATATGTTTCTACCAGGAAAAAAAAAGAATTGAAACCAAATTTTCAGCAGTAGTGGAATAGATAAATAAAACATATTTGTATAACAGTTAATTATAAAGTTTAGATAAACTTTCCTCCTGTGTATCAACATAAATATATCTCTCAAGTGTAATAGTGAGTAAGAACTTAAGGAATTGTTCAATATACAATTTGTAATAAATTTTAAAACATGCAACACTCTACAACATGTTATAGTATACATGAGAATATAGAAAACTCAAACTGTGAAGAAAAAGGCTAAAAGTATAGGGGAAGTGGGAAGGGTAGGGGAAAGGAAATAAGGGGGAAAATCTGAGAAAACAAAAAAATGGAAATAAAGTTTTTGTAAATAGGGAAGGGAGGAGGGGCTGAGGCAGGGGCAGGGGTAAGGGGAAAAAATAAGAACCAAGACCTGTCATGTAAAGGTACAAGATCCCAATGATGAATATAACTGTAGAGTATACCTAAAATGTACCAATAAAGTCAATGAGAAAAAAAATGTGCTACTTTCAATAAGTTTAGTATGTCACACTGACGAAGACAACCATATTACAGTATATAGTTTATCTTGGTCCACTTAATGGTAACAGCTAGAAAAGGTGAAAGCCTTCATGTTCTTAAAAAAATTCTTGTCTTTATTCCTGGAATATCATATTCTCCTGGTGGATCAGTTACAGAGATGCTTACCAAATTTTCTAATAGCTCCATTATATTACCAAACTTCTTTTAACTAAGAAAGTATAATAGGTTTTAGCCCAAATAAAATATGCTGGAACACTTCTATGTTCAGGCAGTGAAAAGTCCAAATCCAATTCACTGTTATTTTTTAAAGCTGCATGTTCAAGACAGTGCATCTCTATGAGACATTTCAGCATCCATCAATGTAGGTCTTTGTGAGAATGTATGCAGTACAAACTCCACCAACCCCAGTGAGACAGAAATCATTGATGAGAAGTGAGCTTTGGAATTGTTTGTATGTTAGGGCTATTTGTTATAAAATTTAGGTCATCTTATCCCTAATAGTGGACTGAATATATTCTCATTCTCTCTTTTACCCTTTTACCTGATTTTATCTGATATTAAATATTCCACAATTAAAAGGATTCCATTTTCTTTTTCATGTATGTCACTAATTATCTGCTAATTCACTGGAAATTTTAACCACTCAGTAAAATTCAAGCTTCCCTAGAGATTGGAATATATTTGCCTGGTCTACATAGATTCACTAATTAGAATATTGCTTTGCAAAAAAAGTTACATTTTATTTTCATGTTTTTTTCTTTTTATTTAGTTTATTGGTATAATCTAGGTATACAATACAGTTACATTCATCATTGGGATTCTGTACCTTTACATAATAGGTCTTGATTCTCATATTTTCCCCTTGTCCCTGCCCTCCCTTCACCCCCTCCTGATCCTTAACTGATCCTAATAGTAAATAGTTTTAAATCAGGAATGTCTTTACCCAAGGCAACAGAAAAAAATTAGAGCAGTCTCCACTAATGTACATGAAAATTTTGTGTATGAGTATATATTTTAGCTCACTAATTGTCAAAAAACCTTACTATTTGCCATCTTTTCTACTTTACTTCATGTAGTCATTTTTCTACAGTTAAGAGGGATTTCTTAGAATGATCACTTTGCTGCTAGCCTTCAAATAAATACTTGGTTCTTCTGGGTAATTAATTTTATATTATGGTCTTTTTAGGACAAATTTTAAATATACTATAATGCTGACTTTGAGTATCTAATCAATTATAGCCATAGTGAGACTGGGTCTCACTATGTAGTTGAGACTGACCTGGAACTCACTATGTAGCCCAGGCTTGTCTCAAACTCACAGCGATCCTCCTGCCTCAGCCTCCCATGTGCTTGGATTACAAGCATGCACAACCATGCCCAGCTCTCAGGTTTATTTTTTAAAAATATGAAGTTATGTTGATTATAATAAATTCGTTCTAGAATCTAATGGTATAGAAAAATAAAATAATTGTTTCTTTGAATATAAACAAGGGTTTTTCAAATGTGCATTTTAGCTCATTGAAATTTTTTTTTTCAGTTTTTACTTACCTTACACTAAATAAAAACTGTGGAAATGAAACCTCCCAGACCTTTACTTCTACCAAATCTTTTGTTTACTACTGGACTAAATGCTAAACACAGGTTTGATTTACACATGAAAACCACTTTACAAATCATTTAGGACAACCCTAATTCTGAGCATAATATTTTGCATAATTAACTATTATGGCTTATTTGATTTCAGCATTGTTTTCTCCACATTTTAAAATTTTCTTCTGTATGTAAAAATAATATGATTTCCTTGAAATATAAAATACTAAATCACACTTTCTAGGGTCAACTGTAACAGTACTCTGTATTTGTGCACAATAGTTTTATTAAACTGCCCACAGAATACCATTAAATAAAAATGACATACATCCTTTGGCTTTATCTTGCTTCTTACTGATTAAATGGTTAAAAATTATAGAAATGAAGTAGAAATATTCTTGTGATTCTATTCTATTTTATATTCACTTTTTCTTCTTAGTCCTGTACCTGTCCAAGAGATTTTTTTTTCTTTATTAGTACATTTTAGGTATACAATGCAGTTACATTCATCATTGGGATCTTGTACCTTATCTTTTTTCTTCTTTTTTCCCCATTCCCCTGCTCTCCCTTCACCCCCTCCACCCGTCTCTGTTTACAAAGACTTTGTTTCCATTTTTTCCTTTTATTTTTTCTTGTCCCTTCTTACCTTTTCCCTACACCTTCCACTTCCCCTACACTTTTAGACTTTTTACATTACACAATATCAGTTATACATTTTGATTCTTATTTACACTATAACCAAAAACATAATAGAGCATGAGGTTCATATCACCATTAACATCCCTTACTGAAGATTGGCCTCTGACCAAATGAATTAAAATGATAGATAAATAAGTAGAGAACTGGATAGTTAGATAGATACTGGAATGTCCACCAAATTAATTCATCTCAAGACTTTAGCAGCAACTAACAAATAGAAAATTCAGCAAAGGTTTAGCATTGGGAATAAATATGAACTGATTTTGATCATCATTATTATTATTATTTACTATTATTTATTTATTTATTTATTTTGGTACCAGGAATTGAGCTCGGGACTTTGCGTTTTTGTGAGGCAGGTGGCAAAACTACTGAGCTAAATCCTGGGCCCTTTTCATTATTAAATATAGCCCTGTTCTTTCATGAAGGAATGTGACATCAACTGGAATAAACTTTTGACCTGATTATTTGAACTTGCAAAAATAAAGTACTCATCAAGGAAGCAAATATATTGCCATCAGACTTATTGCTAACCACTTCATAACATTGAATATTTAGATATTTTTATTATACTTAATCATTTAAAATCAATTTCTTCTGAAAAATAATCCATTATTTCCTTTAAAATAAACTCCCAGTATGTAAAATAGTAATTATAATATTTTAATTTCTAGTCACTTAAAAATATTTGTAAAGGTGAAATTTTCCTCATTTATTATTGATAGATTATCAATTTTAAATAAAGCCATGGAAAAAGCAAGTTTTCTATGCTTTTATTGATTAATAGTTCCCAAATGTAAACTGAAGAAGCATTTAGTTTTAACCATCTTTAAATGTAGTATAAAAGGCCACCAGTGTAGTATGGTAATGTAAATATGAATAATCATATATTTTAAAACACTTTATACTTGCTCATTTAATTTCTGTTTATAATTTCATAAAATCATTGATTTACTACTTAAAGCATTAGATTAGGATGCAACCAAATCAGTAGAAATCTTTGCAATTTTTAGTAACTATTAGCTAAATGACAAATTCTGGTAATGTTAGCAAAATAATATATTCAATACATTTTTAGCTAATTTAAAACACATAGACATTTCAAGTATTTCTTATGGCACAGATGAATCGCAAAACTTCTTTTGGATGGTAGAGTTCACTTATGGACCTGCCATAAATACTTCAGTTCACATAATGTGACTATTAGAATCAGAAATATCCCTGACTTTTGAAGTAATTTATATACTCGCCCTCACTCCTTGCAACTTGATGATGTATTCATCAAAAAACAGGAAACGGGAGTTCACTTTTACTTTTGTATCTTTCAGTATGGTCATAAGAATTTATATTACAGAAGAAAAGTGTGACTCCTTAGTTCTGCTACCATAAAGAAAGGGAATATATTTTATGGTTCTTGTAGTATTTTTGATTTAGTGATTAATCTACTAAGGCATACTCTTCATTCACTGATATATGAATTACAGCACATTGCTTTTTCCTACCTGAATTTGAGAACACTTCTTATTATAGTATAATGTCATTATATGTAGAATAAAATTAAAAGTGGACTAAGTAACAGGGCACTCTGAATTATGGAACTATATATCTATCATGGAATCCTGGAGATATCATAAACTATGAAAGCATGTTTTATTTTTATATACTTACTATGACACAACAAATGATTTATGGCTCAATAATTCATGCTTTCTGGCTCATGTAAAATTTATGCAACATGCAATTATCAGATTTATGTTTTACATAGTTCTGACTTCTTTTCTAATATTATAAATGTTATAAACTGCTATTTTTGTACAGGGAGATTCTATAAGTATATTCTAGATATAAAATTCATTATGCATCTTCCAAATGTAACAAGCTATGCAAGATAAATACGCATTGGAAAAGGAAGACTTCAGTTACAGTCTCAAAATAAAAAATTTGAATTAATGGCTATGCAAGTGTCCTAAATGTTTCATTTACATTGCATCCCAGTAGAATGTGAAGACAGTTTGAGTTAACACTGAAAAAGTATTTTTCCAAAGAATTGATAATGAACTCTCTAGGTTAAAATGTAGAAATGTGATTTTTCCCTAGACTGTACAGCACAAACACACCAAGAAAATAATGATGGCATTCAACAATTATTAGTTTAACTTACACTTTGATAATTACCTGTTTCCTGGTATGGAGGGAAGGATTAAACATTGTGTAAACCCACTTCACACATAAAGATAAATTAATACAGTTCAAGAGAAGCATGAACCAAATGTTAAATTTAGCCTGTGCCCAATTTGCAGTCTGAACAGCTTAAAAGGAAAAGAAAAACATTCTAGACATAAAATTGTGTTTGAACTTCTTTGTAGTAATATTAAAGAAAAAAATTTAAAAACCAAATTATTAGAAACAGTTAAAAAGAAATAATTATAGAAACGGTTTTAATTTTGCTCACTTATCAAAGATATAATGTGAATGTTTCATTAATCTCCATGTAAATTGATACTTTCATCATTTAAATACCAGTAAATAATCTCTATATCACATGACAAGTGTGCTCATTGTACCAAATCTGCAAATATTTTGGTACTATTGATACTGATACATCTTTAGTTAAATCACCGTTTTCTGAGTGTTATAATTTTATTTCTTTTCCTATAC
Organism: Fukomys damarensis; assembly: GCF_012274545.1. Taxonomy (NCBI): domain Eukaryota; kingdom Metazoa; phylum Chordata; class Mammalia; order Rodentia; family Bathyergidae; genus Fukomys; species Fukomys damarensis. The sequence goes on along the minus strand of NW_022900950.1, from coordinate 63,292,780 downwards.
AAATATTAAGAATTCCTATTCTTCAGAAAATACTATTAAGGTTATAAAAAGGAAAGCTAGGAAAGGGAAAATAAATTAATAATATAAACATGCAAGAAAAATTAAAATCAATACCAAAAAAATGGAACCAACAAGCACGCTCTAAATTGAATAAAGTTCTGGAAAATACACATCAGAAAAAGAGAATATCCAAATGGTAATTAAATATATAGAAATTTACTTTATATTGCTGGTGATAAGGATATTACTAATACCACAATGAGATACTGGTGTACCATTCAGGGAGAAAATACCAGGTGTTATTAACTACGAGGAGTAAATAAATGTCTCATGGTCTCCTGGTACATCTATAAATTACTATAAAATTATACAACAGTAACTAAAAACATTTATAAATTCTTGCCAATAATTCCATGCCTAAATTGTTATTAGCAAAAATATATAGGTATATTGCAAAACCTCACATATATGAGGAGATTTGTGGTACCATTGATAATGTTTGTCAAAATAGAAACTATCTGAGTGCACATGGATACAATGAATGAACATAATATAATTACACAATGAATTCTATATAATAATGAAAATGAGGGAATCTTTACTATCTGCATCCGTACTGGATAAATGTCAAAAGTGCTACTTCAAAAGCTTAGGCACAAAAGTGTTTAAAGGGTATGACTCAAATTTTATAAAGTTTAAAAACATGGAAAATTAATCTGTGATTTGAGAAGCTAGGATATCATATATTTGGAAAAGAATGACTGAAGAGTGATTTAAAAATGTCACTTTGAGGACTAGAATTAAGGTAATTTTTCTGGTTACGTATATGCTTTCAGTTTGTGAAAATTCATTTTAATCCACACTTAAGGTTTGTTCAGAGTAATATTTTCATGCTTTGTAAGTAATGTGTAAGCAATAAAAATAATTTAAAAGTTAAAAAAATAAGACTAAAATATTGCATAGTAAATAGTTTTGTTTTATAATATAGTTAATATGCAAAATTCATTATAAATTGAAAATATGGTACTGATATAGGAATAGGCAAATAGACTGCTAAAAAAAACAAAGAACTCAGAAAAATTTGCATTCAAAGGAAGATTATATGTGATAGAAATTGCATCATAAGTAAATAGACATAAATAACCTGTTCAATCAGTTTTTTTCTGTTTAAAAAATCTGTTCTCATAAAAATTATCTTTATATCTTTAGATAGATAAAGAAAAAGTGAAAAGTAAAATTTTAAATACAATGGAAACATATTCTTGATAATTTCTTAGGCCTAAGGGCAAGAAGTAATTATCAAGAAATTATCCAAAATATAACACTAATAAAATTTAAATGTGCTTAATTTTATTATATTATAATGTGGTCAATGGCCACTGACAGTTGACAGATGGAGAAAAGTTATTTGTAATATTCAAAACTATCAATATGCAAAAATCTATGTATATTGTGGAATACTATGTTCAAGAACAAAAACGAGAAAAAACATGAAAGGCATTTAAATAGCTTACCAACAGAAATAATGATTCATATGAATAATTTAAAAGGTAGTCTGAAAATAGGGAAGTAGATAGTTTGAGAAGATGAGTAGATGGAGGGATGGGATAGGGAAAGGAGCCAAAGGGGAATTAAAAAGAATTAAGATATTTTATGTGCAAGTATCAATTCATCACAATTAATGCAATCATTATGTACTAGAAACTTTTTTTTTTTTTTTTTTTTTTTTGGTAAAGGGATGGAACTCGGATCTTTGTGAGGGAGGCGGAGGAACCAATGAGCCAAATTCCTGGCCCCTGGACACATTTTTTTTTAAGTACAAACCACTTTTTTAAAAAAGTAATCATCTTTAATGATAAAGGAAAAAAACTCTAAACCTAAAATATAGGTACAGGATTCAACTCAAGAGATTAATAGAAATATGAAAATTTGATAATGCCAATTACTAGATTACAGTTGAGAGGATAGGAACAATTCATGCTGCAAAATACTATCTGGAAGTGATATAGTGACATAACTACTTCTATATCTAATAGTACAGCAATCTTTTGCCCAAGAAAAAAATACTCTGATGTGCTTGTGTATATCTCACGTCGAACACGAATTGTTACTCTGTTTTATTTAATGGATAATTGAAGGCAATCTAGGTGTTCAAGAGCAGAGGATGTTAATGCTGTGTAACAATTATGTACCATGGGTCACTTTGCATATTAAAACAGTGGACTAGTTATATTCTGTAATGTTAGCAGCCGTCAATATTCCTTATTCAATTTTAAACACCACCATATTACTTTTGTCAAGTTAAAGAGCACTAAAAATAATATAAAATATACAAAATATAAATACAAATATTGCATATAAATATTATATTAAATATGCGGTTTATATAAAAATACAAACTACAAATCTAAAGTAGATTGATTTAAGTCAACAATCATATTTAAAAGATTTTAATAGAGTGCAGAAGTTAATGTTTTTATAAAAAATAAATTTTAGAAAATAGAATCTTCTAGTAACCAGTGATATTGTACAGTGAACAAGAGAGAATTAAAAAATTGTAGCTATTTTTAATATACATCTAACAGCTGACATTACTAGACAAATTCTTTATAAACAGAAAGAGCTGAAGGAGATATAGAATGAGGTATGCATTTTGTGAATAAAATCTGTTTTAGTGTTTCTGAGAAATTAGATTACTTCAAGAATGAAAACATTTTGGTTTTTTTCCTGAAAATTTCCAAAAATTCAACTATACATTCTATTGCAATGTATATTTTTAAAATCTTATTGAGATTATTGGTACTTTTAAAATATACAATACAGTTGCATTCATCATTGTAATCTTGTACCTTTACATGACAGATCTTGGTTCTCAGTTTTTCCCCATATTCCCACCCTCCTCTATTTACAAAGACTTGTTTTTTATATTGCTATGGTAAAAAATCTAAGAGTATTAAAGCTACTTTACAATAGAAATAAACTTAGAGAAGACAGCAAAAGAACACAATGAATTTGAATGAAAACTTTATTATTCATATTTTGTAAAGCTTACTATCACAAACTTTTTATCACTACATTGTTTCCCCACAAATGCATAAATACATCATCTGTTCTTAAGATTCATTCATTTAGTCTTCATTTATCTCAATTAGGTTTTCAGGGTTTAAAAATTTTGATTGACTATAGATGTACACACTTATGAACTACAGTGTAAGTTCTTAAGTGTACACTCAGGTTAATTATGAAATCAAGTATATTAGTACATATATGTGATAAATACATTCAAAATCTTTTCTAACATTTTGAGATACACTATACATTATTGTAAACTATATCTAACTTAATGTATTATATTCATTTATCCTAAGGATATAATTCATAAGGTGTTATCAGAATATAAGTAAATGCTTAATTCAAAAAATATAGTAAAATACATGTTACATTAATCTCTCTTTAAAACTCCTCCCCTTGTTTTTAACACATAGTGCTTTTTCTATCCACACTCTGAAGCAATTGTAGAAGTCCTCTTTCAGGAGTATGTTCAGGAGATGTGGTAAAAAATTCAAGAAATCAAGAAATTCTGGTGCCAGGGCATTTCAATGGAGAGGTAGGCTGGTAAAAAATATTACCAAGTGTCTTCATGCACCTTACTTATTATATATAGTATTGAGTAATTTCTGGCTTTCCCACAAAGTCAAAATTGTTTTCAGTTGATTCAAAAGTTGAAGGCAGCCATCAGAACACAACTAAAGCCTCAAAAGAAGACTTCCAGCATTGCTTCAAAAGTAGCAAGAACTATGGTATAAATGTGTTTGAAACGAGCATGAGTATTGGGAGGGGAATTAATAGTAATGTGTCCTTTACAATGATAATTTTTAGTAGTTATTTATCATATTTTCTTACCACACCTTATGTACCTCTTTAAAAACCTCTATCTTTTCTCCTTACTCTCCTAGTGTGTACTTAGTATAATTCTACTCTCAAGCTCATGAGTTCGACTTTATTACATATCATATATGTGGGAAATGTGCCTGACTTATTTGGCTTAATATCATGTCTACTAGGTCCCTCCATTTTTTCACAAATGACAGAATTTCACACTTTATCAGCTCCATAGTATCCCATTGTGCATATATAACACATTTTCTTTATTCATTCATCTTCTAACAGGCATTTGGGTTTATTATTTATCCTGGCTACTGTGAATAGTGCTGAAATAAACAAGGAACTGAGATGCCTCTTTGACAAGTTGATTTCATTTTCTTTGGATAAATAACCTGTAGTGTGATTGCTGAATCATAATGTTGCAATATTTTTAGTTTTATAGACAACCATTATCATGGATTGTTTTCCATAAAGGCTATACTAATTTCCATTTGCAGTAACAATATAAATTCATTCCCCTTTCATTTATTTGCGTTTTTCCATTTTTTTGTTTGCTTGCTTTTGTCTTTTATTTAATAATATTCATTTCAACTGAGTAAGGTAGTATCTCCTTTCAAGTTTTAATTAACATTTCCTTGATGGCTAGTGAGGTTGTGGATTTTTGTATACATATGTTGGTTTGTTGTTGGTTTTAGCTCATTTTATAGCAATTGGCTTTGTTGCTATCTGTTAAATTCTTTATAAATCTATTTTAACCCCTTGAGAAATGTACAGTTCATAACTATTTTATCCCATTCTGAAGATTGTCTTTTTTTATTAATGTCATTGATAAATTTAATGTATACGACATGATGACATCCATTGTTGGAATATATACATTTACATAATTAATTGTGATTCTTATTTTTTACCTATTCCCCTTCCCTCCTTTAAACCCCTCCCTCCTGCCCTATCTACAAAGTCTTTGTTTCCATTATTTTTCATTGTCAAATATTAATTCCATTCCCCTACCCCTCCCATTTCCCCTTCCCTCTTCATCCCTTTTCTTCCTATTTACATTATCTATTATATCTTTTAGTCCTTAATTATATTTTCAGTTCTCACACTAGAGAAATATTCAGTATTTACACATGTGCCCTATTTATATCACTTAATAGTATCACCTCAATGTGCATCTATTTAGCTAAAAATGTCTCTAATTTCTCATTTTTATGGCTGAATAGTATTCCATTTTGTTTTTTAAAAAGGCATTTTCTTTATCCAGCCTCCCATTGATGGGCAATTAGGCTGTTTTTCTTATCTATGGTGATTATTCACTTTGCTGTGCAGGTGCTTTTAAACTTGACATATTCATGTTTTTAAATTTTTGCTTGTTACCTATGTGATTTCCAAAAATACTTAATGAAATCAATGCCTTATAGTGTATCCCATGGATTTTCTTCAGATAGTTTCATGGTTTTGGATCTTAGCTTTAAACATTTAACATATTTCACACTGATATTTGCAACTAGTGAGAGATTAGTAACATTTGTATGCTGGTATGGAAACCCAGTTATTCTACCAACATTTAAAAAAATAACAAAACTGCTCTTTCTCCATTGTGCATTGTGACTTCTTTATAGAAATCACTTGGTTGTAAATACCTAAGCCTACACCTGGATTCTACTGTGTTTCACTCATCTGTATATCTATGGTCATGTAAATCCCATGCTATTTTAATTGACTTAGCTTTCCAGTAATTTTTAAAAAATGAATCATTTGATGAAGTGTGTCTGCAATTTGCTGCCAGTCAAAACATTATCATTCAAGTGATTCAAACTAAACATGGATAGATATATTTATAGTTATAAATTATTTCCAATTTATTCAACAGATATTTATTCAAATCTGTTAGGGTCTTACTCCAAAGTAACAAATAATATAAACTTATTGTTATTTTAAGTGGTCAATAACTGAAAAATCACAATTTGGTTTCAACCCACTTAAATTTTAAACTTTGCTTCAGATTTCCTTCTCAATATTAGAAAAGGTGTGCATGATGAAAGCTGTATATTTGATCCATAAACTTTATTAAAGTGTTTGGATCATGTAATAATTTTCTTTTGAATGGATTACTCAAACTGGGAGTAAAAATATCTCTTCCTAATAGATATAAAATTAAATGAAGTTCATTTTGTTATGGTAGTGAAGTGGGAATAATATGCTGTGTTTTTAATCAGTGAAGAAATAAAATAGCCAAATTGGCCTCAAAGACAAGAATACAGGGATCAGATATGATAACATGTGCTTTTTCTTCAGTCACAAATACATACAAAATGGATGGAATCCTATTCACTGGTTGTTTATGAAAACAATAGCATTGTTTATTAAATTATTACAAACTATCTGTAATTCTACAATTTAAATAGAGAAAATAAGTTTTAACTCCACTTCATTAAAACAAGTATCAAGTCACATTTCACGACTTTCCAGGAAAAAAAAATGTTTAAAAAGTTAAATTGCCTCAACTGGATTTATCACTATATGATTTGAAAAAAATATATAGCATCATATTAGATAAAATAGTGGGCTTTGTGTACTACCTTTCAAAAATAATTTTTTACAGATGAGGTCACTTAATTTAAAAAGTAAAATGCCATGAACTATTAATATTAACTTTTAAACTATGACATTGATTGTGTCACCTTGAGTAAGTAATGCCCCAACTAAATTGGCTCAGCATAGTTCTAAGTGTGGAAGGCCCACCATCAGGAGGATTACAGCCAGAATGGTATAAAAAGGGAAGTGAAGAAGGAATGATTGCTTCTGTTTTCTTTGAGGAGTTCCAGTCTTTTCTCTCACCTTGGATGTTGTCTCCTGATTTCCAGCACAGACTGTATAATTTCTAATACTGACCTTTTGCCGTCGAGTGCACTCTTCAGCATTCCCTTGAAGACCCTTAATTCTCCTTATACAGACTCACAGGGGACATAAACCAGAGCTTCAGGCCTTCACCTGGATCCTATGGATCTCCATTAAACAGACAGACCTTTTGCACTCTTCCACACCTGACTGTGGGTAGCCAGTATAAACCAACCTTGTACATTTTTTCTATGTTTGTGTATCTTACATTAAATCTGAATGGTGAATACACATGTTGGAAGTGTTTAACTTTCTTTTCACTTGTGCAAGTGCTCCCATCTGAGTTTGCTTTAAATCTCAAGGAGACTTTAGACTTGGAATTTTCAGTAATGCTGAAATTGTTAGAACTTTGGCAACTCCTAGAGATGGACTGAATATCTTTTGCATAAAGGGATGTACATGAGTCATATCATATCATCAGCAAGTAATGACAATTTAACTTCTTCCTTTCCTATCTTTACTGCTTTAATTTCTTTCTCTTGTCTAATTGCTATGGCTAATATTTCCAGAACTATATCAAAAAGGAGTGGTGATAGTGCCAATCCTTGTCTTGTTCCTAATTTTAACGTGAAGGTTTTCAGTTTTTGGCCATTTAATATGATGTTGGCTGTTGGTTTTTCATAGATAGACTTTATTAAATTGAGATATAGACCATCTATTCCAATTTTTTGGAGGGTTTTTATCATGAATGGCTGTTGAATTTTGTCAAATGCTTTTTCTGCATCTATCAAGAGGATCATGTGGTTTTTGTCCTTGACTCTGTTAATATAGTATTACATTTATTGATTTATGTATGTTGAACCATCCTTGCACCCCTATAATAAATCCAACTTGGTCATTATGTATGATCTTCTAGATGATCCTCTGTATTCTGTTTGCCAGTATCTTATTAAAGATATTTGCATCTATATTCATTAAGGAGATGGGCCTGTAGTTCTCTTTTTTAGTTGTGTCTTTCCCTAGTTTGGGAATCAAAGTGATACTTGCTTCCAGGAATGAGTTTGAAAGTATTGCTTCCCTTTCAATTTCATTGAAAAGTTGAAGAGTAATGTCAATACTTCTTCTCTAACTGTCTTGTAAAATTCAGCAGTGAATCCATCAGGACCCAGGCTTTTCTTTGTTGGTAAATTTTAAATTATATTTTCAATTTCCTTGATTGTAATTGGGGTGTTTAAAATGTTTTTATTTTCTTTGTTCAAGTTTGGTAATTCATAAGTATTTAGAAACTTGGGAACAGCCCATTTGCCCATCAGTTGGAAACTGGACAAAGAAGATGCGGTTTTCTATGAAATGGAATACTACTCAGCCATAAAGAATAAGAAATTAGATCCATTCATAGTAAAATGATTATATTGAGGATATATTCCTAAGTGAAATAAATAAGTCACACATGTAAATACCAAATAGTTTCTCTGTTGTGAAAAACTATAATAGTACATAAGATCATAATGATATAATTGACCATGTGAATTAGGAGTAAAAGGGCTAAAGGTGTAGGGAAAATGGGAAAGGTAGGGGAAAGGTAATAAGGGAAAAGAAAAAAAATATGAAAAAATGGAAATAAAGTGTTTTTAAACGGGGAGGCGAGGAGGGGGTTGAAGGGATGGCAGGGACAAGAGGAAACAATGAGAACCGAACCAAGACCTGTCATGTAAAGACACAAGATCCCAACAACAAATGTAATTGCATTGTTTACCTTAAATGTATCAATAAACTCAATTAATAATAAAATAATAATAAATAATATAACCTGTGTTTTTAAAGTTTATTTTATAATTAAATATACATATTTAGATGCCAGGCTTTAGAAAAAAAAAGATTATTGAAAAGCAATCTGTTTAAATAGAAAGAGTTTTGAAATAATCCAAATTTTGGAGCAAATGAATAATTTAGGGAGAACTTCATGGAAAGGAGTAGCACTATGAAATATGTTCATTCGTATTCTTGTGATGTCAAAGAGCATACTATGAGGGATAAACCCAATTTTAGGACAATTTAGAGTCACAACAAAATTTAAGGAAGAAATGCTGAGGGCCTAATACTATGCAATTGCCAATGTAGTGAAGAAAATAGAGGAAATATTCACATCTATTTTGTTGTGGAATCCAATCAACACGCTTTATATATCAGTTTACTTAAGTTTATTAAGAATAAAGAAAAAAATTCTGTTACGTATGACTGGGGAAACTGATAAAAGAATGATACAGAGTATCTATCTATCTATCTATCTATCTATCTACGTATAATTAGATTTTAGAATTAGTTTAGATTGCCAAGTGTAAAAGTGCACATATTCATTACTTCTAGGATATACAGTGTAGCTCAGCCAGGAGAAATATCTGGTCTAAAGAAACATACTTGGATCTGTTTTGCAAGAGTGAGAAAAAAAATGAAGATTAAATAAATCAGCAATATATCATCACACATGATACAAAGAACAAAAAATACATTTCATAAACTATTCACCCCCATATATATTAATCAACCATTTATACAAAATATATAAGCTCAAACTTAGAGGTTTAAAACAATAAACACTCATTATCACTAGTTTTTGTAGGCTTTGTATTCCAATAAATTCAAAGACATGGCTTATACCTGTTTAAACATCCACTTGGCTTTGCTGTAATCCTTGAAGGCTGTGACTGGAATAGTCCCTAATTTCTTTGATTCAATAACCTCGAAAACATTGTTACCTGCCACTTGAAGGCCTAGACGTGCTTGTCAGGAATGGTATCCACACAAGGCACCCACTTTTGGTATAGCTTACCTTTCTTACAAACAACATTGTGACTGGATTACAAAAGCAACCTACTACAAGTAAATTTGAAAACATACAGCATTAAAAGCCTCATTATCACTTAAAACCTAGGTTTGGAAATAAAGCAGCACAACTTTCTCAGATTCAGTTTAAAAGTTCAATAAGATTCAAGATTACTTTCAATTATGTGATGAAGTTCTGTATCACACTATAAATGAGGAATATATGAAAAAGGGAATAACAAATAGATCAGAAATAGATTATATTCAAAAGAAACAATTTGAAATCAAACATGAAAAGTGATTCATTGAAGAACCAATAAAATTGATAATCCTTTAGGATAAATCACTAAGGAAAAAAACAATTACCAATATGGGGAAATAACATCACATTGATGTAGGACTCGCAGCAACTATGTATTAATAATGATGAAAAGTGGGGAAAATAGAAAGATATTTTGGTCAAACTTTGATTTTTGAGACAATTCTTAAAGACATAGTATACAATATGTTGACTATAATTAATAATATTGTATTGCATACTTGAAACCTGCTATGTAAGTAAATCTTAAATTTTACCATTAAACATATAAAAATTATAACATGGTAAAATAAACGTGTTTATTAGCTTGACTATAGCAATAATCTCACAAATTATATAATAAATCAAATCATCATGTTGTACATCTAAAATGTACACATATATTTTTCTAATTGTACAACAATGAAACTAGGATAAATAACAAAAAAATACTATGAAAAACATTAAGCCCATGATTTTGAAAATCCAGTTTAATTTGACCAATTCCTTGGAATGAATGCTAGCAAAATAAGATCACTTGAGGAAATAGGTGATCTGAATAGCTCTATGCTAACTAATAAAATTAAACATTTAGTTAAATGTTTCTAAAGGAAGCTAATGATCCAGATGGTTTCAATGGAATCATTCTAAATAGTTAAGGAAGATATAATAACAAAAATATATTATTTCCAACAAAAAAAGAAGAAACATATCCAAGAATATATTTTAGGCAATAAAAATTACCCTGACACCAATATCAATAGCATTACATAAATGTTTAATTAATGGCCAAAATACCTCATAAACACAGACACATTCTTTAGCAAAAATTACAAAATTGAATCCAGCAATTTTTATTTTGTGCTAAGAATTGAGTCTAGGCCCTTCACAATGAGTTGCATCCCAGACCCTAGTAAAATGAATACCATATAGCAACCATGTAAGTTTATCACAGAAATATAAACATGAATATTTATTAGAAAATTAGTCTAAGAAGCCTACAATGAGAGCAGGTTAAAAAAAAACTCCCAATTACCATGTGTATTAATGAAGAAATTTCATAAAATTCAACATTCCTACATGATTAACACTTAATAAATTAAGAATAATAGGGAATCTATATAATCCTGTGTTTTAGTGACTCTTCTCTCTTTGCTGAGACAAAATACCCAACACCCAACATTAAAGAGGAAAGAATTTAGTTAGCTCATGGTTCATAGAGTTTCAGTTCATAGTCAGTTGGCTCCAAGACAGAGATGGCAGGACTTGCAGAAGAGAAACAACATGACCTGCACAAGGAGGCAAAGGGAACAAGAGGTTTCACAGCATATTTCTGCCCTTTTTATCATATTCTGACTATCGGGATTAGGGCAGTGCCAAACTGGTAGTAACTCACAGATTCTGGTTTAGTAATCACCTGCCCTTAATCCCAGCATCACACACTTCAGATTCAACTACCTCTGAAAAAGAAATTTCCACTTCATCTGAGAGGGACTTTAAGGGGACATCTAAACACAAACCATAAAGCATCAACAAATTCAACTGCTACCACATACAAAATGATGAAAACTGAATGTTTTCATCCAATGATCAGGATGACAATGGTGTTCACTTCCACCACTCCTAATGAGAACTATACAAGGCCCTGCTAGTGTCTTATGGAAACAAATAATGTTAAGCATACAGAGATTAAAGGAGAAGTATGTTTCCTCCTTTAAATGACATGATTATTTGTAAAGAAAATTTGAAGGAATCTAAAAAATTATAAAGCTTCTTGTAGTAACTGAGCTTAACAAAATTGCAAAGAACAAGATCTATATTCAAAAATCAGTTGTATTTTAATATATTATAAAGGATTTGAAAATATATGGTAAAAAGTATGAGTTATGGCATGAAAATATGAAATTTATAGTTATGTAGCTAATAAAATATGCACAAAATCTGTATGCTGAAGACAATAACATGATAGCATTTTCTGATAATGGAAAACTATCCAAAACACATACACACACATATAAAACAGGACAATTCATAACACTTTTCTCAAAATTTTTCATGGTAAGGTAAAACAATTGAATGGCTAAAATATTTTGAAAAAAAACCCCAAAATTTAGAAAAGCCACTGCTTAGCCTTAAGAATTACTATAATGGTATCATTATCCCGACACTAGATAATGATATCAGGCAAATGGAATATTCTAAAGACCAAGAATTGATTTCCACATAGTTTTGCAGACAAAAGTGTGCAAAGCAAGTCCATGAACTAATAGTACCTGCTTTATTAAAAAGTTTTGGAAAACTTGGATACCACATACAGATACTTCTTGAGTTATGAAGAGGTTATATCCTCATAAGCCTATCATAAACTAAAAACATTATAAGTCAGAAATGCATTTCAATACATCTAACCTACTGAATATCATAACTTTGTAACACAGGATATTGTGGAATATCTATTGTTTATTTGATGTTTATGTGGCAGATGTTTGCCTCTGCTTGGTAACATTGAAAGTTCCTTACAGCATACTATCAAACCAGAAAAAGTTCATTATTCAAAATATAATTTCTCCTGAATGTCTATTTCTTTATACCATGTCAAAGTTCAAAAATCACAAGTCAAAACATTCTAAGTCATGGCTCTTGAACAATTACTGAGTGCTTCAACTTTGATCCATAAATCACATGAGTAGAAATATTGTAGCAAATGGATTACAAACCTCACCCCATATAATCTATATAATCTTATATAATTATATAATCATTAATATAATTATATAAAACTATATAATCCTAAAAACACAACCTACAATAAAATATGTAAGACTTTATGTTAAGTAAAGATTTTTTTAGGTACAACATAAGAACACAATCCCATGAAAGCAAGAAGATAAATATGATTTCATTAAAATTTGAAAAGTGCAAATCTAATAGTATCTGAGCAGCATAATCCTAATACTACAAAAGAATGATTTAACCTTTTACACTGCATCATACTTAAATAAAATTCTTGCCTTTATCCACTAACAAACCTCAAAAAATATTTTTATAGCTGTATAATACTAATTTAATAGAGTACTTTTTTGTTTTGTGTGTTTGTGCATGTGTGTGTGTGTGTTGCTGTGTAGTTTCAACAGTAATTTAAAACAACTTCATTCTCTGTAGGTAAAATGTTACCATGCTTTCATTGGTTTCAATGTTAAAATTGAGAATATGTAGTAGTGAAACTTGGTCTCCTCTGGATGATCTGGTAAGGGAGAAGCACAATTCTAAGTTCATCCTTTTGGTCTCTAGAATCCACTTCCTTGTGGTTTTAAAACTATATTTAGTCTATCTCACCACATTCCTTCTATGATTAATAAAAGCAAATTTCAGGGAAAACATTACCTGCTTGTTGTAGGAAGAATTCTAAAATGACTGCCCTTATCTCTAACCTTAGTGTTAGAGCTGTGATCACTTAGTTTGCAAAATTTTGCCAATACTATAAAAGTCACTAATGTTCTGACTCTTAAATGGGAAGTTTGTTTTCCTTGTGATTAATCTCATCAGGCAAGCACTTGCTGTGCAATGATTTTTCTGGCTATTCCTAGAAAAGAAAGAAAGATAAAGACGGAAAATGTCAGAATTATAAACCTGTTTACTGATTTAAGGTGGAAGAAGCCACATGCCAGAAAATGAGAGGGGCCTATAAAAACCAAGGTTAGCCCTAGTCATCTTTTCTCCTCCCACCCTAGCCTCTTCTCTTGGAATACATCTTTGGTGAGTTGGTTCAAATCTTTCACTTTAAGCAGTTACTAAACAATGGTGAGACTCTGGAGATTTGTTTATGCTTTCCACCCCATTTTGTCAAATGCTTTCTCCTTTATGTTCTCGGTGTAGTAAAAAGAAAAAGTGCCTTTCATTCACTGGAGTCATGGTTTGCCTCCTCTAGTTTTGTCCCTTTACTACCCACATCTTTTCCCTGTTCCTATTCCATTTCTGCATCTGTGTATTATCCTCATGTATTCATAAAATACTCATAAGAAATAGTTGGCAGGTTGTGGTAGTCTGTGCCTCAGTTCTTTTGGATTCTAATCCATTCTGAGAGCTAACATGAATCCACAAAATGTTTGTTGGAAATTCAGCTAGGATTTTCATCCCTTTTCCCGAATGTTAGCAGAATCTCCTTCCTGATTTCCCAGTGAAGACTGCAGCAATCAGTCACCAATGTCCTCGAGTTTTTTTCAGATGGCACTGTAGTCTGTGATTTCTGATCTGTTGTAAAGGTTTTATCATTTAGTTTATTCTGGCTTTTAGTGTAGTATGACCGGTTTTTCTTTTGTTCTATTTTTCATGAATTTATATATGCTAATCTGAATATAAAGTACACTCTAAGGCAAAGCTTTAAATCAGAAAACAAAACATAAAATAACCTTGTTTCTCAGGAAGACTAAAATGAATTAATGAATGAAGGTGGAATAGGCTAGTAATATTTTCTAACTTTCACTTGTTTAGTCCATGTCAGGCACTGTTATAAACATTTATATTAATTAAGTCATGCTCCAAGTCTCATCATTGCTGTCCAATGAGGATGAGATGTTAAATATTGCTTTTCAGTTTTTCAAGTTTTGTAAACTGAAAATATGCAATCCGATCCCTAAAAGAAATTTATCTACTATGCTTTGACTTGATCAAAACTTATAATTTTAAACAAGAAATATATCTGAGTGAAATTCATAAGATTGCACAGTATCTTTTCTAAAATTATAAAAGTGATATATTGTATAGTACCTGTATTAAGAAAAAACACAAAAGCAAATTCCAGTCAATATATTTTCATGAGCTTATGATTCTGTCTCTATAGAAATAACATTATAAATTCAAATATTTATCTATAAAGATTCCAGTAACGTTTGTATATGTATCTATAGTGCTTAATTTCATCTCACTTCCAAATATTAATTATATGTACTAAAGAGTTTATACTGATGTGCCTTCCCTCCAATACCAGTTGTCAATATGATGTCTTGCTATTATCATCTCTATAAATTGCAGTTTCAAAAATATTATTTTAAATATATATACTTTCTTGAAATTCCAAGTGTTTCTTATAATTAGAGTGAATCTGTTACTTTCATAAACACTCAAAAATAAAACATGATTAAATGAGTCACTTGATTACATATTTTCAACAGCCTTCAAGCATGGGAAACAATTTCATGATGCATTTTAATAATTAACATGTATTTTATATAATATTAAGAATTTATTGTTATTTATTTGAGGTAAAATATGATGTTGTGAAATGTGTGTGCAACATGGAATGATTGAATCAAACTAGTTAACATACACATTACTTCAGTTAAATATTACTTAGTCCTTGTTTTGTTTTTCTTTATTGGTACATTTTAGTTATATAATACAGTTGCATTCATGACTGGGATTTTGCACTTTTACATTTATATCTTGGTTCTTATTTTTTCCCAATTCCCCTGACCTCCCTTCACTCCCTCCACTCTTCCCTATTTATAAAGATACTGCTTCCATTTTTTCCTTTTCTCTTATTTTGTCTGTTCCCTTCTTACCTTGGAACCTTTACCCACAGACCAAAATGTCCACATTTTCCTCATTCTCATCTTCTAGCAACCACTTTTCTACTCTCTGGTTCTATAAGAATGACTACTTTACTTTCCACAGGTAATAGAGCATATGCAGTATTTGTTTGTTTGTGTCTGATTTGTTTACTTAGCATAATGCCCTCCAGGTTCGTCTATATTGTCCCAAATGACAGAATTTCCAACTTTTTAAGGACTGAATAGGATTATAATATGTATATACATACCATATTTTCTACACACTTTAATATATTGAGGAAAATGCATGGAATAGTGTACTAAGCTGCAAAATATATGAAAATACAGATATGCCCGCAGCATCATTTCAAATCCTTTGCCTATGTAAGTGGGATTACTGCATTATATGGTAGTTCCATTTTTCAATTTCTACTTTTCTGAAAAGTTCTCCAACACTTATTCTTTACCATTTTGATGATAGCCACTAGCATGATGTGATATCTCACGTGTTGACTTCTGTTTGAATGATTGGTAATGTTGACTTTCTTTTTTTTTAATGCTTTCTTTAGCCATTTGTTTGGCATCTTTTGGAAAATGTCTATACAGGTGCTTAGCCCATTTTAAAATTAGTTCATTTGTTTCCTTCCTTTTGGTTGCTTGAATAATATAGATAGATAGATAGATAGATAGATAGATAGATAGATAGATAGATAGATATTAGAAATTAAGTCAGTATTAGATGTGTTTTCTCCCATTCTGTAGGTTGTCTGCTCACTCTAGATTTTTCCCTTTGCGTGGAGAATAATTTTTGTTCACTAAAATCATATTTATTTATTTATTTTTATTATTACCTGTGTTTTTACATTATATTGAAAATGTCCCAAGACCTGTCATGTAAAGGTACAAGATCCCAATGATGAATGTAACTGTACTGTATACCTAAAATGTACCAATAAACTCAATGAGAAAAAAAGAGAAAATGTCATTGTTTTTCCTTGGTGATCTTATTTAGTATTTTTGTAGTTAAGATATTATTCTGAATTCTTAATTAATTTGAGTTATTTTGTACATGGTATATAGGTAAGGGTCTAACTTCATTTACTTGAATGTGGACACCTACTATTTGCATACTTTTCTCATTGTGTATTCTTGGTAAATTTGTCAAAAACCAATTGACCATGAAGGAGTGAATTTGAAGAGTGTGCTATTCTGTACCATTAGCCTTGTATCTCTTTTATGCTAGTACTACGTGTTTTAATCACTGTAAGTTTTTAATATATTTGAAGTGAGGTAGTGTGATATTTCTGATTTTGTTATTTTTGCTCAAAACTGCGTTGGCTTTCACATTTTTCTATTCTTTCCTGATGAATTTTAGGATTCTTTCATATCTATAAAAATAACATTAAATTTTTTAAAGTTTTGGGTACAGTTCAACAATATTGCTATTATAATTTATAAACATGAGATATCAAATTATGTGGGTCTTTAATTTTTTCAACAAAGTTTTGTAGTTTTCATTGAATAGAACCTTAACCACTGTGGTTAAATGTGTTCTCAAGTATATTATTTTATTTTTAGCCATTAAAATAGGTTTGTTCTATTGATCACTTTACTAAACATTTTGTTATTACTATAGGAAATGCTACTGATTTGTGTGCGAAGATATTTGTATTTTAATTTTTTTTCATTCATTAAGTTTATTGGTATATTTTAGGCATGCAATATGATCATGCTCATCATAAGTAATTTGCACTTCACATGATATATCTTGGTTCTTATTTTTCTCCCGTTTCACTGCCTCCCTTCTTCCCCTACATCCCTCCCTATTTACAAATACTTTGTTTCCATTTTTTCCTTTTCTAATTTTTATTCCTTTATTTTCTTTCCTTTACCCTAAACCTCCATTTCCCCCTTACCCTATGTACCTTCTATTCCTAATTCACTTTATCTGTTATACATTTTGATCTTTATTTAACTTTCAATTTCTCACCCCAGAGAAATTATTCAGTATTTGCACATCTGTCTCCTATTTATTTCACTTAAGAATATAGCCTCAATGTGCATCTAGATAGCAATTTCTCTCCCTCTCTCTCTCTCTCTCTCTCTCTCTCTCTCTCTCTCGGAACTGGGGATGGAACGTGGGACCTTGTGCTTGTGAGGCAGGTGACAGAATCACTGAACTAAATCCCTGGCCCTGTAATTTCTCATTCTTTATGGTTCATTCATTTTTTAAAAATCCCACATTTTCATTTTCCAGTCTCCAGTTGATGGGCCATAGGCTGTTTCCAAGTGTCGGATATTAAAAACTGTGCTGCTATAAATATAAGTGCACATATATTGTGGTGGTATGATTCTTTTAATTCTTATGGGAAGATACACAGCAGGGGAATAGTTGGTTCAAAAGGGATCTCTAATCCTACTTTTTGATGTACCTCCATATAGATTTTGACTGGTTATACCAGTTTACACTCACGCCAACAGTGGAGAAGGGTTCCTTTTTCCCCACAACCCTGCCAGGATATGTTATTGGTTGATTTCTTGATAGCAGCCATTCTTTCTGGGGTGAGGTGGAATCTCAAGATTCTTTTCATTTGCATCTTTCCAATTACCAGTGAAGATGAATATTTTTCTCATACTTTTTTTGCTGTTTCTAATTCTTTGAGAAATATCTGTTCTTTTCAGATCACCTTTTTTTTTAAGGGAGCTTTAATTTTGGTATGTTTGATTCATTTTGAGATC
The DNA here is from genome assembly GCF_012274545.1 of Fukomys damarensis. Classification (NCBI taxonomy): domain Eukaryota; kingdom Metazoa; phylum Chordata; class Mammalia; order Rodentia; family Bathyergidae; genus Fukomys; species Fukomys damarensis. Next base: position 63,274,645 of record NW_022900950.1, on the reverse strand, counting down.
TTTATATATTCTAGATAGAACACTTTTGTCTGAGGAACAGCTAGCAAGAATTTTTCCCACAATGTGGGTTGTTTCTTCACTCTGGTGGTGATTTCACTTGCTATGCAGAAGCTTTTTAATAAGATGAGATGCCAGTTGTTCATTTTTTTTGTGTGTGCTAGTTCATTTGCAACCAACACTTTGTTCATGAAATCTTTTCCTATAATGTTTTCAAGAGTTCTACCTGAATTCTTCCAGCCAGTTTAGTGTTTCTTTTTTAATATTTAGACCTTTGATCAATTTTGATTTTATTTTATTACATGGTCTAGTTTTAAACTTTGGCAAGTTGAAACGCCATTTTCTCAGTATTAAAGAGGCTGTCTTTCTTTCAATGAGGGTGTTTGGCTCCTTTGTCAAAAATGAGGTGCTTGAGTGTATCTGGAGTTGTTTTGCATCTTCTAATCTGTTCCACTGTTACTAAAATCTGTTTCTTTGCCAGTACTATGCTGTTTTTATTATAGTAGCTTTGTAATATAGTTTCAGGTTAGGGATTGTGATACCCCCTACCTAGTTTTTGTTGCCTAGGATTCTATTCTGGATCTCTTCTTGTTTGAAATAAAATTTTGGACTTTTTTCTCAAGGTCCTTTAAGTATGCTGCTGGAATTTCATTGAATCTATACAGCAATTTTGGAAATATGCTCATTTTTAGCATATTGGTTGGTCCTATCCAGAAGTAAGGGCTGTCTTTCCATTTTCTGATATCCTCTTACATTTCTTATTTCAGAGTAGAGAACTTTGACTTCATTTATTAGGTTGATTCATAGATATTTAATTTTTTGGATGCTATTGTAAAAGGAGTTGTTTTTTCTAGTTCCTCTCTTAGTGATTCTGTTGTTCATGTACAGGAAGCTATTGATTTTTTAATATTGAACTTGTATGCAGCTAATCTATTGAATTTGGTTAAGTCTAAAAGATTTTTGGTAGAGTACTCAGAGTCTTCTGACAGAGTATCATTTCAAATGTAAATAATGACAATTTGAGTTCTTGATTTCCTATATTTATTCATTTAATTTCTTTCTCTTATCCAATTTCTGTGGCTAATGTTTCCAAAACTATATTGAACAGGTGTGCTGATAGTGGACATTCATCTTTTGTTACTGATTTCACTGTGAAGGATTTCAGTGTTTAACCATTTAGTATGATATTGGCTGTTGGTTTTTCATAGATGGCTTTTATAAGGTTAAGGTAGAGACCATATATTCCAATTTTTTTCTAGTGTTTTTTTTCATGAATGAGTGTTGGACTTTATTGGACAATTTTTTCTGCATCTTTTGAGATGATCATATGATTTTTGCACTTGGCTCTATTAATAAAGTGCATTACTTTCATTGATATGTATATGTTGAACTATCCGTGCATCCCTGGGATGAATCCTACTTGCTGAGGGTGTATGATTTTCTTCACGGTTTTCTGTGTTCTTTTGGCCAGTATCTTATTAAAGGATTTTGCATCTAAGTTCACTAGTAAGATTGGCCCATAGTTCTCTTTTTGGGTAGGGTCTTTCTTTGCTTTGGGGATCAAGATGCTGCTTGCTTTCAGGAGTGTATTTGAAAGTATTGCATCCCTTTCCACTTCATTGAAGAGTTTAAACAGTAGTGGCATATGTTCCTCTCTAAATGTCTTGTAGAATTCAGCAGTGAAGCCACCAGGACCTAGGCGTTTCTTAGTTAATAAGTCCTTAATTACATTTTCAATTTTATTGATTGATATTGAGTTATTTAGAATTTTTTGGTCACCTTCCTTCAACTTGGTAAGTCATAGGTATCTAAGAATCTGTCCATTTCTTCTGTATTTTCCATCTTATTGGTGTATAGGTTCTTGAAGTTGGTATGGATAATCCTCTGGATTTTTGCTGGGTCCATTGCAGTTTCACCCTTTTCATTCCTAATTGCATGGATTTTGGCCTTTTTTCCCTTTTTTGATAAAATTGGATGAGAGTTTGTAAATTTTGTTTATTCTTTCTAAGAACCTACTCTTGGCTTCACTGATTTTTTTTGTATTATTCTCTTACTCTCAATTGCATTCATTTCTGCCTTGATCTTTATAATTTTCTCCCTTGTATGAGATTTGGGTTTGCTCTGTTCTTCTTTTTCAAGAAGCTTGAGGTTCAGCATCAGGTTGTGTAACTGAGCTCACTCTGTTTTCCTAATATGAGTATTCACTGCTATGAACTTCCCTGTTAAGACTACTTCCTTATGTCCCATAGCTTCTGATATGTTATGTTGACATTGTCATTTGATTGTATGAACTGTCGGATTTTATCTTTAATTTTCTCTGTCACCCATTTGTTATTCAGAAATGTGTTGTTCAATTTCCATATGTTTATGAAATTATCGTGGTTTACTCTGCCATTGATTTTCACTTTCATTGCACTATAGTCTGACAATATACAGGGGATAACTTCAATTCTTTTGCACTTACTGAAACATGTTCTATGAGTGAGTATGCAGTCTATTTTGGGGAATGACCCATGTGCAGTTGAAAAGAATGTGTATACTGATTTTGTGGTGTGGGATACTTTGTAAACATCTGTTAAGTTTATTTGTTCATGAGTGTGATCGAGTTCTAGTATTTCATTGTTTATTTTTTGTCTGGTTGATCTATTTGTGACAGTGGGGTATTGACATCCCTCACTACTATTGTTTTAGTGTTCATATGATTTTTCATGTCCACTATTATTTATTTTATATAGTTGGATGCACTACTATTTGGTGCATATATATTTGTAGTTGTCATCGCTTCCTCTTGGATTTTTCTCTTTACAAGTGTTTAGTGTCCTTCTTTGTCCCTCTTATTCAGTGTGGATTTGAAATGCATCTTATCTGCACATAGGATAAGTGCTTCTCCTTCTTTTTTCAGGTTACTGTCACAAGGAGTATTGTTTTCCATGCTTCAACTTTCAGTCAATGAGTTTTTATGTACTTCTTTCTACTACTCACCACTTAGCTAATAGCCGGGTTCAGAATAATGGCCTTCTGGATCCCTCAACAGGGCTGTTGTCTAGGTAGGATTCTGGGTTGGGCCCTAAGATACTTAGCTATGTTATCTGGGTCTGTGTACTCGCACTACTGTTTTTGAGTGGGTGTTGGGCTGGGACCTGCACTCCTAAGCTGCTGATGTCTGCACAGGGCCCTGGCTAGAGCCTGTATACCCACTCCGCTACTGTTATGGTGGGTTTCTGGCTGGAGTCTGAATGCACTTACTAATGGTAACTGCTATCCTAAAACTTCATTGAATTCATTTGTTCTAACCATCTTTTGGTGGAGCATTTAGGATTTTCTATACATATGACATTATCAACAATATGTAACTATTCCATTTCTTATTTCATTTCATAACTTTGGTGCCATTTATTTTTTTATTTTACACAAGTGTTCTTTTGAGGATTTTCAGCAGCATGTTGAATGGAAGTGGCTTGCAACTTTTAATGATGAATATAGATTTAGCACAGCTTCTCATAACTGGCTTTTATTTTGTTCAAATACATTTCCTTTAAACTTGTGTTGAGAATTTTTGTCATAGAAGAATATTGATTTAAAAGTTCCTTTTCAAATAAGATGTGATAATCATGTTTTGAAATTATGAATCTTGTCAATATGATTAATTTCATTTGTGAATTTATCCACGTTGAATCATCCTTCCATCTTCAAGGTAATTCCCCTTGATGTATTTAATGATCTTTTCAGTGTGCTATTGAATGTGATTTACTAGTTTTACATGAATTTTATATGAACATGTGGTGTAACCCAATATGATTAACAAGCTGCATTGCAATATAATAGGAAGCTCAAAAGTAATATGTATGCAAAAACGTTTCTGTATTATATAGAAAGTTTTGAAAGTTTGTAAAAAATTATTATTTAATGGATATTTTTTCCCTACCCTCTCAAAATTATTTTATTTTTAGAGACTATATGAAGCAAGAAAGTTTTCTCCTTTTAGTTTCGCCATGCACAGCATTGGATAGGATTCATTATGAATGAATAAACATTTTATTCTGCAATATTCATGGTACTTAATGACATTAATGTAATTAGAATACTTTCAAAGAATAAACAATTATTTTATGGTCTGCTAATTCCATTGAGGAACTCAATGCAGAATTTCACTAAAGTTGTTTTAGGTACACACATTTATGAACACCTTAGGTCAATTTCACATTCTAATCTAGTTAAAGCTTTTCTGAGGATATTGCTATCTTTTTACATATATTAGGTTCAAAATAAAAGCACATTTGGGAGAATACATACCCTAAGGTATGTATGGTAAGGAGAATACCAAAATGGTTGTCAAAGATTTCAAGACCATGATCACTACATAAAATGCTATATTAAGCAATAAGGACTGCTTCAATATAAGTAAGGTTATTAAGAGATTTAATTGAAGAATTATATTTGTGAGTATAACATATAGTAACTACCTAATATCTTAATAAGGAGAACTTTCTTTTATTGGCAACAGAAGAAAAAAATCAAACTTAAAGTTTGAAAAAAAATTTACATGCTGTTCCTGGGTTTTAAGATGAAGGAGACCATTTGGAGGAATTAGAGAATGGTTATGTGCTTATAGCAAACCTTTGAGAGAAGCATTAGAAAAATAAGAAAATATTTAATTTTATGTGTATTCTATAGTTGACAACAAGGTATGAAATAATTGTTTAAAACTTTTCCCCATTCTTATTTCAGTTTATTTTAATTTTGTACACATTGTGTTCTCTTTAAATTATCATTTTGAAAATTTCAGAAGTAAAGGAGTGAATTTGGATTAAGTTCAGCTGGTATGTTCTAGATGTATTATAAGTTACTATCACTTATCTTCTCTGCTGCAAACTGTAATTTTGAAGTATGCCCATCAATTTATATTATGCATTTTGATTATTAACTTTATAAATCAGAATTGCATATTTATATTTTATTACTAAAGTAAATTTACCACAGTTATATATTCTCTGATTAGAACCTGCCAGATTTTGGAGGAAGCTCTTAATATATAATGCTGAACACAAAAGGTAGACTCCTGAATTATGCTTTTCATTAAAAACATTATAGAGATAAATATGTGATAATAAACTTTAAAAATCCTATCAAGTTAAGATAAAAGTGATGGGATAAATTGTTCCTAGTTTAGAATTTCAGGAAAAAGTTTCTCTGATAGTATTGATAATAAATGATAGTAAAAGAGAAAACTTTTTTTAAGTGTAGGATTATTTTTGCTAATAAAGAAACAATACTAGAAAGGTACAATAAAGCCAAGGTTTTATATAAGATTACACTTGAACATGTTATGTTTTATCCATGATATGCAATGCTGTGAAGTTTTAAAAAATAATTAACTATTAAAATTATCAAATAGATGGTTTTTACAGTGTATTGTTGACAGCAATAAAAATAAGATTGTAAAGAAGTTGTATGAGTGACTGACTGGGCAATGCCTTTACCTGTATGCCCATTGATTGATCCGGACCCAGCTCCAGGAGGGTAGCCAAGCAGGCACCACTGAACACCACAAAACCCCCAATCTCATATGCCCTGATTGTGCCAGTCCTTGGTGCACTCCACAGAGTCATGGCTGGCTATAAAGGGTGGTGATTGATCCTATTCTGTTCCTGACTGTATTGATTGGGATAATGGATAGGGATTGATTTGACTAGTTGCTGTCTCAACTATGAAAATGAGAATGTCTATAAGTCATTAGAGAATCAAAAGCTGGGATGCAACGTAATCAGGAAGATTTAATGACCCAGAGATTGAAACAAAGGCAACCCAACAGCAAAAATAAAGATGAGAAAACACTTAAGCAAGCCACAAAAACAGACTTCCTGTCCAACAATGGCAAACAGTATGGCAAAGGAGGATGAAAAGTCTGATAGTGAACCTCCAGGACACTCAGAACTCACAGCACAGGAAGTAAAAAAACTGATCAATCAAACTCTAGAAAAATTCAAAACAGAAATAATTTCCCAGAAAATCATAGAGATGGTGAGCAAAATGAAAGACATGATTTGAGACTCTAGAACAGAAATTGACAAAAAAATAGATGAGCTCAGGAACATAATAGAAACCATGAAGGCCCAGAATAAGAAACAATTGGAAACAATGAACACCCAACATAGGAAAGAAATGGAATCCATTAAACAGATTTTAAAAAGATATCCAGGAGATTAAAAACTCTATTGAAAGTGTACACAAAAGAATAAAAGATTACCAAGATAGAATCTCAGATACAGGAGATAGGATTGCAGACAATGACCATGAAAAGAGAGGTCTCTTAAAAACAGTAAGGAATCATGAGGAATTGATCCAACAACTCCTAGATGCTGCAAAGAATAACAAAAGACTGATAGGAATCCGTGAAGTACCAGGAGAAAATGTGAATGACTTTAAAAAGCTGTTCAAAGAATTAATGACAGAAATCTTCCCAAACAGAGGGAAAGAATTTGACATACTGATAAGTGAGGCATATAGGACTCCAACTAGCCACTATTAAAAAAAATTTACACCTAGACATATAGTAATCAAAATCCCAGAAACCCAACAGAAGAACAAAATACTACAAGCAGTAAGAGAAAAGAAGCAAATCACATGTAAAGGAAAAACCATGAGAATCACAGCAGACTTTTCAACACAAACCCTCAGGTCAAGGAGAGCCTGAATTCAGGTATTTCAAGTCCTCAAAGAGAACAACCTCCATCCTAGACTGATGTATCCTGCAAAACACTCTTTCAAAATGGATGCAGAAATAAGATACTTCCATGACAAAGAATACCTGAGAAACTTCATGAATACTAAACCAGCACTACAAGAAATTTTAAACAATATCCTAGAAAAAGACAATGAAGATCAGAACACCCTGAGGCCCAACAGAGCAAATCAAATAGTCAAGGAAAGAAACTAAAAGGACAGGTCAAAAAAGTGCAAAGACTCAACAAAAGAACAGCAACATGACAATAAAAAGCCAGTACATAAGAGTTATAACTATCAATGTCAATGGCCTCAATTCACCAATCAAGAGAAATAGATTGGCAGAATGGATTAAAAAGCAAGATCCAACAATATGTTGTATACAAGAAACACACCTAGTGCAAAATGAAGCCCATAGACTTAAAGTGAGGGGATGGAAAACAATTCTCCTTATGACAGGAACCCAGAAAAAGTCAGTGGTAGCAATCTTATTCACAGACAAAGTAAATTTCAAACCAAAACTGATTAAGAGAGACAAAGAAGGCCACTACATCCTTTTAAAGGGAACAATTCAAGAGGAAGAGATGACAATCATAAACATATATATACCAAATATAAATGCCCCCAACTATATAAAAAATATTATAACAAGAAAGCCAAATAAGCACTAATACAATTGTAGTGGGGGATCTAAATAACCTACTATCACAAATAGACAGATGATCTAGGCAAAAAATCAACAACAAAATACTAGAACTGAACCAAGCTTTTGAAAGCATGGACTTAATAGATGTCTATAGAGTGTTGCACCCCACAAAATCAGAATACACATTCTTTTCAGCTTCATATGGGTCATTCGCCAAGACAGACCACATACTAGCTCACAGAACAGATTTCGATAAATGCAAAAAATTGAAGTTATTTCCTGTATATTATCAGATCATAGTGCAATCACACTGGAGATCAATAACATAAGAAACTGTGGGAACATCACAAACACAGGAAATTGAAGAACACTCTCCAGAGCAATCAATGGGCCACAGAGGAAATTAAAGAAGAAATCATACAGTTTTTACAAATAAATGAAAATGTCAATACAACATACAGGACTCTATGGGACACAATGAAAGCAGTTCTACATGGAAAATTCATAACACTGAATGTCCACACTAGGAAAACAGAGTTAGTTCAAATAAACAACCTAATGCTGAATCTTAGACTCCTAGAAAAACAAGAGCAAGAAAAACCCAAAGCTTTAAGAGTGGAAATTATAAAGATTATAGTTATAATTTAAGAGAGGAAATTATAAAGATTAAAGCAGAAATCAGTGCAATGGAAACTAAGAAAACAGTACAAAAAATAAATGAATCAAAGAGTTGGTTTTTTGAAAGAATAAATAAAATTGATAAATCCTTAGCTACACCTTCTCAAAGAAAGGAAAGAAAAAGCTCAGATACATGTAATTAGGAATGAAAAAGGTGAGGTCACAACAGTTTCAACAGAAATCCAGAAGATAGCTGATACCTACTTTCACAACCTGTACTCTAACAAAATGGAAAACACAGAAGAAATGGATAGATTTCCAAATACTTATGAATTACCAAAGTTGAATGAAGAAGATAGAAACATTTTAAACAACCCAATTGCAATCAGTGAAATTGAAAATGTAATTAAAAGTTTACCAACAAAGAAAAGCCCAGGTCCTGATGGATTCACCACTGAATTTTACAAGACATTTAGAGAAGAACTACTTCCACTACTCCTCAAACTTTTCAATGAAATTGAAAGGGAAGCAATACTTCCAAATTCATTCCTGGAAGCAAGTATCACTTTGATTCCCAAACCAGGAAAAGACACAACAAAAAAAAGGAACTACAGGCCTATCTCCTTAATGAATATAGATGCAAAAATCCTTAATAAGATACTAGCAAACTGAACACAGAGCATCATCAAGAAGATCATACATCCTGACCAAGTTGGATTTATTCCAGGAATGCATGGATGAGTCTACTTACATAAGTCAATAAATGTAATATACTATGTTAATAATGTCAAGGCCAAAAACCACATGATCGTCTTGATAGATGCAGAAAAATCATTTAACAAATTCAACACCCATTCATGATAAAAACTCTGCAAAAAATTGAAATAGATGGTGTATAACTCAACTTAATAAAGGCTGTCTATGAAAAACCAACAGCCAACATCATATTAAATGGCCAAAAATTGAAAACCTTCATGTTAAAATCAGGAACAAGACAAGGATGTCCACTATCACCACTCCTCTTCAATATAATTCTGGAAATATTAGCCATAGCAATTAGACAAGAAAAATAAATGAAAGCAATAAAGATAGGAAAGGAAGAAGTTAAACTGTCATTATTTGCTGATGATTTGATACTCTACAATGAAGACCCAAAAAACTCCACCAAAAGACTTCTCAACTTAATTGACGTTTTTAGCAGAGTAGATGGATACAAGGTCAACACCTAAAAATCAATAGCCTTCTTGTACACAAACAACAGATTCACTGAGCAAGAAATTAGGGAAACAATTCCTTTCACAATGGCATCCAAAAATTGAAGTATTTAAGAGTCAATCTAACAAAAGAATGAAAAGACCTCTACATTGAAAATTATAGCACTCTGAAAAAAGAGGTGGAAGAGGTTATAAGTAAATGGAAAGATATCCCCTGCTCCTGGGTAGGAAGAATAAACGTAGTGAAAATGGCCATGCTACCAAAATTACTATAAAGATTCAGTGCAATGCCAATGGAAATTACAGCACTATAATTCATAGAACTAGAAAGGAGAATCCAAAACTTCATTTGAAACTATGAGAGACCTAGAATAGCAAAACCATCCTAGGCAGCAGAGGTATGGCAGTGGGTATAACAATTCCCAATTTGAAACTATACTACAAAGCCACTGTGATTACTTGTTATCAGCATATTAATAGAGATGTGTTTTGTTACACAAATTCAACATCATGTTTATACTCAGGTATAATAGATATTCATAAAACAAAAATAATTGCTATGGGTAAAGTGATTATAATGCATAATATGTAATTATATATAATATAAATACATTGTTTTCTAGTGGAACATTATCATTAATTTATAAAACCTACTCAAATTTATTCATGTTTTAAACAATGGATGATAATAAGCATTTATTTAATGATTATAAAATAAAGTAATCAGATTTTATTTTGGATAATTACTAGTAGAATTAATATAATGTTAAAATATGAAGTTCTTGAATAAGTAGACTCTTCATAATCCAGAAAAAGACACTTCATAAATCTTCCTGTTTAACTTTAAGAAAACAGAAAGACATTCTAAATTTGGTGTTGTAATAAATATTTAATATTAAGTGCAAATGTGTCAAAAATAAATATATAAAAATGTATTTATGTTTGTTGAGAGAACAGGTTTATACTCATAATAGAACAAAATTCATTATGCACATACAGTTGAAAGTTTGAAGAACCTTAATTTCTTTTAATGTGAAAAAAATAATGTAGTTTGTTTGTTTCTGGAGAAAACTGACAGTTCAGCAGTAGTAAGATTGAATTATTTTACTCATGAAGATAACATAAAAAGTATCATATCTGGAGTATTAAAGCAGAGTGTTTTCCATGGACATGACTTAATGACTGGGCAGAAAAATTACAAATAAAACCCATAAATTGCATGTCTAAGAGTGTTCTTACTGATGCAATTTACAATTTTAAAAATATCCTTAAAATATAGATTTGGGAAATAATTCAGTATGCCTTTTTCAGATTTGTTTTAAACTACATATATTCAATGTTATTTTTTCTATGGATGTTTGAGTCATGCATTGATATTTATGAATATGATACTCTACTCAGTAGCTAAACTACTCAATGCATCATTGAGACCAGAATTGTGAAATACCAACATTTTCATAGTACATAAATGTAAGCTTTTTGAAATGTTGTTGCTATGTAGTTTGTCTTCTTATAGTTCAAAATTTCCTCATTCATTAATAAATCCTCTTCCTCTAAATCAACATATTCAGTGAATTATGTGGCTGTAATCTGATATTGAATTGGATTATACTTTAATATCCATAAGTTTTTCAAAATAATTACTTTAATATAATCAAAGTAAATACCCAATTACTTAGTAACTTGTAGGTACAAAGTACATTAACTTAAATTCATAGATTATTTTTTAAATCTGGAAAGAAAAATTAGGACTCAACAACATTATTTGACTTGTTCAATGTTAACAAATAAAAAATGATTCAACATTGTCTCATTAACTTTGTGACCTTTATTTTAAACAAATTCAATATAAAACTAATCAAGAAGAATGACTTTATGTAATTTTTATTCACTCTGGAATATGTTTGTAAAATATGTGTGCATCATATTCTTGAAATATATACACACACACACACACACACACACACACACACACACATATATATATGTATTTATGTGTAATTTGAATACTGAAATTGATGTCAAGCAAAAAACAATGATTTTGCATCTGGAAGATCTCATGTTTTAAAAGTAATTTTGTAGCTTACTAAAACATTAATATCATTACTTCATAATATTTGTGTAAAATTCTATATAATCTAATGTCATCTATTTTATTTTGAGTTGTTAATCTTTTAATAAATAATTCATAAGATATTTACTTCCAAAGCTAGTTAAATGTGTGAGTTTATGTGTGTTTGTTTAGAAATGGCAATGTGCATCCATACTCGGGAATCACTTGCATATAGGTCATTTTAACTAAAGAATGTATGGTCATGCAGAAATAGAAAATAATCCTTAATTAAATTTTTATAAACCTAGGGCTGGGGATTGAGCTCAGCGGTTCTGTGGCCTGCCTTGCAAGTGCAAGGACCCGAGTTCAATTCCCGGTACCCCCCCAAGTATATATGTGTGTGTGTGTGTGTGTGTGTGTGTGTGTATA
>NW_022900950.1:63209851-63262931 GCF_012274545.1 Fukomys damarensis | reverse complement strand
TTAGATCTATATATATATACCTCAAGTAAATATTTATATGTCAGTCTCAAAGCATAAAGAGGTTTCTGAAACAAAATCCTCCTGAACCTTTGCTTAAAAAATGAAAGACTAACTACTCGAGAGAAAATGTCAAACATACTTAGGAATTAAGTTAAAGTATAATATCTGCTTAATAATTTTTACTGAACACAAAAGCAAAAGCATTCAATTGTGATTTATAAGCTGAAAAAGAAGTATACTAGCATGAACAATGAAATTATTTTGTATCTGGAGGTACCAAAGTATTAGACAAGAGTTTAATGAAATTTAACATGACTGCTCTGTAAAATTTTCAAATGTCCAGTTATGAAATTAAATGTCACATAACAAGCACTTTTCACTGAAACAAGTAATATTTCAATTATATTGTTAAGTTCTGAATAATCAATAGAATAATAATGCTAAATTTCCAAGAACATTTATTTCTAAAAATTCTGTTAACCATAATATATAGCCTTTATCAATACTCAAGATTATTAATCTGTCAGCTATTTAGTAGATAATATCATTATGATTTCATTATTTTTCATTATTTTGATCAAAAATATGTTGGTCAAAGTTGTAAAACTTCAATTAGATTAATTAAAATTCAAGACATCTGTTGCACATCATGTTGACCATAGTGAATGTATATTCTAATTGAAAATTGGTAGGACAATATTAAGTATTCTTGCCAATAAAATCACAAATTTTTGCATGTTACTTAGCTCAACTTAGGCATTCCACAATAAATACATATATTTAAAAACCATATTATATTATATATATGTATGTATATATACTTTTGTCAATAAAAATAAATAGTAAATGAAGTGGTAGCACAAGGATAATTTTTGATGTATGAATATACTTTTAAAATATTCAATCTGAGTAGTTATTAAAATATATAATCAACTGCATTAGCAATATATGTCATTTGTATTTGCTTTTTTGTTATTTTATTTGTATTATTCAAGTTTATTCTTTCAAACAACAATGATTTTCATTCAAATAAAAAGATCTTCCACTGCTTTATATATAGCCAAGTACATGGTTGTATTCTTTTTTTTTTAACTAAGTTTATTGGTACTTTTTAGGTGTACAGTAAAGTTACATTCATCACTGGGATCTTGTACCTTTACATGAAGTATCTTGGTTCTTATTTTTTTCCCCATTCCCCTACCAACCCCTTCACCCCTTTCACCCTTCCTTATTTACAAAACTTTGTTTCCTTTTTTTCCTTTTCTAGTATTTTTCTTTTCCTTTCCCATACCCTTCCCACTTCTCCTACTCCTTTAGCAATTTTCTTCCTATTTCATATTATCAATTATACAATTTGAATCTTATTTACTCTTTGTCTTTTTAATCTCACTTGATTATGGCCTCAATATGCATACATTTACCTATAAATGTCCCTAGTTTCTCATTATTTATGACTGAGTAGTACTCCATTTTACAGAAAAAGAACATCTTCTTTATCCAGTCTCCAGTTGATGGGCAATTGGGCTGTTTTCAAATTTTAACTATTACAAACTGTGCCTCTACAAAGATGGTTGAGCATATATTGTTGTGGTATGATTCTTTTAACTCTTTTGGGAAGATACCCAGCAGAGGGATAGTTGGGTCAAATGGGACCTCTAATCCTAGTTTTGTGAGGTATCTCCATATTCTTTTTCACAGTGGTTGCACTAATCAGCACTCCCACCAACAATGGAGAAAGGTTTCTTTCTCCCATAACTGTGCCAGTATTTGTTATTTGTTCATTTCTTGTCAACAGCCATTCTTTCTGGGGTGAGGTGGAATCTCAGTGCTGTTTTCATCTGCATCTCTTGAATAACCAGCGATGTTGAATATTTCCTCATGTATTTATTTGATGCTTTTACTACTTTGTCTGAGAAACGTCTGTTCTTTTCAGATATCCATTTTTGAATTGGGTCTTTTATTTGGGGAGTCTTATTTTTTGAGTTCTTTATATATTCTAGATAGTATACCTTTGCTTGAGGAACAGCTGGTAATTTTTTCCCCCACATTGTAGGTTGTCTCTTAGCTATCTTAGTGGTTTCTCTTGCAGTGCAGAAGCTTTTTAATAAGATGAGATCCCAGTTGTTGATTCTTTGTGCTAGTTTCTGTGCTACTGATGATTTGTTCATAAAGTCTTTTGCTATGTCAATATTTTTGGGAGTTCTAACTAACTTCTCTTCCAGCAAGTTTAGTGTTTCTGTTTTAATAATTAGATCTTTAATCCATTTCAATTTCAGTTTAGTGCATAGTGAAAGATAGGGGTCTAGTTTTATCCTTTGTGAAGTTGAAATCCTATTGTTGGATTCTTAAACACTAGTGAATGAAAGAAGCATAAATGAATGTTCACATTATTAACACAACATTTTGGGAAGGTAGAAAATTTAAAGAGTGGCAGTGATGAGCCGTCACATCTTTTACTTCACCCCCAAATTTTGATTGAACCTGGCTACAAATACATAAGTTCTTGAAACTTGCTGGAAAGACAGCTGTTCAAATAGTAGAATGACAGTATCCGCATGCCTCTACATAGTGCATATATACAACAAGGCAATGTGGCACTAACTAAAGAAGTTCAAAGAGGGATAAATTAATGGAAAACCAAGAACTGAAACATAATATGTTGAATAAAAATAACCAAGTGCAGTTGACCCTTCCCTGTAGGTACTTCTCTATGTACATAGTTAGGGTATGTATGGTTCTTCTTTTGGGGAGTAGTAGCCTACAACCTCAGAATGAAGAATATGGCTTGAAGAAGACTGCAGCTATAGAATAAAGCAGCTGTTTCTGGGAGAATAGCCAAAAGGAAATAAAATTCCTCTGTGAGAATTATTGTTTCTGCAGTCTCAGATGTTAAAAAGAATTGTTTAACTAAAACTTTTCTTACAGCCAGTCTTTTGCCATTAACATTTACCTGTAATTTTCTATATTAAAATACACATTTTCATGATAAATAACATTGAAACTGCATCTGAGTAAGTTTTCTTATGATGAACACTAGGAGATATATAATCTGTTTGAACTTCCTCTGTGAAAATCTATCCGTGAGTAAAAGAACATTTGTCAAAGAAAATGTGCCATTGTTAATTATCTAAATAAACATTGTGGATGCTTGAAGTATGTGTGCTCTACTAATTATTAACTTTAGTAAGATTATCTCATTAAAAAATAATGTAGCATGGCCACAGACATAGATAATTTAAATTTGTTTTTGATCCTCAGCCTCTGCTTACTGTCAAGTTGCTCTTTGTGTTACATCATATTAACAGATGCAAGATATTTAATTATGAAACAAGCATTCACTGTCAGAGAAAATGTATATAAATATGACATACATGACCTCTAGTCCATATGAAACATTTACAGTGATAGAGAAATGTCACAAGAACTGTAGTTACCCTTTCCCCAAGAAATTAGTGCAAAGTAATTTATATAACATAACAAAGCTTTGAGAAGTAGAAGGCTAATATTGACATTCATGTGGAATTGCCAATATGAGGCCCTTTTAATTTGAAATCAATGTGTGAATATCTTTGCACACTGTCTTAGGTAATTCTTCATTGCTTTCATGTTCTTCCAAGGCTAAACATGGCTCATTAAAGAGTGACAAATTCTTGCCTGAAACTAGTTGTAATTATCATATTAAATGGATCACTAAATTCTACAAGGAATGAAATACATAATGTAATTTAAGCGTCCTAGCTTCTACTAGAAAATATAGTGAATTCATAGTTTTATATATATTCCTAAAACATGTGAATAAACATTGCAAGAGGGAGCTTACACTCCCAAAATAAACAAAATGATTATTTTACTTATCAATGTAGAAAATAAATATACAATGATCAAATATAAAGCCATGTAGATTAAAGAAATGCAAATGAAGAGTTACAATCATACTCCATGATCCCTTATATTTTATATTCTGCAAAAGTAGAACAAGTAGTATATTTGGATATTACCAAAAGCATTATATATATATATAAATTCCCTCTGCTTTCATGAAACTGAATATTTAATAGATTTATTTTAAGTAAAACATAATACATTATTAATGAGTTTGATCTCTTCTAATTCAGCAAGAATAAAAACTTATAAAATTCCATTTAAAAAGTGTTTTTAAATCCATACTGTATGATAATTTACTATGTTGCTGGAAGTACAAATTAATGAGGACAAAAATACACCATCAGCCTAAGACAAAATGCACAACAATAGCACTGACTAAAATTTTATAAAATTATAATTGATTCATACCCTAATTCAAAGCTTTAAATGTACTATTTTCTCTTATTATAAATTAAATTTACATTTATAGTATGAGTGGCATTGCATAATGTATGAGTACATTTTTATAAACTTTGTATTTATTCAACCTTCATAAAAGACGTGACAAAAATCATGTATATGAATTTATTTATAGTTTTTACACTGAAATCTGAACTATTCACAATTATTTCCTAGCTACTACTGTCAGAATCTCTCTCTCCCTCTCTATCTCTCTCTGTCTCTCTCTCACTCACACACACACACACACACACACACACACACACACTTGCCTAACAGAGACAAAAACAAAATATTCTATCAGGTTTAAAAACAACCATCTTTTTTCTCACATACTGGTATTAAATTTTTAATCTAAATTTTTATAGCATGTCAAATAATTTATGGAATCAGATAACATTTGCAAATCTCCACAACTAGAGCTGAGTCCTTGCTAGGCAAGAATGTGAAGGTCATAAACCAATGACTAGAATACAGCATGCTTACAGTTTCTCTTTTCTAAATGCAATGAAAAATTTAGGACTAGCAGTCTGAAGAGATGAATAGTGCCTTGTTCCATAAGCAATCAGGATCCTCCTACATGGAGGATTGTATTTTTCCTATCTGAACACCATTGATAAAATCCTTGAATCTTTTAACTTAGTAAAAACATTTGAAATATTCATAGTGTTCCTTAGAAACCATTTAGATAAGTTTCCCCTTTGGTTTTCCATAAAAGACACCCCTTTAAATAAATGTTCTATATTTACTGATTTTGACAGATACTACAAGCAAAATCAGGTAAAAACTCTCAATATTCTATCCATTAATTTTAAGCATGCTTTAAAGAAAAGTTTTGACATTACTATTAACATTTACTCTATCATTTATGTTTTCTATGCTAAGTGTAACCAGAAGTACTAGAAAAATATACTTTTTGCTTTGTTTTGTTTTGTGAATGCTGGCATATGATAATATGAATTCTTATAATTTAATAATTGATTATCTCAGGTAGAAGCCAATTTAGTTTCTGATAATAATATGTTGTGAGGATAATTTATGATAAAGTGAAATTTCTTCACCTATAAGTTGGGCAACAGTATTCAGTGGCAAATATCTTTCAAAGATTACCCATAGGAGACAGTCATATTTCCACCCAGGGACCTAAATTACACATTTATTCAGCCTCTTTAAGATATATGCATAATATATCTTTGACTGTTCTATGAACTTTGTCTAGAATAAATACTCTTGCCATACGTCAGTATGGAAAAGGAAAAGCCTTCTATTCATTCTAAATTATGTTATCTAAGTATAATTGTCTTTGAGAACTGCTGAATCACTTGGGTCCTATAAAAGAGAAAATGGTAAAGTTCTCATTAGGTTTTAGATGAAATCACTAGGTTTACTCACCACATCACAGGTAATCTTTCTCTAATAGTTTTCTTTCATTGTGACCTGAAAGTAGGTGAATATAACAATTATTACACAGACTGGTCAGTTAAGCCAATTTTCATAAGGTCTAAGGAAATTGGTCTTTCTCAATAATATGGTCTTTATTCAACAAGTTGAAGCCCTAACTGTTCATTCCAAAGTCATAGGAAAAACAAAAATCTAATTATGTAGCAAATGTAATTATGTAGACTTTTGAATTTCACAATATAAAAAGATGATAAGAAGTATTCATATATCTAAATAGGATGTCACCTAATACCTTTGAAAAATAACTGTTTCTCTCATCTCAAAATAATGACCTGGTATTTCATAATGGCAAACAACTTTTGTAAACATTTGTGATTAAATAACCCATTATAATATTTTCTTTGAAAAAGAATACAGATTAAAGAAAGATATGGGTGGGAGGGTCACTATCACTATAAATAGATGCAAAGAATACACAAATTAACCTTTACATTCTTTGTTTTTGTTCATTTGTTTGTTTTTGGTACTGGGGATCAAACTCAGGCCCTTGCACTTTTGAGGAAGGTGGTGGAACCACTGAGCCAAACCCCCAGCCCTTACACAAGTTAACTTTTAATAATATTGTTTTGGTATCTCTCATAAACCTGAAAATAGAAGAGATGATAACTAAGATTCAGTAATTTGTTTTTGTCATTAGCATTAGTTTATCCATTACATCATCTACATGCATGTAAGCATATTGCATATACATGTACTACAAATACCAGTTGCACATATATATATCCACACAAAAGGGCAAATAGTGTTAATATAATTTGTCTTTTATTTGTTAAAGGACACCTACTGTCACCACTAATTATAAGATATAGGCTTAATGTTTTTAAACTTTCATAAAAATATTTAGTAGTTTCCTTGGTCTTGTGATTAACTTTTAAATAATATTTTCATGGATTTTATAAGTACTAACATAGAATGTTGTTTTCAAACACATAAAACAAATGTGTTGTATAGACAAACCAAGAATATTGCATGGCAATAAATCTTACCTGTATTTTTCTTAGTATTACATTTATAGATGTTGATAGAATACTCACATTAAAGATCGAGACTGAATAATATGCTAGTTTTATTATATTAAGAAGTTCATATTTTTTACAAGAAAGGCATCAAAAAATGTCTGACTTATACCTGATGAAAATTGCATAACTATTAATATTTTTTCTCTAGAAATTAAAACATTATTTTGAAAGCAGTAATGTGTATATAAATTTTAATTCATTGGAGGTCTATAACTTTCACTGATGACAAAACTAAAATAGAACTCTGAGCATAAGTCTTATGCTCCATGCATAAGCTTTGAAACCAATCATATTATTTTCCTTTTTGGAAGTTTGGTAGCGATTGGTGCTTTGAGTAACTATGAGAATAACCACAGTTTTTACAATTGAATGAATCTATTTTTATACATCTGAAGAAAAACAAATTAACATCATGTATGACAGACAAATAAATACTTTTTGGCATGAAAATATTATATCTCTAGAGAGAAATCCAGCAATATAAACTTGTAGGTCTATAACAATCTATTGGCAGCATTCACTTGCAATAACTAAATAAAGAATTGAGCTATATTTAATCTGCTTAAAATTTTGCTTATTCTCTTGTTATTACTATATGCATGTATCTAATACTCTTTAGAACATAGCTGTCATCAATAGATTGCTCAACTACACAATCCCAAATTCACTGGCATGACACTCATTAGGACAAAGCAATTTATATCTAGAATGCCTAATGTAAAGAAGGTTACATATGTAATTTTTATGGATCTATTGGAAGAAAGGTATCTGTTAATCATATATTACAACAAATATGTTTACAGTTGCAATAGCAAATTTTGTACAGGTATTTTACATGGAGTAAATGTATAACAATCATTACACATAGTCTGGGTTTCAGGGAAGCATTCTCGAATAAGTGAATGCTCAGTACAGTTCTGGATAAAGATGAATGAAAATAAACTGAAAGATAGAGTAGTGATCTATACCTGGAAGCAGCAAAAGCAATGATTCCAAGCATTTGGATCTAGTGTTTTTCAAAGTTTAAGTGAGATTTGCTCATGAAATCTACTTATGTATGTCCATTTCTGTGCAGCACTAAATGCAGATATTATGCTTGTTTGATTTCAGTTACAGAGGGAAAATTATAGAATAGAAATTCACAAAAATAAATGCTGGGTTTTTTTCTCATAAAAATGGTTGATAAACATTTTTCAACATAGTGCTTTTTATTGGAAGCTATAATCAAAAATAAGTAATAATATGAAATAATAAATAAAGGAAAAATTCACATGTTAAGGTGCTTTACCTTAAGACCAATGAAATAGCACTGACTAATTTTAGTATTAATGTAACATCAGTTTACACTAAAAATATCATAGTAGCTACAGTAGAAAAAATGAAGAAATAGCAAATAAACATATAAAAAATATTCAACATCATTGGTTATTGGAAAGATGCAAATGAAGACAAAGCTGAGATTCTACCTCACTCCAAAAGAAGGGCTGCTATCAACCAATAATAAATGTTGGCAGGGTTATGGGGAAAAGGAACCCTTCTCTGCTGTTGGTGTGAGTGTAGACTGTTGCAAATAGTGTGGAAGTCAGTATGGAGATACATCAGTGAACCAGGGTTAGAGTTACTATTTGACCCAGTTATTCTCCTACTGGGTATCTTCTCAAAAGAATTAAAATAATCATGCCACAGTGAAATATGTGCACCCATGTTCTTAGCAGCTCAGTTTATAATAGCTAAAACTTCGAAACAGCCCAATTGTCCATGAACTGGAGACTGCAGAAAGAAAATGTGTGTGTGTGTGTGTGTTTATAAATCGGAGTACTACCCATTTCTCAAATTAGAGTCAGTGATAGCTAAATGGGTGTACATTAAGATGATATTTTAAGTGAAATAAATAGAATATCGTATAGTTTCTCTGGGGTGTGAAACTGAAAGTGTAAGTGAGGACTAAAATGTGAAATAGGATAGAAAGGTCCAAAGATAAAGGGGTAGTGAGAGGTGTTGGAAATGACAGAAGAGAATGGAATTAACATTAGAAAAGGAAAAAAATGAAGCAAAGTCTTTGCAAATAGGGAGGAATGGAGTTGTTGAAGGGAGGTCAGGGGAATCAGGAGAAAAAAAATCAAAATATATTACATAAATGTACAAATTTCTAATGATGAATGTCATACTGTAGGCCTAAATGTAATAATAAAATTAATAAAAAAGAATCTTGATTGATATAGACAATGAAATTAAAATAATATGTAGTAAATATACAGAAAAATGGAGTAAGAAAGTAATTACATTTTATTATTCAAATCCAGTTGTCCTTCTAAACCACAGGCTTTGATTACCAGGAAATGTAAGGGCAAAGCAAATTAGATGAATATTACTTATCTTCCAAAGGATATTTTATATTTAACCATGATGCTTTAATAAAAATGTATGTTTTATAACCTCAGACAGCAGACAGAAACATTATCATTCTTCCTGGGAAAGTGGATCCACAAATGTTGATAAATATTTGCACATACTCTCTCCATTTTCAAGGGTGAAGTATTATCCCCCTCATAATAAATATAGAGAAAAATCTATTTGTGTTAAAGACAACTTACATCACTTACATATGAATTCTACCTTTTAGGGCACATTATGTGATTCTTACATTAAACTGAAAAAATTTTGAGCTGTCTTATTTGATTTGATATATAATAAGTATCTTTCAAAATGTTGCTTATAAATATTTTCTAGAATATATGAGGAATGTAGAAAAAAGCTCCAATTAACATTTGAAATTTGTTTTATATCTAACTTACTTGATCTTTGTTGTTGCTTTTTTTGTTTTGTTTTGTTTTGTTTCGGTACCAGGGATTGAGCTCGGGTCCTTGCACTTGCAAGGCAGGCCAGCAAACTGCTGAGCTAGACCCCTGGCCCCTTATTTGATCTTTAGTTCTCACAGCAGTATTGGTACTCAAATTTAAGCTCAAAACATTAGAATATAAGAAAGCAAGATTTTTTCCAAAGTTTTTATGTGTCATAATTGACTGAACATTCATGATTTACAAGTTTTTCACTAATTTCTATGTTAGAAGTTATGTTGACATTGGAATTCATTTTTGAATATTTGGAATGCTTAGTTATACATTTAAGGTAAGATAAGTAGGGTAAGATTGTGCTAATCTTTAATTCAAGAATTAAAAAAATTATACTTGGGTATGAAAAGCAATTGTTTATTAGTGAGCAATTAAAAATAAAATTAGTATTTTGGAAAGAAGTTCTTGCACTGCATAAATCATTTACAGAATGCACAACAATTCTTTAAAATAGTAGTAATGTGAATATCAAGAAAGTGAATGATTTTTAGTCATGTAAGGAAAATAAAGGACTTAATAACTACATTTAGAGGAAACAGTTAAAATGGCAGAATAAAGACTATCACCAGAAACAACTGCCCTATCAGTTACAGCAATAAGAAAACTTGAAAATTTCTCAAATCCAAATTTTTTATTTTTTTATTAAGTTTATTGGTACATTCTAGGTATACAGTACAGTTACATTTATTACTTGGATCTTGTACCTTTACATGACAGGCCTTGGTTCTCATTTTCAAATTGAAATTTTTTGAGCTCCAGAAATTCAAGGATTTAATAATATGTGATTAATTTAAGAAAATAGCTCAATGTAGGTAAGAACATCAAGTTTGATAGTATTTTAATTTCTTGTAATCTCATCTTTGTATTACTAATTATCCAAAGGCTTTTAAAGATCAATTAAACTATGAATTTAATTACTATCTTTCAACTTTTTATTGTTATTGATTTCATTAACCATATTCTTCCAGACTTGTAGACATAAGTATCTATGTGCTAATAATTGCAGTAGCTGAGAAACTACAGGAATCAGAAGGATGTGGAATTCTATAAGAAATTAGTTCTCTAGAAAATTATCACCATTTAATCTGCCTAATAGTTTACTGAGAAGCTACCTTCTTAGGACTTCTCTTCATTTGACTTCACTCAGGAGTTGCTCCACATGAACAATTCTAGTACAAGAATGCTTGCTGACAGCGATCAGGAGCAACTGTTTCATATTGCAGATACTTGGGCTATTCATATCAATTTGGCCTAACAAGGCCAACTGAAACACTGAAAAGATAAAAGTAGGGAATGAGAAATCTACATGATACATTTATTTTTAATATTTTTACTTTTAATGTATTATCAGTATATATGAATAAAGAAAATATAAAAGCTGTCCTATGAAAAATAATTTTTCACAACAGAAATAATTAGATAATAACCATGGTAAATACACTATGTGTCTTAAAATTTTATATATTTCTATTTACAAATCTATCAGCTCATTTCCTAGTAATACTATACCTTTTTTGCTTAAGACATATTAAGTATTGACAAAATATGTCATGTTCTGTATAATTTTGAACAATGTTTTCTTACTTCACAATATATATTATTCTTTTCAGTCCTTATTGTCACTTTCATTTTCTCATATCACAATGTGTTATTTACATATGTGCATTCAATGTGTTTCACTTAAAAGTATGTTCTCAAGGTGCATCCCTTTACCTAGAAATGTCTCGAGTTTAACCTTCTTTCTGGTTGAATAATACTCCGGTATCCATTTATTCATTATCTATGAATGCTGCATTACCCATTATCTATTATTTTTGTCCATTCATCATTTGTTGGGCATTTGAATATTTCCAAGATTTAGCTGTTATAAAATATGTCACTATAAAAGTGGGTGCGCTATGGTATGATACTTTTAATTCTTTTGGGAAGATACCCAAAAGGAAAATAGCAAAATCTAATATATTTCCAGGAATCTGAAATCATAAATGCAAGTGTCTATATGCATTTCCAGAAATGACCAAAGGATATCCTAATTTCTCAATTTGATTAAATTCAAGGCACTTGGAAAACAAAAAGTTAAGCCTAAAACAGAGTTGTAGACTGCCTGCTATAAGGTAGAAAGTAAATACCAGAGACAGTATATACCAAAGGCAGAGAACTAAATAAATGTTGTGAGACACTTAAGAAAGCATATTCTTCTCAACTGCATATAGAAGTTTCCAGAGTAGATCATATGGTGTCCGAAAATATGTCTTCAAATATTTAAGATTGAAATAATATAAAGTCTTCTTTTTATCATGAAGATATGTAACTAAATCAGAAGGAATTTCACCTAAATCACAAATATACACAAAATTTAAAATATATCCCTCTGAACAATGAATGGACCAAGGAAATATTAATAGTAAAACTAAAAGGTAAAACACAAAAATGAATGCACAGCATGCCAAAATCTCTGGGATATTATAAAAGTTACTTAAAATCAATCAATAAAAATATATGTCTGCATCAAAAAAACCTCAAATGAACCACCAAATGTTACTCAAAGAAATTTAAAAGACAGATAAAAATTAAACTTAATGTTAGTAAAAGGAAAATAATAATATGATCAAAAATAAATGAAATAGAGACAAAAAAGCAATAAAATACATTCACAAAACTGAATTTTTGAAAAGTAAAACTGGTAGAACTTTACCTAAGAAAAAAATGGAGAGTTCCAAGTAAAGTTTGAAATGAAAAAGTAGATAGTATAACTGATATAACAGAAATTTTAAAACTGATAAACTATTATGGCAACAAATTAGATAACAAAGAATGAATAAAGAAACCCTTTAACAGATAGAACATACCAAGACTGAATTATGAAGAAAAAAGAAAATTTAAACAGATCAGTTATGTAAAAGATATTTAATAAGGGATAAAAGAAAAAGTCTGGAACTTCGTGGTTTTACTTTTGAATATTAATTATTCAAAAAGTCAATATTAATTCTTGTTAAATTCTTTCAAAACGTTGAAGAAATAGAATTACTTCTAATTTTACTTTATGAGGTCATTATTACCCTGATTCCAAAGAAAGCCAATACCAATAGAATAAAAGTCAATTTCAGGTCAGTATCCCTCATGGATATAGATGTGACACTCTTTAATAAAATACTAGCAAACTGAATTCAACAGCATATTTAAAAGGCCAGCCACCAGAATAATGTGAGTTTAACCTGTTCAACAGAAACATTATTCAAATTTTGTTAATCAGTAAATGTGGTACACTATATAAACAAAATAAAGAATGAAATGATTCCCACAATTAATATATAAAAAGTATTTAAAACAAACATCATACTCTTAAAAATAAAATTCATCAACTAGTCAAGATCACAATAAAGTAGCTCACCATAATAAAGGACATATATGTCAAATCCACAGCAAGCATATTTAAAAGGAAGGAAAATGAAAGCTTTTACTTCAAAGATCTGGAACAACACAAGGATGTCCACTCCCTTCATTTCTGGTGAATACAACATTTGAATTTCTAGCAAGAGTTATAAGTCAAGAGAAGGAAATAAAGGTATCCTAAAAAGAAAGGAATATGTTAAATTGCGAGATTTAATAAACAAATTCAGTAAATTAGTGAGACAGATGACATACAAAAATCAGCATTACTGTGCTGTAAAAGAAAATTATCTGAAAAATAAATCAAGAAAAGTTTCATTTACAATAGCTACAAAAATTAAAATAGTTAAGAAAAATTAAGCCTAGTAGATTAAAGATCTCTACATTGACATCTATAAAACTTTGATGAAAAAATTGAAAAAACATAAATGTATATAAATATATTGTTCATATATTGGAAGCATTAATAATGTATCAATATCCATACAACCCAAGGTGACCCACAAATTCAATCTAATCCCTATGAAAATATCAGCAACATTCCTCATAGAAGTAAAGAGAAAACAATCTTAAAAATACAGGAAGCCACACAGTGAAAAAAATTAATAACTGAAGAAATCTTGAGTAAAAAGGAAAAAAGCTGTAGACATTATGTTATCTGATGTTAAAAGACACAATAAATCTAGAGTAACCAAAATGCTACTGGCATAAAACTTCCCATATGTCTGTGCATATACAACCAACTGAGATTTGACAAATTGTAAAGAACACAAGAAGAGAATAGGGAAATTGATAGTTTTTGTTTTTGTTTATTTGTTTGTTTGTTTTAGTACCAGGATCAAACTCAGGACCTTGCGCTTGTAAGGCAGGCAGCAGAACCACTGAGCTAAAACCCCAGCCCAGTTTGTTTGTATTTTAATAAATGTTACTGGATAGGGAAATCTGGTTATCTGCAAGCAGAAAAATGAATTTAGAATGCTATTTCATATCATGTATCAATATCTATTAAAATAATTACAAAGAGTTAAATGTAATACCTGAAACTTTAAAACTACTGGGAGAAAATACAGAGAAATAGCACCATGACATTGTTCTGGGCAGATTTTTTTTTTTTTATATATGACTCCAAAAGTACAGGCAAAAAAAGCAAAATTTTTCAAATGGAATTACATTAGACTAAAAAGCTATGCACTGCAATGAAAAAGGTCAGCAAAATAATGAGATGATATACAGAATTTAAAAATATATTAAAAAGCTATAAACCTTGTAAGGTACATGAAGATATATAAGTAAATTATAAAATATAAAAAGGAATTTATCAATTTAATTATAAAAATAAAAATGCCTTAATTTAAAAGATATACTTTTAGATACATTCTAGATTGTCTGCATTGGATTGCAGTGCCTCCTTTTAAAGGTGTACCTTGACTTAGTATAACTGTCTTACAAGTGTTAAATGTTTAAGTATTAGTCTGGTTTTCAAGTTTTATATATGATAATAAACATTATAAGAAAATAAGTGAATCCGATGCTGGAAAGATAAAACGAGGAGGTAAAGAGAAAAGGGAAAAATGTGTTACATACATATACCAATTCCCCAGAGTGAATGAAATCATGAAGTGTGGCAAACATATGAATAAAAGTAAAAATAAATTTTAAAATTCAAAATTTTTCTTTAAAGACTATCTGTTTCTTCTTGGTAATAGAGAATCTTTTTGTCTACATTTTATACTCTGAGTAACTACTTTGAAAGTGATACAAGTCTTATTAATTATTATTTCAGTATTTAATTGTGAAATTCTGTTGTATTTTTGTAAAATAAAAATGCATTTTCAAAAACAAATGGTAGCAAGCATATAGACAATACAAAGATGAACATTATTAATCATTAAAGGAGTGCAAATTAAAACAATAAAAGCATATCACCTCACATTTGTTAGAATGGCTGTTATCAAAAGATGAAAGATTAGTCTTAGAATGTGGAAAAAGTGAGCTCTTTTGTGCTATTGGTAGGAATATAAATTGGCCTAATTATGAACAAGTATATGGAGAATACTCAGAAAAACTAAAAACAGAAATTATAGGATCCAGTAATTCTACAACTGGAAGAATTTCCAAAGCAAATTACATCTATATGTCAAAGAGATATCAACACTCTCATGTTTACTGCAGCATTTGTCTAATACAGAAATATCAAAACAAATACAGTGTCTATCAATGGATTAATAAAGAAAATGTGGTATGCTTACAATACAGAATAGTTTTAGTCACAAAGAAGATTGAAATTCTGCCATTTTCTACAACATTGATGAATCTAGAGAACATTATGCTAAGTGAAATACATTAGGCTCAAAAATACAAATATTGTATCACACAATTTCACTCATATATGAAATCTAAAAATGTTGTTCTTGTAGAAGTAGAAAATAGAAATAGAAAATAGAATGTAGTTTAGCAAAGCTGAAATGTTTAGAAAAATTTGTAGAGATGTTTGTCAAAGGGTATAAAATTTCAATTAGATATAAAAATAATTTTTGAAGTTTCCACTGTGACACCATTGTTAATATATTACTTTGCTGAAAAACGTAGAGTTTGAATGTCAAGTGATCTCTTCATATCCATAATGATGTGAAGTGATGCATATATCAATTAGCTTGATTTTAACTATTGCACAATGTAGATGTACATGTTAAATAAATACCATTTTTCAATTTAAAAATAAATAAATTTATAATGCTTACAATAGTTACTGACTTCTATATTCAAATTAGCCAATCAGTCATTTGTGGTCGTCATTAAAAAGAAAGGCTAAGACAAAGATGTAATCTTCCCTTACCTCATGAGTATAAATATGTTTTGGGATAATAAAGATGATTCAATAAAATGAAATGACTGGGAAATGACTGCTGGAGAAAAAGAAAAGTGTCTACTCTGAGAATATTAATGAAAATATCAGGAAAGATTAATATTACATTTTTCTTGTTTGGTCCACATGATTCCTGAATATTTTGATCTCAGAAACATATATTTTAGCAGAATACTTGTTGAACATATTGAAATCAAAATAAAGCAATCCATGTACACATTCTGAAATGAAAAGTAAGAATTCACTATATGATTCATTATATCCAATTAAATCATTGCTATATAATTCATTTTTTTAAAAGAGCAAGTACTTATTAGTACATCATTCCTGCTCCTCATGAAAGGGCCTCTGCTGAGCTGTTTAATTGGCATTTATGTTTTAATGACATTGCTATTAAAAGGATGAGTGCTGTATGTATTCTGCATCGTAAATTGTTCATGAGCAGCAGCAAATGATGCTCTTTATTATTTAATTATTGTCTTCCAAAGTACAATAAATTATGTTATATTGATTTAATAATTTATTTTTAATTTAAAGTGAGGAGAGTGGATTAATTAACATGATTGTATTCAAATAGATTTGATCTCACCAAAAAAATGCATTTCTTCATTTCTAAGGGATATTTATTTTACCACTCGTGAACTTTTTAAATGACAGTCTAAAGTACTTTACTGGGGAAAATTATCAAAGAAAAAGTACTATAAACTTATATTTAATTATAAGTATTAAGTTAAATTTTTTCTCTATTTCTCAGTAACACTATCTTGGCACACACACACATATCATTGCTCTTTATCTTTTACTTCTATTAAATTATATCACCAAGTTTCAGTACTCTGATAGAAGACACACATTTTCTGCATTCTGATATATCAAGAATTAAAATAAATTTTATTTGATTAACTACAAAATATGAATTTTTTCTTTATAATAATTGTTAAAATTTGAGCAATAATTAAATATTAGGAGCTCATATGTATTTTCTTTGAAATAAATCTATGCTCCACATTTTATTATCCTTTTTGACTTAAAATTTACCCATTTTAAACACATTTTATATTCATAGTGACTGGTCACAATAAAATTAGATTTTATTCTGGAAAGAAGCTCTTGAAATTTACAGTGACTAACCAAAAACAATAAGTTTTCTGAATAATTTGACCAGTACCCTTGAGACAGCACCTCAAAGCCATTTTACTTTTACTAAGTGTTTTCTTGGTCCATTAGGTTGAATCCAATTTTCTTGGTCTTGTGTTACTGAGATTGCTGCTCCCTCCACCTTCAAGGTTGTCTGACTTTTATTTGATCCTACTTAAGGTGTAGTATAGCTATCCTTGAATAAAAATGGGGAACATTTATGATCAATAAAGGAACTGATAAGAAGTATAAATCACAGTAATTCTTCAAGTGCTTAAACCGGAAGAAATTTGAAAATTTCATTCAAAAATCAATAAACTATCTTATATAAAAGTATATTTTCCTTAAGAACTCTTTTATTACATTTCATCTGAACTAGAGTTGAGAGTTCTTTAATAGCATCTTTTCTAAATTTTATTGATTTTAGCAGGTGCAAGAATTTTTATGTTATCTTTCCCAAAGTTATTTATTTAGATATATACATTTTTATTTTATATAGCTATATCTTAAAATCCTGGGGTTTTATATGAAATTATATTTATAACTTTATTTTATGTGAGACATTTACAAAGTCTGTATCTCAATAAATTTATGCTTATTGTTTTATTGCACAAAAATAAAACATACACTTTAAGATTCGAAGAATACATGTTCATGTATTCTGTTTTCAATCTTTCTTTCTTTCCCCTTTCTTCCTTCATTTTTCCATTGTAAAAATACTTAAATGAGATTTACCCTTTTAAAATATTATTTAAGTGTCCAGTACATTATAGTTAAGTACAGGCATAATATTTTACAGCAGATCTCCAGACCTTATGTACCTTGCATTACTGGAATTTTATGCTCATTGACCTGTTGCTTCCCATTTTCCTCTCCCCCATTAAGCACTTTTCTACTCTTTTTTGTGAAATCCTTAATTCAGATACTTCATAAAAGCCAATCATGCATTGTGTTTTCTTCTGTCGCTGGCTCATTTCACTTATAATTATTTGATTTAACTTTAAAAAATTTTAACGTGATAAAAAAGTGATATACATTTTGTAAAAACAATAGTTTGAGTTTTAAATTTTGGCCTTTTTCTTTGGCTCTAACAGTGTGACAGTAATATTCTAAAAATGCTAAGCAATTTCAGGGACTCAGCTCCTAATTGCCACATTATCACTATGGTAAACACCTCATGATCTATAGGGTGCTGTGTTGTGTATTTTTCATTTATGGTATTCTTCTGGATTTATCAGGACTTAATTCTGTTATAAATACAGAAATACAGTGGTTACATAGGAGGGATGATCCCTAACACCTTATAATATGCATAATTGCCCCCTCCAATGAACAAAGAAATATCCAGCAGTACACCTAAATTTGATAGTGCAGAAACTGAGAAATCTTGTCTAATAAAATGAATTGTAAAAGACAAATAGAAGATATATGAAATATATATTTTAACAGAAACTTCGTTAGTTTAGACTGAAGTGAGTGGAGGCCACACTACAAAATTAAAAAGTGATCTTAACTCCTCAAATTTTATGGACTGAAAGCTGATGAGAAAATTATTCAGCTGCAAATACATGTTGTCATAATGAGAGAGGTAGAATAAATTAGGGAGTAAAACTAAAAGCTCCAGAAAAGGAAAAATCTAGAATCACGGAGAATTGTTCATTTACTCAAGATCTAATCATGGAAATTCCAATATTTACTCCAATGAATTTAAAAATTGCGATGGATCAGTGACTCCGTTATACATGCCGTTTTTCCCTTTAATGAACAAAAGACTTTAGATTAGCTTTCATTTTCCTGTC
The DNA here is from genome assembly GCF_012274545.1 of Fukomys damarensis. NCBI lineage: Eukaryota > Metazoa > Chordata > Mammalia > Rodentia > Bathyergidae > Fukomys > Fukomys damarensis. The sequence goes on along the minus strand of NW_022900950.1, from coordinate 63,244,084 downwards.
TCTACTCCATACTTAGGATATGTGGAAGTTACATAACTTGGCTAAGTAAACTGTTAGAGAATATTTGCAGAGTGGAAGCTATGGTACTCTACCTAAAGGGCCTTTTCTGAAATAGGATGTAATTCAAATGACCAGGTCCTGAATTACAGAACTGAAACTATAATGTAGAACTTGAAGGCTTTTGAAGAGAGAGAGAGAGAGAGAGAGAGAGAGAGAGAGAGAGAGGAGTATGCATATATATATATATATATATTCTAGTACAATGAAATATTAATAATTAAGAGCAGAAGATGGACTGTGGCTGCTCAACCTTAAGCAGAAATGTTGAAAAGAAAGGCACCTGAGTGGTCATACAATATTAGACAAAATAGACTCTAAGTTAAAAACTGATACAAGATGTCTGGGTCAAATGGAACCAATAGTCCCAGTTCTTTGAGGCATCTCCATTTTGATTTCCATATTGGTTGCACCAGTCTGCACTCCCACCAACACTGGAGAAGGGTTCCTTTCTCCCCACAGCCCCGCCAACATTTGTTATTGTTTGATTTCTTGATAGCAGCCATTCTTTGTGGGGTGAGGTAGAATCTCAGTGTTGTTATCATCTGCATCTCTCGAATGATCTGTGATGTGGTACATTTTTTCATATATTTACTTTCTACTTTTACTTCTTTGTCTGAGAAATCCCTCTTCTGGGTATCTTTCCAAAAGAATGAAAAGAATCATACCACAGTGATATATGCACACCCATGTTTATTGCGGCACAGTTTGTAATAGCTAAAACTTGGAAAGAGCCCATTTGCCCATCAGTTGGAGATTGGATAAAGATGTGGTTTTTCTATAAAGTGGAATACTACTCAGCCATAAAGAATGAGAAATTAGACTCACTCATAGGAAAATGGATACATATTGAGGATATACTCCTAAGTGAAATAAATAAGCCATACATGTGTAAATACTGAATAATATCTCTGGTGTGAATAAACTGTAATAGTACATAAGATAATGAGATAACTGACATTGTGAAATGGGAAGCAAAGGGCTAAAGGTGTAGGGAAAATGGGAAGGGTAGGGGAAAGGTAATAAGGGAAAAATATGAGAAAATGAAAAAAATGGAAATAAAGTGTTTGTAAATGGGGAGGGGAGGAGGGGGTGAAGGGAGGGCAGGGACAAGGGGAAAAAATTAGAACCAAGACAACATGTCATGTAAAGGCATAAGGTCCCAATAATGAATGTAACTGTACTGTATACCTAAAATGTACCAATAAACTCAATAAAAGAAAAAAAATGATACAAGAGCCAAAAAAAAGAGACCACTATATATTGACAAAAAGATTAAATTATCAAGAAAATATAACAGTTATAAACAGATTTGTACTCTCCTATATTGCTGGTAGAAATGTAGAATGATACAGTAGCTGTGGAAAACAGAGCAACTATTCTTTAAAATGCTACAGAATTATATGACAACTTCTTCTAGATATAATATCTCAAAGAATTTAAAACAAGTGTTCAGATTGTTTTGCTAGTGTTTAATTTTAGCATTTTTACATTAGCTTAATTGTGGAAAACAACTCAAATTTCCATTAGTGGGTGAATAGATGCACAAAATATTGTACAATACCCTTGAGAATATGGTCCAAGACACTCAAATAGATGTCTCAGACTGCAGATATTATAACCTCAAATATATTTTCTTTGTTATAGTTATTATGATGAATTTTATATGTAAATTAGATACATCAAGAAATTATAACAAAATAGAACTATTATAACAATATAGAGTAATAATAGTTATGTGAATGAACTTGCCTGAAGAACATTATATTGTCCTATTTACCCTTAGAAGAAGCACCATAACACTTCCCTTTGGTAAATCCAAATTGCCAGCGTTACTGCTTTTGTATTTTAATACCATTAATAAGTGAAGCATAAATTATTTGAACACAAGCACTGTGATACCATGACAGTCTGATAACTGAGACAACTACTAAGTGACTATTTGGCAGATCATATAGAGCATGGTTCACAAAAAATGATGATTAATGTGCTCAGCTGAGTGGATCAGATTGCTATAGGATTTTATCACACTATTCAAAACAGTGAAATTGAAAGCACACAATTTGTTTTTTTCCTGAAATTTTACATCTAATATTTTTGCTAAAGTTGATAGCAGTTACATGATTGAATCAAGGAAAAAAAAATTGCACATAAGGATGACTACCACTTTTCCTATAATATAGATATAGATACAGATATATATATATATATATATTTATATATATGTATATATATACATATATATATATAAAAACCCTAATATCAAAACAAACTTTTCACAGTGTAGTCACAAATGTAGTCATGGCACGTTCACGTTCTAAGTCAGTATCATAAATTACATACCAGAGGTTTAAGGTTTGCTCTTTACAGGAATCACCAAGGTGTTTTATGACAGATGTTAAACGTTGAGTGTAATGTATATGTATACATTCAAGTATGTGTATACATTACCTTATATGTATATATATATCTAAATATTACAGTTTTGTTTGAAAAATCTGATCTTTACTGTCTGTTATTTTTCTAAACAAAATCAGAACATTGTGCTAGAGAGGTGGGCTTTCTCCTCACAAATCGAAGCATTCCTAGCCGCAGTACCCAGAGAGTTAAACAACTAAATCAGGAATATTTGAATGTAACAGTTAAATGAAGAAAAGATTGTTTTAATTTTTCTCATCAATTTTTTGTTGCAATGAGATCTTTAAAGATTATGAAAGAAAATACTGACATATCAACTTCAAATCTCCATATCAATCTTGGCGGAGGGCACTGAACATTATGGCGTCACAGGCCTGTGGTGTTCACTGAAGTGCACACATAATTGACTTAATTGTCCTTTAGTTGAACAATATACAGTATCTGGCGTTTGTTCTTCTAATCGCAAGGTAGTTAAATTATACAGCTAGACTAATCTTCATTTTTAAATACTGCCTTTCCTAGGAGCCAGATCTAGGTTCATGAATAATTGAGGAAAAGTTGCAATGAAACATTCTTACGTTAAAAAAGTCCAAATTTTCCTCATAATACTAAACTACATTTACTCCTTACTCCAGCTATTGCCAGTTGCCTCTGAAATTGTAATATTTGGATTAGTCTTTTAATTACCTTAATAAAATAATTAGCTAGATCAATGAAGAAAAACTGACAGCTTTTGGTTTGCCATATATTATTTACATAAGCCCTTAATGTATATAACGAGCTGACTATAAATTTAAGATGGAATGAACAGAATCGGCACCCAAAACAGAAGCAACACACAACCTCGTTACTCAAAGAGAAATAGTTGCAAATCGCTGATGGAATAAAGCTTCGTATATAACTACATTCGATGAGGTAGAAAATGCTTCATCAACATGCATACTTGTAAAATATTTAGTTTCTCTTTAATTGCATGTGAATTAGTTAGAAGAAGCTGTAGGAAAGCCCTCTTACTGACTTAAGCCTTCTCAGCAGTTTGTTAAATTCTAGCCTCAAATCCCTGAGGCAATAGTGGATTCAAAGCAGCTTTTAATCATACTATAAGGAGGGTGAAGTAGTATGTAAGTAGGTCATAGAGAGAGAATTACAAGTGCATAGGTTATTGCCTTATTTAACAACTACAGTGTAACATAGTTTTCAAAGCACATTTGCTTTTTCCATTTAAAGTTAGAAGCAAAACCTGGGTCAGATATAAAAGAAAATTCACTCCACCTGAGACACAGTGACATGAACAAAGGAAAGCGTATGGAGTGTAACTGAATTTAAATTCTGTGGCTGCCAAATACATAAATAATGTAGTGATTGTACACACACTTGATGTAGGTGCCAGAGGGAAATAAAATGCTCTCTCACACACCCATAGGTTATTCACTACAGGCTTCCAATTGTATCTTTCCTTTCTAGGACCTATTCAGTTTCTGTGATCACACCATGCACTAGCCATTTTTTAAAATAAAAAATCCAAAAGCTCTCGAGCTTAAAAATGAAAACAAAAGCATCTAACTGAATACCACCTGATGAAAAGCTTAAATTTCTCATTTCATTGCTTTGGCAGAAGAGAGAGCAAAAAACTAAAAACAACTCAATAGGGTCCCTTTTTTAATTTTCATGCAGTAACAAGCCATCAGGTATCATGTTTTGGCAGCTGAAGTTATCTGGCAGACAGCTCCACTGGGCCGCAGTTGAGCACTTGGGTTCAATGAAGCTATTTTATAGCCAAGGATCTTATCGACAGCATGAAAAGGGACGAAGCCCTCAGCCTCCCCTCTTGTGGACGTGCACTGGTTGATGACACTACCGTGTACTGACATCACTGGGGACCAGGCTGTGGGGAACAATAAAGTTCCTCGCAGTTTAAGCTCCACTGTAGAAAAACCTTAAGCTCTTCTCTAGCCCCATCCCCCTACCTCCCCTAATTGTCTCCTTTTTTTAATCAACTTGCTATTCATTTCTCAAACAAAAGGCAATTCAAGAATTGGAGGCACTTCAAGGGAGAGTTTCTGAATGACCTCATTTTGTATGAGGCCTTCCAAGGCCAGGCAGTGTGCTGTGCTGTCTCAGCTCCCGCTTCCCGCATTTCCCTCCTCGGCCCTCATCTCATACTGAGTTGTGTGCAGTGGCCATTGTTTGAGCCCTGAATTATCACTAGCATTAAAAAACAACACTCTATAGAAACAGGGCTAATAAATGCATCTGTACACAGAGTACACGGTGCTTGAATTGGAAGATTCCCTTTCCTGCCACCCATTCGATCAGTGAGCCAGACTGTAGTCCATTGACTAAGATCTTTCAACAGTTTTGCCCCAAGTTTATATCATAATTGAGGCACTGGTGCCTGTTATAGATAGTGTGGTTAATGATTATAATGAAGCAACTCATTTTCTTCTACAGACAATCCCGTGTATTTTATAACAAATTTGCCTTTTACATGTAACTTCCCACATAGGCTTTTTTAAAGAGTAGTTATCAGCAAGGCAGTTACAGAACAAGAACGGGGAAACGCTGTTCAGTGGAGTTAAAACGCCACCTTTACTAAAGGCTTCCCTACTCCCCACTCCTGGCTACTCCTTACATACCAGAATCCAAAACATCTTTTGCTCATCACATTTTCAAATCCAAATTTTATTAACATAGTTGTTCCAGTTAAAAAGCAAAAAAGCCCAATGTGCCCAGAGCCATTTGGAGCAAGGAATACAGATCCTATGATGGGAATTCCCATCATTTCCAGGCAATAAATTTGAAATCCACATGAATTTTAAGTACCTGAGAGAATATCTGACTTTGTAGGCCATGTGTTTGTTCTTGGCTTACTTCAGTTTCATTAGCAACTTACAAAAATAAACAATGGTTTTTAATATGCTCAAAATAAAAGCCAACCCAATTTGTAAGTGATTCACTGTTAATACATCTTTTCTTAGTTCCACAGAAATATGGCTTAAAATAATATATCATAGGCTTAAAGAGTTCAATTATTTTCTCCCCAGTTCAGAAGCTTCTGTATCACACTGAGACAAATAGAGTTAAATGTCTATATGGGTGAAACAGTTATTAAACTCTGATTTTACATTTTTAAGGGACTATTAAGGAGTCACTCTATCCCAATAACAGCTTCTACTCACTTTCTCAAATCTTGTGTTTATCTGAGATTTGTTTTTATAGTTTTTAAAATAGAGCTTTAATAGAGTCAAAAACCAGCCTGGTGGTTTTATCTTCCTTCAGAAGAGGCCCTCCAACTGCACATGGTTCTTTCCATACATACCTTCGCACAGGGAAATGAGCTGCTCCTCTAAAGCTGTCTGGAACCTCCAATCCAAGGGGAAGAAATGTGAAGACCCTGGGTCCCTCAGACCCAGAGCCCAACCACCTCATTACTTCCCTCCCAAACTTGCTCTTTCCTTTTTCACCTTTCTCCATTATACCACTGCTACTGCAAACTTTCTCTCTCTCTCTCTCCCCTTCTCTCTCAGATGGAAGCCACACAACATCTGGGACCCTACACCGCTATGTGTCTGAGGAGGTGGGTGCCCACACAAAGTGCTGGGAGGAGCTGTAGGTTGCTTCTCTGCACGAGAAATTGAGTTTCACGTGTCTTGACCAAGGCTGATTTCTGAACTAGGAACAGCTGTCTTTGCAGTGGCAGTGGGATTCCTCTCCAGACGTTACAGGGGGCGGGGGTGTGGAAGATTGGGTACCATGAAGGGAGTAAATAGGAGGTAAAAATCGGGAAGAAGTCTGGGAAAGGAGAGGGGAGTAGAATAAGGCTTCCCTGTCTGGCACAGTGATTTGCACATGGAAGACCCTCAGGGGGCAAAACTAAGAGCCTTTGAAAGAGCCCTCTTGAAGATGCCGAGATTTGTCAAACTATACTAGGTGCCCTTATCTGCTGCCAGCTTGGCAGCAGGGACAAAATTTATACTTCTCAGAATGAGATTTCTAACTCCCTCCACAATTTACCCTTTAACCCCCCACCAAATGTTTTCCCCAATCAGCCAGAAGTTCTTATCTTACTGTCACGTGTTGTTAAATTTAAAAAAGGAAAAATCACCACTTGACAAAATACAACAGCTGAGCAGCAACAGCTGGGAGAACACAGTTGTGGGCATGATATTAGGTCCCAGAGAAAGCAGCAACAGGTGTTCATGAAAGAAAGCGAAGAGGGCATGTAAATTTTCGGGTGGGGTTGGGTGAAACAAATCCGGCAAGAATCAAAATCTCCATTTAGGTTTGAATCAGCCCCCTTTGCCCGAATGCCTCTCATTTTTTTCTGAAGAAATACATCTTGAAGAAGAGCAAGGATTAAGAGAGCAAAACCTTGAGTGTCTGTAAAATAAAACGCACGAATCCACTTTACCCACAATGATAAGTGCTTGCCAGCAACAGCTTTTGGCTATGAAGAGCAGAAGACATCTGATCTGGTACATGCAGATCAGACTCTTTAGGACATGCACTACTTTCAAATCGAGTGAAGGATTATGAGATTTAGGAACCAGACATGTTGGATTCTGCATTTCATTCTGTCAAAGAGGTGATCAATACTGGAAACAAGTCTTCTAATTTTCTGATCCATCCGTTAGACCTTTGTTTTATGTGTACCTGTTACTTCTTCAGTGGGTGGTGAATGGCTGACAAATCAAAACCTCTCATGATTTTCAGAGAAGAAGTACAATGTGTTAACCTAATTATTACTACAGCATTTATATAACCAAGTTATTACAGTGACATGTAGGTTGAAAATACATCAAGGTTTTGAGCACAGGAAATTTATTTTTTCCTATAATATGGTTTAAATCTCAAACCATTTTTAGCCCATGAAAGAAGTTTTTAAAATCCCAAATGACTTTTTATTTAAGTTTGCTCTTGATGCTAATTCTCACTAAGTCTAAATTTTCTTCCCTTGCTTTTGAAAGAACTAAAAAATCTCCATGCACAAATGATATAGCTATGGCCCCAAACTGAGTAGAACGGCTTCTGTCTTGTCTTGTCATGGCTGAGTACAAAGCTTTGTTACCTAATTGCTTTGTCTCTCAATTCTCTATTAATGTGAATAGTGAATAGCTGCATTTGCCCTATTTCATAGCACTATGTCAAGGTTATAGAGGAAGAGAGCTGTGGTTGACTTTGGGAAACAAATTAGAAAGGATTTTGCTTGGTTTGCTTTTAACAACAAAGATAAACTCCTAATGTACTAAAGACACCTTCCTTTGGGGCCGGGGATTTAGCTCAGTGGTTCGGTGGCCTGCCTTGCAAGCACAAGGACCAGAGTTCAATCCCCGATACAAAAAAAAAAAAAGAAGACACCTTCCTTCTTTTCCTCACTCCTCTCTACCCTGTGCTTCTTTTAAGACTTGGTTTAACTTCCTTCTTTCTACCTTTTACTGTGGATCCTTTTTTAATCTATTAGTTTCTCCTTGTCTCCCAAGAACTGTGATCTGCTTAATGGCCAAGATTATGTCTTTTATTGGGCACTATATACACACAAATACATGTATGTATTTGTTGTTTGTTTATGATTATAGTATGATATATTTGAACAGCTCATGTAAAAATTCACATTTGCTCTTCATAATGATTTAAAATCCTCCAATATTCCTTCCAACATCTGCTCCCATTGAACAGATCAAAGCTTGAGAGACATGAGCAGAGGATGCATGAACTCCAAGGTAAGCAAGATAGGGTACAGAAAGGAGTTGTCACAACTCAGAAATAAAATTGCTGTTTCCTAAAGAAAAGTTGACCTTTCTTACTCTCTTAATTTTTTCTCCTTTATCGCTATTTTTCATTTGCTCTGTCCTGCACTCTCCCCAAATTTGGCCCTTGAAGTTAAGATGAAAGAAGTGTAATTCAGGAAGAGCTGAACAGCTGAAACTATAAACAGTGACCAGTAATTTGATCTCCAATCCTAAGTGATGGTCCCCTGCTGAACTGTATAGTTTCCTCCCTGATAAAATGAGGAGGGACATCAAATAAAAGTCTACAGTGAAAATGTTTCACTGGAGGAAGAACTGGCTTTAAAATATGAAATATGCGCTAGTTTTAAGTCCCACTGGGAGGGGATAAGAGCCTTCCATTATGAGCTGTGTCTATGGGGCCTAAAACTTCACCTCTCCTGGGTTCTGCTTTTTCATCTCTGAAATGAGAATAACAACTACCACTGACTCTTGGATATCTGTGAGAATTAAATTATAAAACTAATCACTCAGTGTAGTGCCAGGTATAGTGTAGACTGTTAATGAATTTTAGTTTTATCCTTCTTTTTGTCCTCATATCCCATACCCTAATCTTTATTGGAACCTAGAACTGGCAGTTGAGAAGGAAGAGAGAAAGCTAGCCCTCACCCTATTATTCTCATAGCATCAAGGTTTTCAGTCCACAGGGAGGAAGAAAGTTATGATTTATGGAGAGCAGGAATGGAGCATTCCAAGGCCTGAGATGAGGGCTCCTTTACTTTTTATCACATTAGTTTTCAAAGAGATCATAATGAGTCTTGACCACTGCCCCCAGGGAAGCATGCTACCTCTGCCTACAGAGAGTTTTCATTTGTGGAGGGTTCCTAAAGCATCTCTGGGTGGGTAGATAAACCAAATCACAGAGTGCAAAAGAGGGCTGGAGTCCATGTTTTGCAAAACATGCAAAAGGCAAGGCATGATGAACAGCACAGGGCCTGTGGCATTGGACAGCTTTCCAGGAGGGGTGAAAAGCCCTTGCTGATTTCTGCGTGGAGGTATCTGCTAGAACCCAGCACTGTTCTGCAGAAGTTTTAAGAGTTGCTACTGATTACAGATGCAAGCTTTCTCAAAAAGTGATGAAAAGAAGCCACGAATATCGAAAATCTTTACCATGACAACAAACTTTGATGAATTGAATAATTCTTTGGGTAAAATCTACTTAAAATTTTTTTTTCTGCAGGCAGGCTAGCCATCCTGCTTCACAAACTCCAGTGATTCATCATGATTCTAGCAGCCAATCATGGGCGGGGCAACCTGCTTGAGTTGAGGTAGCAGGCGCTCAACTTGCCCTTGTAATACACGTCACTCTGGGCTGCTGTCACCTTCTCTCCACAGACGCTATTTTGTGTTAGTTTAGATGATCCTGACATACAAGAGCATGTGCCGGGATTGGTCACACAATCGGAAGAAAGTGAAACAAAGATAGGCACACCTGTGTGTGATAATTCCTCACAACTTTCCATGAAGCAGAAGGGTTTCTTTGGACACAAAGTGCACCTCATCTCATATCAGGGTTAAGTAACAGCATCTCTGAGTTGAGAGGAGGTTCAAAACACTGACACAGACACACACACGTGCACACACACTCACCAACTTCCATTTTAGCAACATTAACTAGGTTAGTGCCATGTGACAAGAAAGGTGTAGCAGGTCTTGGACACTTCATTGCTATTTTGAATGGGCTACAACATAAAATTTCATATATGCCCTCCTTTCTCTGACACGCTCTTCCTAATGTCAGCTAACTAAAAGAATTGTAATCCACTCCAAACCACTGACTCGTCTTTTCGACAGAATAAAAGTCACTGATACTTAAAGAAAAAAAAAAAAATAAAAAGAACCCTCCCCAATCCAATAACAATTACAGAAATAATCCATAGTTTTAGGAAATAGGAATACCTTCCCCAGAAAATTGATTAGAAGCTCCCAAAATATAAAAAGAAATTCAGGGAAGGCTAAGTAAAGATGATCCAAGAAGGCATTATTGCCACTGAACTGACTTGTATTCATTGTTCAAAGAAGTCTAGATAAATGCTGCGCAGCAGAAGATGCCACCACACAAACTGCTTTCCATCAGCACCTTACACAAACCTTTATACAAAAACAACTCAGTTTGATATTTCTAATTTCCTCACAACCACAATTATATAAAAATCAAGGTTTTTTAATTTACAGATTCTAACACCCCAATACCGAGTGATCATTCTCACATTCCTTTTGCATTTTACCTTTCTTTTCATCAACCTAGTTGTTTCCAGGGCTGTGAGCAATGAACTTTCTATCAGCCACATTTTCACATAATTAACCCCCTGATTACAATAATTAGTATTGATTCACTCTTTGAACGACTCCTAGGTATCCAAGCATAATCTGTACTTGCTATAAAGTTCTGGATATAAATATTAATCAAACACTCTCCTTTGTTTTTCAGCCCCCAAAGGATATTTTTCAATTGGATCTATTCATATTTTGAAAAAGAAAAACTGTCTTTCATTTTAACAAATAAAAGGATTTTAATACACAGAATATAGATCTCAGGCTGCAGTCTGCTGAACACATCTATATGAATATTCCTGCGGCTTATGTATAAGGGAGTTTAGGGTGCAATCATTACTCTCTGCTGAAAGAAACCATTTGCCCAGTTGAATCTTTCATTATTCCTTTTCTGCAGATCCGGGTTTAGAATTAAATTTTACTTCTACATTTGTTTCGATTCCTACCCGGGGGACTTATTACACACACAGGCTCTTAACAAGATGCAAACTACGTTATCTCGTGACTGTTGTAGAACTAGGTGCAGACAAGTTTGCCAGCTCCTGGCAATCTCATACCTTCCCTATCAGGTTAAAGAAATAAAAGCATTTGTATTTGGGATGCTGCAATGGGAAAGGGTGTGTCACCAAATTCTGGAAGCTACAAATAGAGAGGCAAAATGACAATAGAGTCCCCTTATTTCTAGACCTCTGACCACACAGGAATTAAAGGGAATAGATAGCAGCTAAAAATTGATAATTTAATAAAAACAAAAAATTCAAAATGAACCTTTCCAAGGATTTCTTTATTTAAGTGAGCATATGACAGTTAGCTAATGATCTCAGAAGACTACTTTTCTCCAAAATCATGAAAAAAAAATGCATGCCACCTTCATTGTGGATTAAAAATATTCCATGAAAGCAGGATCTGGGTATGCTGGTAACAGCTGGCTAGCTTCCGATATGCAGCTTCACCCATTACCTTTTAGGAGCTCACCCTTAAAGCAATTATTGGTGTACTCAATGGAGGGAGAAGTTCAGATCCCATTAGAAGAGGAAATAACAAGTATGCACTTAATATCTACTCACATCAGAATGGGTAACTTAATATTATTACACTGCACATATATATATATATGCATATGTATATGTATATGTATATGTGTATATATATATGTATATATATATGTGTGTGTGTATATATATATATATATATATGCTCCACCCTGCCAGCATTCACTTAAATTTTTAGCAGTCAAGAATCACTGTGTTTTGTAAATGGAAATACACAGAATGCTATAAAATGAGTGATGTTTGTGTTTTCAGAGAATATCAATATACTAGAGTGATGTGAAAATAATAAAAAATGGAGATATTTTAGGGTAAATTTGGATAATTTTGGGACTGAAATCTGGGAGTTATCTCAGGATAAACACCAGAGCTACAACAGCAGCTGGAAACTATTCTTGGAGTAAATGCAAAATTCTGTGTATGTTAAAAGTAAAATATTATTCAGTAATAAAATGAATTAAATTCAGATCTATGGAGATCAATTGAAAGTATTCTAATTGTAGAAAGCCAGACACAAAAAAAGCCAAATATTGTATGATTCCAATTATAAGGATTATGCAGACTGGCTAATTCATAGAGACAGAAAATGAGGTCAGACAATTGGGGATTTACTGTCTGGTAGTTTTTTTGTAACAATAATGAAAAATATTTGAAATAGATAACAGATGATTTTGCAACATTGTAAATGGAGCACTGACATACAATTATAGACAAAATGGCAAATTTTTTGTTATATACAATATATAACTGCAATTTTAAATAAGCTATCAGACAAGCATCTTCCTTTTGCCTCAGGTTTACTTCCTAGGACAGCAGCAATGCCTGAAGCAAGTTCAAGTCTTTTCCAACAGTTTTCACAAGTCTCAGTCAGGTTCTTGATTGACCTCACTTGGATAATGTGCTCAGTCCTGAATTCAAGACATAGTTTTTGTAGATAGGGAAGGATGGAGGGGTTAAAAGGAGGGCAGCGGAATGGCAAAAAATAAGAACCAAAATGGATTATGTAAAGGTACAAATTTCCAATGATGAATGTCATTATATTGTACACTTTAAATGTACCAGTAAAAATGTTTTTAAAAAAAGGACAAGAGTGATCCATTACCATGTCTGTGGACAGAATGGTAGTTTCTTTTGCCTGGAAATGTTCATATATCTATAACTGAATATAAAAATAAATCATAGGAAAATATGGTTTAAGAAATATTGAAAATTATTATAGCTCTTGAAATTATTTATACTGAAAATGACATTTATTTCTCAGAAATTAAATCAATCTACAATGAAATTTCTAAATATTACATTATATTTAGTAGCTGTCAATCTCTTATGTGCAGAAATCTCATAAGGTAGGGATGGTTAAAAGTTAACTGACAAAATTTTGTCCTGCTTAATAATAATTAGAAGTTAGTTATTTTGTTTAGCTAACAGCAATAAGAATTTGTCTTTCTTTTTGTCTGAATCTTTTTTAATGGCACTTATCCTTCAGAATCTCACATCCTTACCACAACACAGTACCCTACCTTATCACTTTATATTTAAGGAAAGTCAGGCTCAGCAGGAGAGCATCAGATTTCAGGAAAATGTCTTTCGATTCAGTTGCCAAGTACTAATTATTAAGTGGATGAAAATAATCACCACTTTTTAGAATTCAACTGGAATATTGAAAGCAAAATAAGGAAACCTATGAGAATCATTTTTAAGGTATATTTTTTATTTCCAAATGATCTTTCAGACAGTGAAGTTATCTCTGTTTCACTAGCAGAGTGAGACCTTCAATGATAGAACAAGATGGAGGGGAAAGATATTTGGAGGCAGAATTTATTCTGACAGCCTCCAAATCATGTTAGGCTATAATATATTGGAGTAGTATTATGTTAAGGTTTAAGTAAAGTTGCTGAGATACATGACACAATACAGAAAAGAATAATGTGCTTCTGTACCTGAGGCTATAATGGATGGCAAAATACATTAGAATATCTGCATGGAACTAAGTTGATAAAGTTAAATGACTAAGTTGGCAGGCAGAAAATTTTGCTCAAGGTGTTCACATATAAATATCACAAAAAAGTTAATGCAAATGTAGCTTTTCAGATATTATTTTGAAAACTACATGACAGCTTTTATTGCAAAACATGATTTATCCAGCACTAGTGCAGCACAGTATACTATTGGTATATCCTGGGCAGAGAGGTTAAAATATGGTTTTTCTAATTAGTTTTGATTAGTTGCCTGCTTTTCTGTACAGGCAATATATATTACTATTAATGAAATTCAACCAGGGAATTAAATTTATAAAATAATTCTGTTTATAAACCAAATCTTTTTCTACACCTCTAACTTTCCATTAGATATCCCTAAAGGGGTATAGGGAAACAAACAGTTTGCAAACTGATAATTTTTTACTACCATATAGACAGATACATGAAGTTAAAATGATTGAGGTTGCTAATTATGAAGGGTTGGTAGCTGGAATAATAAGCAGTAGATTAAATCATCATCGTGTTTATTTATAACTACAGTTTTCATACTTATTTACCAGTAAATTAAACAGGAGCCCTGTGGCATGAAAATTTAAATGCAGCTTTAAGCTACTTGATTCCTCTTCTGAAGTACTTGACATGGCAAGAATTTCTAGTTTGCATTTATTATCATTAAAATGCCTGATTATCAAGAAATGCTTTGCAGGACAATAATTCCATCCTAGGATAACTTGAGACATAGAGAGAAACTAATTATGCATCCCCTGGTTAGCAATAGCCCATGTCTTATTGTGTTGAAATATCTTCAAACATTTCATTATTAGACTGGTGGGGTCAATATCACCAGCAGCCCAACAAGTTCTCTAGCTCACTGACAGAGAAAAAACAAAGTAGGTAACCAAAGCCTGGGATTTAGCTTAGTGACACTGTGCCTCCCTTGAAAGGGCCAGGTCGTGAGTTTGATCCCTGGTACAAAAAAAAAAGTGTCCCTTCCACTACAGGTAACCATAAACCCATGGCATATTGATAAGTATGCTTCATACTAACTCCTTTATTATGGTTAGTTGGGCTTTCCCAAAGGTTCGCTAAATGTTCCTATGAAGAAAAACTAAACAAAACTAAAATAATTGTTCATTCAACATAGTTTCTCTCAAACTACTACTGTACTTTTAAAATACAATAATTAAAACTACTACTGTACTTCTTAAATACAATAATTAAAACATATAAATTAAAGATTTAGTGAATCACCTAGAATACAGTGTAAGAATTAAATGGAACCTTTTAAATCTTGCTTCTCCTATCATAAAATTTCACTCCCTTTTCACCCAAGTTACTTTCACTCAAACATGATTGACAGCAACTGCCTAATTAATAGGTGTCATTTAATTCATCATTACGTATTTATGTTTGTTTAAATGCTTTTGGAATAAATCATACACAGGGTAAAATTTATGTCATTAGCAGAGAAACAGTAAAAAAAAAAACCTTTTTAATCATAACTTTGGTTCAAAGAAATACCCCAATTTCTTAGAAGATTTTTCTATAAATCATGTTTCCTTTCGTGTTCTGTATGCATAAACATTATATGATCCTGTGAAATTCTCTTGGTTTTATTATATAGGTATGTTTTTGTTTGTTTGTTGTTGTTTGCTTATCTGTGTATCCTTGAAGTATAAGTTTAATTTTTTCTATGCTTTCTAAATTTATAAGAATGGACTCATATTGGATATATTAATTTATGAATGATAATCTGGGTGATATGCCTTGCATGGCTCTAATTCATTGATTTTTATTACATTAATATTCCACTGTGCAAACTTATCAAATGTTTTTCAATTTTATTCAGGAATTACTATATAAATGGCAAAGCTTAGATCCAAATGAAAATGTGAAGCTCCTAGTTCAAAAAATTTTAATAATTTGTAAAATACTAGAAACTTAAAGCAGTATAGGACAATTTTAGGTGGAAAATCTATGAAACCAACACTGATTTTATCATTAAAATATGGATTAGTTCTGATTTTGTTTCTTTTTCTCATTAAGTTTATTGGTACATTTTAGGTAAACAGTAGAGTTACATTCATCATTGGGATCTTGTACCTTCACATTGGTTCTCTTCTGCTTTTGGTTTTGTTTCTGCTTAGTTAGTAACATAATAACTACAAAAATTTGTCTAAATTTCCCCTAAAATTTGTGTTTAAGTTTTTCTCTAAGGTATGTAAATCAGAATCAAACTAAACACCTTATAAGAACCTATTTAAGTTTAGTAGTTGTGAGAAACTGTTTATCAAAGCATTTGATAGTACATTTTAAAATTAATTTTATTGGTACATTTAAGGTATACAATATGACATTCATCATTGTAAATTTGCACCTTTACATAACCCATCTCATTTCTTATTTTTCCTCATTCCCCTGCCCTCCCTTCAAAGCCTTACCCCTCCTTATCTACAAAGACTTTGTTTCCATTTTTTCTTTTTCTTATATTAATTAAATTTCCTTCTTTCTCTTCCCTCCCCTTCCCATTTTCCCTTCCCTTTTGAACCTTTTCTTTCTATTTCACATTATCTATTATAATTTTTAATCCTTCTTTACATTTTCAGTATCTCACACTACAGAAACTATTTGGTTTTTACACATGTGTGTCCTATTTATTTCACTTAACCGTATCACCTCAATGTACTTTCATTTAGCTATAAATGTCTCTAATTTCTCATACTTTATGGATGAGTAGTCCTCCATTTTATACAAAAATTCACATTTTCTTTATCCAGTCTCCCGCTGATAGACAATTGGGTTGCTTCTAAGTTTTAGCTATCACAAATTGTTCTGCTATGAACATAGGTTCATAAACTTGCAATGCAAGTTCTTTGAGGTATCTCCATACTGGTTTCCACAGTAGTTTCACCCGCCTACACTCTCACCAGCAGTGAAGCAGTGTTCCTCTTTCGCCACAGCCCAACCAGCATTTGTTATTAGTTGATTTCATGATAGCAGCCATTCTTTCTGGGGTGAGGTGGAATCTCAGTGTTGTTTTCATTTGCATCTCTCCAAAGAATAGTGATGTTGGACAATTTTTCAAATGTTTATGTGCTATTTCTACTTCTTTGTCTGAGAAATCTGTTCATTCAGATGCCCATTTTTGGATGGGTATTTAAATTTGGGCAGTCTGATTTTTTCAGTTCTTTATATATTTTAGATAGTAGACATTTGTCTGAGGTACAGCTGGTGAAAATTTTTTCCCACATTGTAGGTGTAGCTCTGTTGATGGTTTCTTTTGCAGTGTACAAGCTTTTTAATAATATGAGATCCCAGTTGTTCATTCTTTGTGCTAGTTTCCGTGCTACTGAAGATTGTTCATAAAGTCTTTTCCTATGCCAATGTCTTTGAGAGGTCTGCCTGACTTATCTTCCAGAAAGTTTAGTTTCTGTTTTAATATTTAGATCTTTAACCCACTTGGATTTTAGTTTAGTGCATGGTGAAAGATAAGGATCTAGTTTTAATCTTTGGCATGTTGAAATCCAGTTTTTCCAACACCATTTATAAAGATACAGGAGGCTATCTTTCCTCCATTGAGCGTGGTTGGCTCTTTTGTGAAAGATGAGGGAACTGAGTACATCTGAAATTGTAACTGTATCTTCCAATCTATTCCACTGATCCTTGGGTCTTTTTCTTTGACAGTACCATGCTATTTTTATCACAGTGGCTTTGTAGTATACTTTCAACTTGGGGAATCTGATATCACCTGCCATGTCTCTGCTACCTAGGATGGCTTTTGCTATTCTAGGTCTCTTCTGGTTCCAAATGAATTTTTTGGATTATTTTCTCTAGTTCGGTGAGATATACTTTTGGAATTTCAATCAGTGTTGCATTGAATTTGTATAGCAGTTTTGGTAGTATGGCCATTTTCACTGTGTTGATTCTTCCTACACAGGAGCAGATGATATCTCTCCACTTTCTTATATTGTCTTAGCTCTCTTCTTTCAGAGTGTTGTAGTTTTCAGTGTAGTTTTGCTTCTTTCTTTAGATTGATTCCTAAATACTTAATTTTGGGGGATGCTATTGTGAAGGTAATTGTTTCCCTAATTTCTCTCTCAGGGAGACTGTTATTTATGTACAAGAAGAGATGATATTTGTGTGTTGACCTTGTATCCATTTACTCTCCTGAAAGTGTCAATTAAGTCTGGAAGCCTTTTGGCAGAGTTTTTTTGGGTCTTTGATGTAGAGCATCATGTTGTCAGCAAATAATGACAGTTTAACTTCTTCCTTGCCTATCTTTATTGCTTAAATTATTTCTCAAGTCTAATTGCTGTGGCTAATGTTTCCAGAACTATATTGAAAAGGAATGGTAATAGTGGACATCCTTGTCTTATTCCTGATTTTAGCATGAACTTTTCAGGTTTTTGGCTATTAAATATGATGTTGCCTGTCAGTTTTTCACAGAAAGCCTTTATCTAGTTGAGATAAAGACCATCTATTCCAATTTTTGAGAGTATTTTTTTATCATGAATGGGTGTTGATTTTGTCACATGCTTTTTCTGCATCTATGATATGATCATATGATTTTTATCCTTAATTCTGTTATTATAGTATATTACATTTATCGATTTACATATGTTGAACTATCCTTGCATCTGTTGAATAAATCTGACTTGGTCAGAGTTTATGATCTTCCTGATGAACCCCTGTATCTGTTTGCCAGTATCATATTGAGGAGTTTTGCATCTATGTTTGTTAAGGAGATTGGCCTGTGGTTCTCTTTTTTGGTTGGATTTTTTTCTTTTTTGGTTTGGGAATCAAAGTAACACTTGCTTCCAGGAATGAATTTGGAAGTATTGATTTCCTTTCAATTTCATTAAAAAGTTTAAAGAGTGGTGGCAGTACTTCTCTAAATGTCTTGTAGAATTCACCAGTGAAGCTGTTAGGACCTGGACTTTTCTTAGTTGGTAAATTTTTAATTGTGTTTTCAATTTCACTGATTGTAGTTGGGGTTTTTATATCTTCTTCATTCAACTTTGGTAATTTGTAAGTATCAAGAAATCTGTCCATTTCTTCTGTGTTTTATATTTTACTAGAGTACAGGGTCTTGAAGTAGGTATTGATGAACCTCTGGATTTCTGTTAGATATATTGTGACTTTAAATTTTCAATCCTAATTGCATGGGTCTGAGCCTTTTCTTTCCTTTTTTTTTTTTTTTTTTGGACAAGTTTGGCTAAGGATATATCAATTTTATTTATCCTTTCAAAAAAACCTACTCTTTGATTCATTGATTTTCTTGTATTGATCTCTTAGTTTCCACTGCATTAATTCCTGCTCTGATCTTTATGATTTCCTCCTTTTTATGAACTTTGTGATTTTCTCACCTATCTTTTTCTGGGAGCTTAAGATTCATCATTAGGTTTTTTATTTGAGCTCACTCTGTTTTTCTGGTGTGGGCATTCACTGCTATGAATTTTCCATGTATAACTGCTTCCATTGTGACCCATAGATTCCTGTAGGTGGTAGTGGCATTATCATTTATTTGTAAAAACTGACCAATTTCTTCTTTAATTTCCACTGTGATCCACTGATGGTTTAGGAGAGTATTTTTCAATTTCCATGTGTTTGTGATATTGTTAAGGTTTCTTATGCTGTTGATCTCCAGCTTAATTGCACTATGGTCTGATAATATACATTGTATATCTTTGATTCCTTTGCATTTATTTAAACCTATTCTATGAGCTAGTATGCGGTCTATGTTTGAGAATGACCCATGTTCAGCCAAAACGAATGTACATTCTGATTTTGTGAGGTGGAACACTCTGTAGACATGAATTAAATCCATCTGTTCTAAAGCTTGGTTCAGTTTTACTATTTTGTTGTTGAAATTTTATGTAGATGATCTGTCTGTGATAGTGGGGTATTTAGGTCCCCCACTACAATTGTATTAGTGCTTATTTATTTTTTCATTTAATATTTGTTTTATATAGCTGGGGCATTAATATTTGGTGCATATATATTTATGACTGTCATCTCTTCCTCTTGCATTGTTCTCTTTACAAGGATATAGTGGCCCTCTTTGTCTCCCTTAATCAGTTTTGGTTTGAAATGTTCTTTGTCTGCAAATAAGATAGCTATTTCTGCTTTTTCCTGGGCTCTTGTTGCATGGAGAATTGTTTTCCATCCTTTCACTTTCAGTCTATGAGTTTCTTTTTGCACTTCATATGTTTGTTATATACAACATATTGTTGAATTTTGTTTCTTAATCCATTTTGCCAGTCTATTTCTTTAGAATGGTGAAATGAGGCCATTGACATTGATGGCTATAACGGATATGTATTGATTTATCATTGTTATGTTGTTGGCTCTTTTTAATCCCCCCTCCCCTTTAGTTTATTGGCTTGATTAGTTGATTTGCTCTTTTGGGCCTCATGGTACTGTGACCTTCACTGTCTTTTTCTAGGATATTGTTTAGAATTGTTTGTAGTGCTGGCTTAGCATTCATGTAGTTTCTCAGGTGTTATTTGTCATGGAAGTATCTTATTTCCCCAGCTGTTTTAAAAGAGAGTTTTGACTTGGAAACAGACCATTTCCCCATCTGTTGATGACTGGATAAATAAGGTGTGGTTTTCCTATAAAATGGAATACTACTCAGTCAAAAAGAATGAGAAATTAGAGTCATCATAGGAAAAGGGATGTATATTGAGAATATACTCTTAAGTGAAATAAATAAGTCACACATGTGTAAATACCAAATAATTTCTCTGGTGTGAAAAACTATTGTACGTAAGATTTTAATGGTATAATTGACAATGTGAGATAGGAAGAAAAAGGCTACAGGTGTAGGGGAAATGGGAAGGGTAGGGAAAGGAAATAAGGAAAAATTTTAAAAAAAGAGAAACTGAAAAAAATGGAAATAAAGTATTTGTAAATAGGAGAGGGAGGAGGGGGTGCAGGGAGGGCAAGGGTAAGGTGAAAAATGAGAAACAAGACATGTCATGTAAAGGTACAAGATCCCAATGATGAATGTAACAGCACTATATACCTAAAATATACCAATGAACTCAAGGAGGAAAAAAATAAAAGAGGGTTTTGTTGGATATATCAGTTTAGGTTGTAGGTTGTTTTCTGTTAGGCCTTGAAATGCATAACTCCAGGGTCTCCTTGACATGAAAGATGGTGTTGAAAAGTCTGCTGTGATTCTGATGGGCTTTCCTTTGAATGTGATTTATTTCTTTTCTCTAACTGCTTGTAGTATTTTTTACTTTTGTTGTGTTTCTAGGATCTTGACTATTATATATCTAGATGTAGGTATTTTTTTATCATGGCTGGTTGGGATCCTATATGCCTCTGTATGTCAAATTCTTCTCTGGGAAGTTTTCTGTCATTAATTCTGTGAACAGCTTTTTAAGTCATTTGTATTTTACCCTGCTATTTCATGGAGTCTTATCAGTCTTATGTTATTCTTTGTGTCATCCAAGAGTATTGGATCGATTTCTCATGATCCCCTACTGTTTTCAAGAGTTCTCACTTTTCATGATCCCTGACTGCACTCATATCTTCTATATCTGAAATTGTATCTTCTCATTCACTCATTGTGCTAAGAATGATTTCAATAGCATTTTTAAGCTCCTGGATATCTTTTTGAATCTGTTTTATGGATTCCATTTCTTTCTGATGTTGGTCATCAATGGTTTCCATTTCTTTCCTATTCTGAGCATTCATGGCTTCATCTTTATCCTGAGCTCATCTATTTTTTGGTCAGTTTCTGTTCTATAGTCTCTAATCATGTCTTTCATTGTGCTCACCATCTCTGTAGTTATCTGGGAAATTATTTCTGTTTTAATTTGTCTAGAGCCTGATTTATCTGTTTTGTTACTTCCTGTGCTATGAGTTCAGGGTGTCCTGGTAGGTGATTATCAGTTTTCCACCTCATTTCTCTTAGAGTTTGCCATTGGTGAACTGGAAGTCTGTCTTTGTGCCTTGCTTAAGTGTTTTCTCATTTTTATTTTTGTTGTTGGGCTGTCCTTGGTTTAATTGCTATGTGAGTTCTTTGATCTTCCTGAAAGAGCTTCTCTCTAGCTTTTGAGTCTCTAATCACTCAGAAAACACTATCATTTTCATAGTATCAGAAAAGACAATTCATTAAATCAATCACAACCATTTAGTCTGATTGATATAATCAGCAACACAATAGCATCAAGCACAGCTTAGACACTAACCATTTGTGGTAGTTATTAATCTATCACCTTTTCCATGTAAATTAAATCAAAATTGAGGACCAGCCCAAAATATGTTTATAGTGAATAAACTCTTCAGCATAGCAACTTTACCCTTCAGGATGGGGACTTAGAAGGAGATAGGAGGAGAGGAATAAATAGGTAGAAGAATAGGAGAAGGTTTCAAATGAAGTCAGGCTACACACAGGATGATCATTCAAATTCTAGGAAACTGTGGAAGACAAAAGGGAAAGACAGAGTGCAAGAACAAAGACAAAATAGAACAACTTAACAGTAATAGGGAAGCTATAAATTGTACTCACTTTCCATCGAAACTAATGACACTCAAGTGAAGGAAAAAGAGAATAAAAGAAAAAGAAAGAAGAAATCTGGATCAGGGCAGGAGCAGGAACAAAAAGGGAGATGAAGTATAACTTGGGGAGCAAGCATATGTGAAAAAGAAGAAAGAAACAGGAAGAATTTGCAGAATGGGAAAAATAAATTTTAAAATGAAATAAAAATTTAAAATATGTGGAAAAGAAAGAAAAAATTGGAGGAGCCTCTTTCAGAGTACCTTTGCTATCACAATAGACAATATGGGCAGCAATGTGCAAATCTAAGTCAATTATCCTCAGCCTGAGATTCAGGCTGAATTCTGGCTGCAAAGTCCAAGTTGAGCTCCCCAATCTCCTTCAGGATTGAACTCTGCAAGGTTCTACTACAGTTTCCCACTGCCCTTCCTCTTAAGAGTGTCCAAATTCTTACAGAAGGTGGTGATCCCTCCATCTTACCAGCTACAGAGGTCTGATGTGCCTTTATTGCAGTTTTTCACTATTGCTTCATCTTGTGGAGCTCAGTAAAATGGTCGTTATGACTACCTGTGCACCTCTGCAGTGAGGATCCAGGTACCATTGCACTAGGTGGCTCGAGAGCACAGGATGGGGGGAATACTGCAGAGGCACCCACACAATTGGGCATTCCTCACAGGTCTGCTGTGATGAAGGCCCGAGACCTTTGGTTCTTATTTTTTCACCATTCCCCTTCCCTCTTTTTCTTTCCCTTCTGACAAAGAATTTGTTTCCATTATTTTCCTTTCTTGTGTTTCTAATTATCCTTTCTTACATTTTCCCTACCTTTCCCACTTCCCAAACAACTTTAGACCTTTTGTTCCTATTACACAATACCAATTATACATATTGATCCTTATTTACACTTTTAGCTTACAACATCTGAGAAACTATATGGTATTTACACTTGTATGTCCCTATTAATTTCACTTAAGAATATGGACTCAATGTGCATTCATTTTCTGATAGCCTTTTCAACTTCTTTTTTCACAGTGCTGTAGTTTTCAGTGTAGAGGTCTTTGATTTATTTTATTAGGTTGATTCCTAGGTATTTCTTTCTCTTTTTTTTTTCTTTTTTAATGCTATTATGAAAGGAATTGATTGCCCCATTTCTCTCTCAGTGATTCTGATTTTTACATACAGAAAAGCTATTGATTTTTGTGTGTTGGCTTTGTATCTTGCTACTCTACTGAATTTGGTTATTAAGTCTAGAAGACTTGGTGGAGTTCTTGGGGTTTCTATACAGAGTATTATGTCATCTGCAAATAATTTCAACTTGACTTTATTTTTTGTCTTTATTCATTTTATTTCTTTCACTTGTCTAATTGCTGTGGATAATGTTTCCAAAACTACTTTGAACAGGAGTGGTGATAGTGGACATCCTTGTCTTGTTACTGATTTTAGTGCAAAGGATTTCTTTTTTTTACCATTTAGTATTATATTGGCTGTTGGTGTTTTATAGATGCCTTTATCAGACTGAGGTAGAGACCATCTTTTCCATATTTTGGAGGATTTTTTCATATATGTGTGTTGACTTTGCCAAATGCTTTTTCTATATCTATTGAGATTATTGTGTTTTTTATCCCTGGATTTATCAATATACAGTATTACATTTCTTATTTGTGTATGTTTAGCCTTCCATGAATCCCTGTGATAAACTCCATTTGGTGTATGATATTCTTGATGATCTTCTGTATTCTCTTTGCCAGTATTTTGTTAAGGATTTTTACATTTACATTCATCATTGAGATTAGCCTACAGTTTTCTTTTTCAGTTATATCTTTCTCTGCCTTGGGGAACAAAATGATGCTTATTTCCAGTAATGAATTTTGCAGTGTTGCTTCCCTTTTAATTTTACTGAAGAGTTTAAACAGTAGTTACAGTAGTTTCTCTCTAAATGTCTTGTGGAATTCAGCAGTGAAGCCTTCAGGACCTGGGATTATCTTAGTTAATAAGGTTCTAATTACATTTTAAATTTCATTGACTGATACTGTGTCATTTAAAAGTTTTTAGTAATCTTTGTTCAAATTTGGTTATTCACACATATCTAGGAATCTATCCATTTCATCTGTATTTTCCATCTTAACATATAGTTTCTCAAAGTGGGTATGGGTGATCCTCTAGATTTCTGCAGGATCCATTTTAATTTCACCCTTTTTATTCCTAATTGTATGGATTTGGACCTTTTCTTTCATTTTTTTGATAAAGTTACCTAAGGATTTGTCAATTTTGTTTATTTTTTTGAACAAACATCTTTTGGTTTCATTGATTTTTTTTTGTATTGTTCTCTTAGATTCCATTGCATGGATTTCTGCCCTGATATTTATAATTTCTTCCCTTGTATGAGCTTTGGGTTTGTCCTGCTCTTCTTTTTCTAGAAGTTTGAGGTTCAGCATTAGGTTGTGTGCTTGAGTTTGCTCTGTTTTTTTAATACGGGTATTCACTGCTATGAATTACCCTTGAAGACTGCATTCATTGTGTCCCAAGGATTCTGATATGTTTTATTGTCTTGATTATTTAATTGCAAGAACAGTCTGATATTTTCTTTAATTTCTGTTGTGACCCATTGGTTATTCACAAGTGTGTTGTTTAATTTCCAAGTTTTTAAAAAATTCTTGCAGTTTCCTTTGCCATTGATTTCCAATTTCATTAAACTATGGTATGATAATATACAGGGGATAACTTTAATTTCTTTGCACTTACTTAAGCATGTTCTATGAGTGAGTATGTTGTCGATTTTGAAGAACAGCCCATGTTCAGCTGAAAAGAATGTATATTCTGATTTTGTGGGGTGGGACACTTTGTAAACATCTGTTAAGTTCATTTGTTCAAGACTTTGATCGAATTCTAGTATTTAATTTTTAGTTTTTGTCTGGTTGATCTATCTATTTGTGACAGTGGGGTACTGAGGTCCCTCACTACTATTGTATTAGTGCTTATATGATTTTTCAGGTCCACTAGTATTTATTTTATATAATTGAGTGTACTAGTGTTTGGTGCATATATATTGATTGATAGCTCTTCCTCTTGGATTGTTCCCTTTACATGCATATAGTGTCCTTCTTTTTCTCTCTTAATCAGTATTGGTTTGAAATCCATGTGATATGCAATGAAGATAGCTACTCCTACATTTTGAGGGGTTTCTTTCACTTGGAGTATTATTTTCCATCCTTTAAATTTCAGTCTATGAATTTCTTTTTTAATTGTGTTTCTTGTATGCAGCATATATTTGGATCTTGCTTCCTGGCCTATCTGCAAGTCCATTTGTTTTGATTGGTGAATTAAGACCATTAACATTGATGGTTATAATTGATAAGTATTGATTTATTCTTGTCATGATTTTTTATTTTTGTTTAATTTTCCCCCTTTACATTTAATTTTTTGTCATCCTTGATGGATTCATTCTTCTGGGTTTCCTGGAGTTGTGATCCTCATTGTCTTTTCCTAGGATATTATTTAAAAATTTTTGGAGTGATGGCTTTGTATTCATGAAGTTCCTAAGGTGCTCTTTGTAAAGAAAATATCTTATTTCTCTGTCAATTTTGAAAGATAATTTTGCGATATAATCAATTTGGGTTGGAGTTTGTTCTCCTTTAGGGCTTGAAATACATCACTCCTAGCTCTTCTTGCTTTGTGAGTTTGTGTTGAGAAGTCTTCCATGATTCTGATGGGCTTTCCTTTGTATGTGATTTGTTTCTTCTCTCCAACTGCTTGTAGAATTTTGTTCTTCTGTTGTGTTTCTGGGATTTTAACTATTATATGACTATGAGTAGATTTTTTCTGATCATGGTTAGTTGGAGTCCTATATGCCTCATTATCTGTATGTCAAGTTATTTTCCCCTATTTGGGAAATTTTCTTCCATCACTTCTATGAAAACATTTTTTCGTGTCATTTGTACTCTTTGCTGTTTCTTCATTGACTTTGATCAATCTTATTCTTTACATTGTCTAGTAGGTGCTAGATTGATTTCTTGTGGTCCCTTACTATTTTTCAGAAATGTTTCTTTTCCTGGTCAATAATTGCAATCCTATCTCCTATATCTGAAATTCTGTCCTTGCATTGGCTCATTCTGCTGTGTAAACTTTCAGTGGAGTTTTTAATATCCTGTAAATCTGTTTGCATCTGTTTTATGGATTCCATTTGTTTCCTATGTTGGGATTCAATTGTGCTTCTCAGCTCCTCTGTTCTTTTTTCCTTTCTTAAAATCTGTGTCTGATCCAGATTTCTTAATCATATATTGCACTATAGGAACAATCTCTGCTGTTATCTGAGAAATTATTTTTGATTTCATATTTTTCCAGATCCTCCTTTTTTGCCAGTTCAGGGAATCTAGGTTTCTGAGTATCAGTTTGTTCCAAATGAGTTGCCTTTGGGGTTTCCTTAGGTAATCTGGAAGTCTGGTTTTGGGATTTGTTCCCATGTCTTCAAACTTCAACAGATTCAGCCTGCTGTGCCTTTGTTGAGGTGACTTTGCTCACCCAGTGGTCTTCAGTTCTCAGCAAGCCATCAAGCAGCCTTTACTCAGGTGTGCACCAGTACACCAATCCCTGGTTTTAGAATGGTGGCCTTCTGGATCTCTGATCTGACCTGTTGTCTGGGGGAGTTTCTGGCTGGAGCTTGTACACACTTGCAATGGTATCTTAGTTTGCCTCTCACTGGGGCCACTATTTAGCTGTTGTCTGGGAGTGCCTTTGGCTGGAGGTTTTGTACTTCACTTCCTTTGTCTAGGCAGGGTCTCCAAGCACTTATCAATGGTATCAGGGTAAGCCTCTGGCTATTGCTTGTGCACCGTGTAGCTCTTTTCCAGGCTGGCCATTGGCTATGGCTGATGCTATGGTGGGCCTCTGGGTGAAGCTTGTTTGCCTGTGCAGCTCTTTTCTGGGCCAGCCTTTGGCTTGGCTGGCTGTGCCCACACCTCTGGGGATGGGGCAGGGCCCTGGCTGGAATCCACTTGCAGCCTTGCCTCTCTGGATGAGACAGCTGCTCCCCAGGATCTGTGCATACTTACCAATGGTACAGCTGGCCTACTTAGTATACTTTTGAACACATATGTAAGATCTCTCTGTTTCACACACCTACCAGTCTGTTTTATGTTAATGATTTACAGCAATATCTCATTGTAATTTTCATTTAATTTTTATTAAAAATTAACATTCTTTATATAGTGATGCTAGACTTGGAATTCCATTGATCCTGTAAATGGGAAGAAAATCATCATTTCCAAATATGTTTTTATAGTCATTGAAGATTACATATACCCATCTATAAATTTTCAAATTACTAATAATTTAATAATTTTTGATACATCATTCTTTTAAATTTTTATTAGTGTTTTCCTTAATATTTCATATTTCTTATATGACTTTTATCTACTTTTAGTTATTTTAAGCAAATATTTGTTTGAACAACAGTCTGCTAAACTTTAAAGGTCTCTCATTTCTGTTATTATCAGATGTTTAAAAGTAATACATATTATCTGTCTATACATCCTTATCCTAAATCCTTCATTTTCTGAATATATGACTACTCAATCTATATTTTTATTCACTGATTAAAATTTAGTTCTTCTGATATGTCATTGATAACCTAAGAGCTACTAAATAATTTTATTTAAACTTAGTTCCTCTTTATTATCCCTCTTTATTCATGCATATTATAAGATCTAAAGTCTCACTTCCACTTCACGGAGCATGAACAGCTGAAAGGCCTCCAAGATGCTTGGTCCTAAAATCCAGCAAGGCTCCAGGAGCTCAACAGAGGAAGGAGATACCCAGGAAGGAACACACCAGGCTAGATGGTAAACAGCCCTTTATTAGTATTACCAGATGGCACTCTCAGAACCAAGTAGCTCAGAGAGGCAACTGCTCAGGGACTGAGGTCCTTTTTATAGGTTTTTTCTAAACAAAAAGTCAGGACATTCACAGACTTACCAGAGGACGTGATTCCAAACACATTACTTATCTTATGAAGGGAATGATCTATGCTCATCTTTTGTCTTACCATTTGCCCCTGGGCAATCTGTTAACCAAGTTAGCAATTAACAAATGAAGAAGCACAGTCTCTGGCCTATTAGCATGGAGGCACTTTAGCTTATTTAAGACTTACAATATCCTTTAAAAGCTTATTTTTTTCTCCTTGCAACAGTGCAGATTTCTAATTCTCTTCTTTCTTTGCATCATGACTCCAGAAAGTCACTGTACTGATAAAGGATTCTAAGGTATTACCTTCATGTTTTACTTCTTTTCAATAGTTGACCCCAGTCTATCCTCAGCTTTAAATACCAAACCTAGTCAACATCTCTCAATTTAGGACTGAAAATGTCACTTTCTTTTAAAAGCTAGCATTCAGTTTCCAGTTATTTTGCATATCCATATTTTTCCCACACAAAATGTCATATAATTCAAATTTGACTGAAACAACTTTTTAAAAAATATCTCATGCAGTTAGTGGTATTAGTTTTGTTAAAAGTGTGACTATTAATGTGTTCTACTGTCAGAATATACTTTTTTCACAGCCTGAACATCTCAACTAGTTCTCAGTATTTTCATGATTTTTGTCAGTGAAACTCCTACCTCTTGCACAGTGAATTATAGATACATTATGTTCACTGCTTTCATAGTAGGTGCATTTTTGAAACAAATTCACACACCTTACTAATCAAAAAATATATTATCTCAATAATAACAAATCAATTTGAATTATTAAATTTTGTGTAAATCTTCTAGTCTTGGTATTCTGCTGTTAGGGTGCCAGTTTTCTGCATCTATTTCTCATACACATTTTCCCATTGTCTGTTTTTTATATTGATCAGGAATAGATCCTATGAATCTAAGAATATGAAACTCCAGAAAAAAAATAACGAAAAGCAGTAACAGCCTTTAAAGTGTTTAAGTTAAATATAAACGCAGGAAGCATCAGGGGAAGTGTTTATTACATTCTAGTGAACATATGAGGTATTTTGTATGGCTTAATTCAGTTTTCATACAGACTGCAGTGATTACTTAATAGAATTGGAAAATGAGGTTTAAGAAAGGTAAGTAACTTACTCAAGATTACTGTAAAGGATTGAGTCACTTGGCTCAGAATTAGAAGCATTACAGTTTGTTAATTCAAATGTACTTCATAGTGACTGTTTCTCACATAAAGAAATGCTTAGTGACAGAAAACTGCAGCTTTATCTAATTCAAGAAAAAATTAAAAAGAAATATTGTTAAGATATCTGTGAAACCAGATCCCCTCCGTTTATAAATCCCAAAAGAACTTCCACAATTATGATTTAAGTTACTTTGCCAGACCCTGAATTTCTTTGTAACACTTAACTTCTTTATCTGTTCCATATTTATGTCCCATATGTCTTCCATCTGGTATCTGAAGTCTGTCTTATGCTTTTTAATTATCATTTCACAAAGCCTCTATTTGAGAATAAATGAATCATAGATCAATAATTTGAATAACAGGAATAATTCTTATGATTATATTCTATTTTCATTGAGAAGTAAATAGTTAGGGATTATAATACTAAAACTAGTCCCTTCATGAACTTCCTTTTGTTTTTCATTTCAACTTCTTTAAAAGATAAAACTTGTTTATAAAAGAATAATAGATTATCTCCAATTACAAAAAACAGAGAAGTTTAAAGCAGAAATATTATATTTCAGATCCCCCCCAAATATGTAAAGAAAGGAAATAACCAGTATCAGTCCACATTTAGAAGTCAATTATGTGACTTAAAACAGATAAATTTCTTACAGCTAATAATGTGAGTCCTATTCATTATGACCTAAATATATTATGATAGGCCATATTAATATTATTTGCAATCATTTCTATCTGAGAAAATTTTACTTGTCTGCTTTATTAGCCTCAAATCAATGCTGTCACTTTTTTTTTTACTATCAAAATATAAGAAAAAGTAATACTTTAAAACAGAGATTTTAAAACTCAACACTTGATTAAACATCATTTATTTTCTTTCTTCTAATTTTGATGGCAAATTTCTACAAAGAGGACTGATGATAATCCTGGGGGAGGGGAAACATGTTATACAAAATCATACAAGTCCATTACTACTTACATGTGAATATTAACTAAAAACAAAACATTATTTGAAGCCCCTTGATTCTTGGATTATTTTTATAGAGAGTTTATCTTATTTAAGATGACAGAATTTTTAAAATCCAGATTGATCAAATACCATCAATATAATATATTCTGTAGAAAATTTTAAGAAGCATCTTCAGTCCTCTTTGATCTACTCAGCTATTTCAGCAATGTAGATTGTAGATCTTTTGTTGGGATTGTGAATCTATAGCTAATGATCAAAGGTCTCTGGTGGTAAAAATTATATTCTAAATGAAAGAATAAAACATTCAAAATACATAAACTTTACTAAATTTTAGAGTCCTATGTATCACGGAGAGAAACTAGAGTATTTGCTGCAGAGCTCAAGTTTATGGAGGTAGGACAATTGATTTGGGTGACAATTTAATTAAGGGAAAACAGATTATTCTCATGACTTCGACAGGCATTAGGCCTGTCCATTTTATGGTCAAAGGAGAAGCTAGAAATTCTGATACTTGATTGAAATGACCAGAAAATATATTCCAGGTGTCAACTTTGGAAAAAGTTATCCCAATTTACTGTGTTGAGTTGGCTTTGTACAGAAATAGACAGCCATATTGGTCTAGAAATGTTAATTTTTAAATTTTTTTTCCATGTGTACAGGGGTAACACATTGCATTAAATATGTAAGGTCACATCTACTTGGGTTTGATTACAGAAACTAATAAAGTATTCTCTAAATAATGAAAAAAAGAATAAGACAAGACTACAAGAGCAAGAATCAATTTAAATATGTTCAGGGACCTTTTTCATCTCCAGAATTAAGGATTATTTTAATGTTATATCATTGCCTTTTCTCTTTTACTTTCCCTTTTAGTTTTATTTTAGGATTCCCTATTTTTAATGTTCATACAAAGATTTCTTTAACTGAAATACCGAATAGTTTCTCTGGTGTGAAAACCTATAAGAGTTCACAGGATCCTAATGTGATAATTAATAATGTGAAATAGGAAATAAAAGGCTAAAAGTGTAGGGAAAGTGGGAAGGGTGGGGGAAAGGTAATAAGGGAAAGGAAAAAAATATGAGAAACTGAAAAAATGGAAATAAAGTGTTTGTAAATGGGGAGGGTAGGAGGGGGTGAAGGGAGGGCAGGGACAAGGGGATAAAATGAGAATAAAGACCTATTATGTAAAGGTACAGGATCCCAATGATGAATGTAACTATATTGTATACCTAGATTGTACCAACAAACTCAATAAAAATAAAAAAAATTAAAAAAACATTTGTTTTGTCAAGTAAAACTAAAAAACAAACAAACAAAAAAGAGTATAATCATATACTGATATCAGCACATTCCATTAAAAAAAAGCAAACAAACAAAAAAAAAAAACAAAGAAAATAATTATATCCAGAAAACAGCAAAGTTCTGTTGCTGTTCTGGTGCCTGGCACCATTTTTTTTATTAGCATCTTAGTCATTATCTGTAAAGAGAACATTCTAGAGTAATATCATTAATATACCTCCCGGCGCTGGAGCGATGGCGGCTGCGGTGGGAGAAGGCCTGGCTCTCCTTCCCACTGTTGCTCGGTGGATCAGGGCCCAGGCTACCTCCTGGTGCTAGAGCGATGGCGCTGATTATACTCTTACCAATAAATTCAATTAAAGCTGAAAAAGAAAAAAACAAAAAGAGCTAAAGGTGTAGGGAAGGTGGGATGGTAGGGGAAGGGTAATAAGGGAAAATAAAAAAATGGGAGATAATGAAAAGATGGAAATAAAGTGTTTGTAGATAGGGAAGGGAGGAGGGGGTGAAGGGAGGGCAGGAACAAGGGGAAAAAATGAGAACCAAGACTTGTCATGTAGAGCTACAAATTCCCAACAATGAATGTAACTGTACTGTATCCCTAAAATGTACCAATAAACTCATTTAAAGCTGAAAAAAAGAAAGAATGAATACACACTGCCTGAATAATAGGAAATGTTATTAAAGCAGAAAACCCTAGAGGAATTGAGGGTTTTAAAGGAAGATGTACATCAGGAGTCAATTATTAATCGGTGCATTGATTTTGAGATGTTTATTAGATATGAAATAGAAATATTGAGTAACTGTTTAATATAGGGTCTGGAATTGATGGAATTAAGTAGGCTTTAGCTATAGTTTTAAGAATCATCGAGATTGCTCTTAGAGTCATGGGAGGGGTGAACATTTTAGGAAAGTGAGAATTGAGACCCAATTTTATTCTGATTTGTAATAATTTCTATTAAGGTAAACAGTTAGGAGTATATGATAATTAATTATAATATATCTGCTTGACTTGATTAGAAATGTTCCAGAGATTAGTAAATCATACTTTTGCTTATACCTAGGTGGGTAATAGAGGAATAACTTTGGGTACTATATTTAGTCACTTATTCCTTTTTCCCTGTTACTGTTGTCCTGTTCTGCTTTCTGCTGCCAAGTGCTAAGTAGTTTGTAATATATGTGACATCTATTTTGATCTATTACATTTATTTTTACCAATTTTTAAAATATTTTGTAAGAAATGAACGTTTAGGTACTTAAATAAATTGTATTTCTTGACTCACTAAGACAGACTGAAAAAAAATTAAGAAACTTCCTGAGCAGTTGTTTATCATTAAAAAAATAAATATGACAAATATAATTGGGTAAAGCAAATTTCACTTCATTTGAAATGAGAAAATAATTGTTCCTAATTTATCTTGTAAAAATATTTTATTACTCTGTTTCTGGGTGAAATGTTTATTGTTGACAATAATGTTTAATTCCCAAATCAAGTAAAGAAAACACAAAATGAGAAAATACTAACAATAGAAAAATAGATAAAGTGTCAGTTGGAGCCATATCATATTGCTTTTATAGAGGAAATTCCAAGAACAGTCCAGTAACAGATAATTTACACAGCATGTAGAAAATGTGATGAAAATATGTTCTTTACAAATGAGACTCTTTTCTCTAAACAAACAAAACTATTAAGGTACAGACAGAAATAAACAGTTCTGACAGCTTTTGGCTGCCATAAAACTAACTTCTAGGTGCCTGCTGAACATAAATAATTTCACAAATGCCTAATGTCATGAGGATTAACTCCCTCTGTGATCACATCTCAACACAGACAGTAAGCACTATTAAAGGAACAAAAGAACAAATGGACACCTTTCCAGGTTAGCCTGAGTGAATGTAACTTCTTTACAAATTATAGTTTTATAATTTACAATTACAGTTTTGTTCTTTGTTTTTCTTTTCCAACAACAAAAAAATATACCGACCAACATTTCCCCAAAATTCTTTCATGATTGAGGTTAGGCTGGCTTCTTCTTCACTATTGGCTTCTTTTCTCAGACTTTACTTTACTTTAGGAATTTATTGTAAATTATTGTATGTTTATTTGAAATGTAAATATTATTTTATTATCATATCAATATTACCCAAGAATGTATTTGTCACAGACCTGGGTAATGTCATTTTGGCAAACATGCACTAATAAAAATTAAAAATTAAAATAAAAATGTAACAGTCATAGAAAATGGCACTCCTATTCCTCAAACTGTATGGAAATATGGGAGTCTAACCTCTTCCAGAAGCATCAATTATCAAATACACATGGCTTTATCCCTTGACTAATCCCCTACTGATGTTCTTTTTACATTCTGTTGTTTTCCACCTTTTATTTTCATAGAATTGAGTTCAACATCTCTCCTTATTACAATAATTCATGACCTTTAATTTTGTGATCTCTAAGAAAGTTTTACTTGTTACTCTGTCTGGTACTTTCTGTACTTTTTGACAAAGTAAAAAAACAGTTACTAGGCGATCACCCGGCGGCATGCGTGCGAGCCCCCGGCCTGCGCGACAACAGACCAGGAAGGCCCCAAAGACCCCAGAGGGGGTTTTTTATTCCACCTTTTTTTCATAGAATTGAGTTCAACATCTCTCCTTATTACAATAATTCATGACCTTTAATTTTGTGATCTCTAAGAAAGTTTTACTTGTTACTCTGTCTGGTACTTTCTGTACTTTTTGACAAAGTAAAAAAAAAGTTTT
>NW_022900950.1:63178591-63206823 GCF_012274545.1 Fukomys damarensis | reverse complement strand
TTTTTTTTTTTTTTTAACAAAAAGTTGCTGATTTCTCTTCTAAAAAAATGTTTTCCCTGATGAGATAAGTTTTAGAGTGTGAAAATTTTGACATTTTTCTTTACACATCACAGGTTTGCTGTATTATTCGTGTGTGTGTCTGCATGTGTGTGTGTGTGTGTGTGTGTGTGTGTATGTCTGTGTGTGTGTGTGTGTGTGTAACATAATCATTCTATAGTGGATCAAGTAGGCAATATTCAGATTCTGTCAAATCCCCTGGGCCAGTGCCATATTTCTGAAACTTCTAGCTCTTAAGTGAGCTTACTGGGGGCATGGTTTCCCTGTTGTGTAAATTGCTGCAAAAATTAAAATGTGTGGATGCTGGAATTCTGTTGACAAGTTGATGAGGCCCATGTCCCCAGAGCTCCTCTCAAGTCTCACTGATCCTGTCAGAGAAAATCACTACACCTGCTCTAAATTGCTACCTGAAGAGAAAATCAAGACCTTACAGGCATCTGAAAAAGTTGTGAAAAAGAGGTGAGAATTCTGAGCAAGAGAGAGAACTCAGAATGAAGGATGGCAAGTGAGCTGGTGTAAAATGTACAAATGGCCTCAAGTTCTATATCTAACATGGAAAGAAATCTGAGAAGAACACACATAGTTATAAAGTCCCAATTATATCGTTGTATAGAGTTATATGGTCCCGATTGGTCCAAGATCTAAATTTTCTATAACTAAGCAGCAAAACACAGCATCCAAGTTTACTGACTGACTTGCCCACCTGTTCTTGACAAAGCAAAGCCAGAAGAGAAATATCCACATGCCCTGCAGCTGATTTCTTCTCTTCGCCTTAAGGAAATCCTTCCTTCCTCTCCAGAGCAACAACCCTCAGAGTGTGGTCCTGGGACGGGCTGCCTCAGCATCTCCCACGAATGTGTTAGAAATGCAAATCCTACCATGTCCTGAACTGGGAACTCTGGGATTTCTGCTCAGCCATCTGTGCTTGCCCTATGTTCCTAAAGTGCACAAGAGTTTGAACATCATTGCTCTAGTAAAGAGCATAATCAGTCTACTACCCTTTATTGACTTATTCTCATGAGCAGGAAAGATGCCCTAGTATCCAGTTATATTTTTGGGAAATCCCCCTTTGTCTTATAACTTCCAGGTGTCTTCCTTCTCTCTTCTCTTCCACAACACTACTTCTTTTAAAAAATTTTGTCTTCAAATAGCAGTATTGGAAATGTCAGACATCATTTCCCCACAGAAACTACATTAATAAACTTCATAAAAGCCTCCAGGAAAACTCCAAAAACCACTTAAAAACTGTAATGCCAAGGCATGTTCAAGGCTAAGAACACACATATTGAAAGGGGTAAGAAAAATTCTTTCATTTTACCCATAATATTTCCTGCACCAAATTGCTCACAGCATGGGGCAATGAGAAATAAAAGTCCAATGTAAGGAGGGGGTGAAGGGAGGGTAGAGGTAAGGGGAAAAAAATGAGAATCAAGACTTGCCATGTAAAGTTACATGATCCCAACAATGAATGTAACTGTACTGTATCCCTAAATGTACCAATAAACTCAATATAAAAAACAAACAAACAAAAAAAAAAAACCAGTTACTATGCTTAACTATACCAAATTCTAAAGTACCAGTCTTATTGAACTAAATGGAATTTATCCAAACAATATCAACCTGAGGATGAATAACTGTATTAGCCATACTAATTTTTAAAAGCATAGAAACAAACTATTACTCATTTCAACATACAAAAAAAATGTGACAAAAAAATTCAGGCATGATAAACAATTTAAGAAACTAATCAAGGAAGGCAAATATTCAAATTGATAAAGATAATTTAGAAAACTTTCATAGATTACATTACACAGTAGTGAGATTAACTGTTTTATCTTTTACCTTGAGAGTAAGTCAAGAATGTGAGTGTCTACCATTTCTAATCAATATTGTTCTGGAAAGTACTTTGTAATTATGGCATAAATAAAACTGATTTATTCACAGATTACTTGGTAATATTTGCAGAAAATATATCAAGGAATTCATGAAAGAAATATGAAAACTAGAATATTTGGCAAGGTTGCAAGATTCAAAATTAGTGTACACATCTTTTTCATTTCTATATTTTAGTAACAAGAAAACTAAAACTAAATGAAGATGTTTCTATGCACAATAGCTTTAAAAAGAAAGAACAAAAATTTAATAAAAGAAGTGCAAGTCATTTAATCAGGACTATAAAATGTTGTGGGGAGAAATGAAAGAACATTCCAATGGAGAAATCATCCATGTTCATGTGTTGAAACAGTATTATCCAGACAGTAATTCTCACTTTTATCTATTTAATTTTTGCCCTCCCTGCAAAAATATAGCAGATTCCTTTCTAAATATGCCAACTTGTGGCTAATAGATATATAGCAATCTAAAACACCTAGGCCCGGAAAAATAAATCACTCAAAAGAACAAATTTGGAGGATTTATACTTTTGATATCAGAATGTATAAAACAGCAATATTCATGTCTGTGTGGTGATGATATAACAATAGTCATCTAAATCAGTATAGTAGAATTAAGAGCCTAGAAGTAAAACTTTATTTTATTGATTTTTAATAAAAATTTCAATACAAATGAGGAAAATAGTCTTTCTAAACTGTAAATTTTGTTGCCAATCCTAATGCTAATTATTCTACTAGTCCTAATTTGCTATTCTGAGATGGCTGGAGATTTAAAAAATTCTACCTTACCTAGAATTTAGACTCTACTTTTTGAGTTTTAACTCTCACAAGATTTGCATGTGTGAAGTGAGATTTGCATGTGTGAGTCAGTTATGAGACAGCATGTATTCCTTAGATGTGTGTGGTGCTTCCCATTTGGAAAACCAAATCCGGCCTTGCAAATCTTGCTAGTAGAAAACTGTCATTGTCATTGCTGTGAAACTCAATAAGGCTTAAGCAGCCTCCTCTTAAATAAAAACCAATCTGCTTGCTGCTCCTTACCATCTCCATTAGTTATTCTTTGATGAGCATACATGCTAGTCTTTTACTGAAGTATTTTAACAATGTATTTTGCTAAAATTTGAATTATCTCTACTTAATGTATTTCAGAAGTAATTTCTCTTCACTCATATTAGCAACTAGATCCTAGGTAACAAAGAAAATAGAAAAACAATAACAATAACAATAAACCAAATTAAATTTGTCAAAAATATACATCCATATACACTTCAAAAGGTAACACAACATTAAAAGGAAAAACAAACAAGGGCAGAGATTTAAGAAAACTCCAGAAACATTAAAAAATTTCCAAGTATTTCTTACTCTAAATAAGTTAAAATTATAACTGCAAGATGTCAATGTGCTGAACTACAAGAGCCTGTTAAATATGTTGGAAATGACACCTTCAACTATAAGTATTAAGGCAGCAATAGAACCTTCAAAGGGAAAAAGTGACAAGTTTTGAGTCATATAGCATCTTCTTTAGTGATCAAAATAAATAGCTAAACATTGTAAGGATATATAAAGTGTTATTAAGGGGCTCAAAAAGAGCAAATGGGACTAACACTATGTTAAAAATTTACTGGACTAAGAAGAAATGAACATTTGATCTTTCTAGGCTTCTTTTGCAATTAGTCCAATGGCAGAAATTACTAGAATTTAAAGAGCTGAAACAAATTTGATTGCTTTAATTTCTTTCTCACTAATATAGTCTTATGTCATTCAACAGTTTCCATGACCAGTTACTATAATAGCTTTTCTCATATGAATACCTTTAAATACTAGCATACTAATCTTGAGTCCACCTTTCTGATGTATTTGTATGTTAAGAGATACTATAATATCTATCTAACATTTTTAAAGCTATAGATAAACTCTAAAATAAATTTGTATAATTCCAACTGTTTCTATCACTTATGTGTTTCTGGTTTGCCTAGTCCATTTTTTTTTTCTGTATTCTACAAAGGTAGTCTCCATTTTCTGAATTCTTAATGTAACAGTTAAAGGGAAAAAAAGTACCAGAAACTGTTAGTTAGGGAAGGAAAACTTGAGGACTTTTGACTTAGAAAGTAAACTTGAACTTAGTTGTTTTAAAATTAAAACTCAAGAAGGCTCTTATTCCCTGATATTAGGCAGAGGATAATACCCAAGAACAACACCAGATAGGAGGGTGACCCAGGTGATTAGGTCAGATTGTCAAATTTTATGTAGTGACATTAAGCTCCTCTTTTCCACCAAGACTGAGGGACTGGGACCTTCTTGATGACTTTATATTCAAAGAATGCATCCCAGGTTCCTGAGACAGACATTTCCAGGTTATAAAACTGGCAAGAGAAGCAAATGTATACCACAAGGTGCAAAAAAATCTTACAACTGAAATTTTCCCAACTTCAGAGAAAAAAGAAGTCAGAGGGCTGTAATCAGGAAAAAAACTACCTAAATTTTGGTCAAGGCTAGAGGAAATTTTAGGCTGTTTACACATACCACTCACTCTCACCTTCTACTAATTAGCCTTTGTTCATGTTTATGAGTCAATGGGCTTTTCTTCTTGGGGAAATACTTTTTCTCATTTCTGCATCACTCCACCCAATCTAAGCCCCTTGCTTTGGGACTTTGTGTCCCAATCCTTTGGTTTTCTTGGTGAAAAGCACTGTTTGTCAACTACTTCATCTCATCTTACTGCTTCATATTAGCATAAAATCATTTCTAGAATAGCAAAAAAAAAATTACTGGCTACAAATCCCTTTTATCCTATTATCCTGATTTTTACCTTCTTAATATTTTAGCAAAAGATTTTGTGAAATCAAAATGTCTTAATCTTCACTTCCTATGCCTGTAGTCATTATTTGTTTTTTCCTCTGCATCAATTATAACACAAGGTCTGTTTCTCTGGGGTTGCCAGTAATTTAAATATTTCAATTGCATATGGGGGCACTCAGTACACTGCTTGGTTTGGTATTCATTTAAGTTATTTTCTAGTTGAGATTCTGGTACTCCAGTATGTTTCTTCCCAATATGTTTCCCTCTAAATTTTCCCTAAATGCTCATGTTACAACTGTTGAAATTTCAAATTAAATGAACATTTTAGTATTCAGAGAAACCTTTATGCCTATAATAGATTTAATACACTATTAATGTTAATATAAAGTATACTTGAATTTTCATCAGACTTTTTGGATTATGTGTTATGATTTTCATCAGGAAAAAGTTGTATAGTGTATAAGACTTATTATATATTTTTGCAAAATTGACACTAATTAGCTCCTCATTGTTAGATTTTTGTCACCTTAAAACGGCCATTACTCCCCTTCCCAAAATGCTCTGCTTCTCACCTAAAAAGATAGCTTTTTTCCACCTACCACAGGACAGCCTTTTTTTAATGATGACTCTTTTTTTCACCAAAAAGTAACCAGATATTTGCTAATCTGTAACCAATGATATCACAAGCCCCACCTAGTGATGGCTCCTTCAACTCCTTAGTACTACCTCATTTAACTCCACCCCAGCTCCTATAAACCCCACCCCAGTCCTATTAAAATAAAATCTCTGTTCAGCCATATTACTCTCTCTACTTTGATCAGAGACAGCCTGGCAGATTGTCCCTACAATAAAGGCTTGTAGTGGTTCTGGTCTGGTGTTGGTTTTTGGCTTTTTTTTACCTGACATATCTAGTGCCAAAACCTGGAAGGTAGGCAGTCAATTAAGTGTCAATCCTCCATGGGCCCAGGTCAATTGGCCTTTTGGCTGCCTTCTCCAGACCACATCAGCCAGGCCAGGACCTCACTGGAGTTTTCTGTCTTTGCCATTGCTGACAATATGCATCCACGCCAGTCACTTATTACAGGGTGAGTAGGTAATTAACTTCCCTTCATTCAGGTTCTCTGTCTCATTCTCATTCTCACCCTCTGAGACTTCTTGGAAATCCAAGTGCTTGGTCAGAGAGACCCTCTCAGGCCACTTGGCCCAGGACTGCATGTGCCCCTGGGAGACACATTGGCTGGACTCCCCTCATTCTCCCCTTCTGGGGACTGGCTCGGGGAGTATCAAAAGAAGTGAAGATGTTCCTCTCTTTTGCCTTCCTCCTAGGTAGCTAGCTCCTCCTCACCCACCCTAACATGGGTACCCAACAACCCAAAACCCCTTCCTCAATGCCTCTTGGCTGCCTCCTGGCACAATTTTAAACCCTTGGATTGTTGGGACCTGACTTTAAGTGAAAATGACCCATTTTTTTATTGCAAACAAGTTTGGCCTTAGTATAAGTTAGACAATGAATCTCAATGGCTTGAAAATGGCACTCTTGATTTTAACATATTGCACAATTTGTGCAAGTTTTGTCAACACAATGGCAAATAAATCCCCTATATGCAGGCCTTCTACCCACCCTTTAGCCCCTCCCTCTGTCAAACCTGTTCACCCTCTCAGGTACTTCTGGCCCAAACTCCATCATCCACCCGTTCAGACTCCCACTTTCAATCCAGCTGATCACTCACTGCTCATACCTGCCCCACCCTATAACCCAGCCAGCTCTTCCATCTCCTCATGTGCTTCTTCATTTCTGCCATGTTGTGACTCTTTCTCACCCCTGCCATATTGTGTCTCTCCACCACACACCCACTCTCTCCTGCTCCTACAGCACCCCCCAAACAGGAGAGTGAGTTAACAACCACTTCTTTGCTTGCTCTTCCTTCCCCAGCTTCCTCCAAAGAGAGAGGAAAGCAAAACTCTGCAAAAAAAAAAAAAAAAAAGTAAAATCCTCTGCTGTCCCTGCCTATTTACATATTAACAACTTGTTTGGCAGGCTACATTACCAAAAATGCCTTCAGGCCCTATTTTTCTCTTCATAAATATTGGAAAATAAAATATAAGGTTTTTAAAAACAATTCAAAGAAAATGTATTGCTAAAGATCAGAGCTCAAAAACCAAATGATAGGTTACAGCCCAGTACAAGCTACATACTGCTTGCTCCATAGTAAAAATCAGCTGCCAGACAGAAGTAACCAGATATTTGCTAATCTGAGTAACATAAACACACACACACACACACACATATATTCTAGCCAATTGACAAATGTACTTTTTATCTTCAATTTAGAACAATGTTTGATGGTGTTTGGTTTCCAAATGTTTAACTGATGTATACAAAGCATTTCTTTTACATTGCAAATTCTTGAACTGTAATTATGGATTAACTTGACCTTCTCTCTACTTTCTGCTTACAGACTTCAGACAATAACTATAACACAAGATTATGCTGTTATAAATACTTTTACTCCTTCTGATTCTAATTGCAAGAGATCTCTGTTAATTGACCTGCAAAAGTTTTAAATAGCCTTAATTAAGAGATGTTATAATTCAATTGATCAAATATATTTGAGTGCACTCTAGTTTCACAAATTGTCCTATAAGTCTGTCTGTCCAATTGTTTAAATGTGTTTGTCCAAATATATACATATACATATGTGTGTGTGTGTGTGTTACTTTTTTTTAATTATTTACTTTTTTTGGCACTGGGGATTGACCTTGGGTCCTTGTGCTTGCAATGCAGGCAGCAGAATCACTCAGCTAAATGCCTGACCCTGTCCAATTATATTTTTTTATCAAAATGACATCAAAGATACAAATAAATTATTGGTTTGTGCAACCTGGTTTTACAGGTTAGGGAAAAAACTGTCAAGGTAATTAAATATGAACTTTTAGGTTTGGATAAATTCTTGTTGGTAAATTAAAAAGCAGCTGCAAAATATAATGTATTCTGGTCTTTGTTCACTAATTGGAGTCCCAATAATTTTCATAGCCTTGTGGAAAGATATACCCCCAATAAATATCACTAAATATGTTGTTATAAAATATTTACATTAGTTATCATCAAAGGATTGAATTCTAAATATGTTACTGTGATATGCTTATAATGGTCCTCTTCAAAATGTAATATTTTCTTTGAAAAAACAGGGAGTTATTTTAGAAGATCCTTTTGGTGCCAAGCTATATCATAGGTTATAAGGTTTCATATACTTGTAATAATTATTATTACTACTTTTCTGGTATACAAATTTTATGCATGTTTTCTGGCTATACAGGTCTTCCAACATATGGTTTATGGCAATAACCTTTTGATCCAGGTATTTGATTTTCTCTTTTGCTCCAGCTACTCATGATTATAGTTACATTTGTAGGCCCATAAACTTTCCTTAGATGGCATCATATCAAAAGTTAATAACAAGTAAGAGTTTCTAATTTTTGGTTTTTGAAGGGTTTTTTTAGAGAGGAATAAATATGTTTAGCAATGACTTTTATACTGAGATATATCTCTAAGTCTGTTGCAAAGATAATGTCATGCTAAAATATTATTATTATGTGTGGCTCCCATTTCCAAGTTTTTTCTGTTAATATTCTACAAAAAAAATAAACTACTAAAACAATCATGATTGATTAAAATAACAGTCCTCCAGTAAAGTTATGATAGCTAAGCTCCTACTCTACTACTGGTGTCACTGATCTCCTCTTCTGGGTGTTCAACCACCAAGGTGCAGAGACCAACACTAAAAGGCAACTGGGCTAATAAGACTGCCAATATTTTGACCCTGGCCTTCCAAGGTCATCAAAGATCTGAGGTATGAAGGAACCTTTTATACAACATCTTACATCTTTGGTAAGCCACCCAACCTCCTGAGCATGCAGATTGCTCGAGACCAGAGAACAAATGTAACATGTGCTAAAGGAAGGTCACAAAGAGGAAAAATTCTGCCATGTTTTCATGGCTATGAAACATGGCTGTAACCCATCCTGATGGCTGACATTGATAGAGGAGCTGAGCGGCTCTATGATTGGTTCCAAAATAATGCCTAAAGAGACTTAACTGACCTTGACAGATAGCAAGATGTTCACATTGATTAACACAAGTCTCACTTTAGCTTGGTCTTAAACACCCAGCAGAAAAGAAATAATCAAAAGAGGCAGTCAATGAATAGACAGTAGTGACAAACTTTTGAGGCCCACCACTCCACCACATGACCCAGTCTCAAAACAGGCTACAACACTTATTTAATACTACCCTCTACTGCCTCCCTGTCAATACCTCAGATTGTTGGAAGTTTATGTCTATTTATCTCCACTCATTCACCCTAATTCCTACCCCCCTAGAGTTTAATGTCAGTCCCTGACAAAAACAACCTCTTCACAGTTTTGAGATTCTTTGATATGAGCTTCCAATTCCCCATACAACTAAACAACTTTACATGTATAGGAATTGATAACAACCTTGCTCATTTTAATCATGCTTTGTCTCTCAAAAATGTCCAGTCTGCCTGTCCAATGGCCTATACTTCATATGTAATCAAGAGGCATTCTGATGCCTCAATCGGTATGACATTTTTTGTTATGTACCTTTCCTTAGTCCTCCCATGACCATTTATAGGGAGGCCCACTGCTAAACAAATTATCCCATAGAACACAAGCAAAAAAGGGGCAGCTCCCCTTCTAGTACTCTTCTGAACAGGAGCAGGAGTCCTCACTGGGATGACAACAGAGATAGCAGCATTCCTACATCCACACATTTCTATCAGGCATTGTCAATAGAGATCTCAGAAGACATGGACAAAATAAGCCAATCCCTAAACATAGCCCAGGACCAGATTAATTCCCTAGCAGCTTTTGTGCTCTGAAATAGTTATGTCCTCAACATGCTAACAACAGCCCAAGGCAAAACATGTCAGGCTCTAGGTGAAGAGTGTTATTTTGTTAACCAATTAGGCATAGTCAAGGCAAAGGTTAAAAGATCACAACAATGCATCAAAAATCCTTAAAAAACAATGGGGTGCATGGGAAATGACCCAAGGCTTTTCCTGGCTCCAACGGATTATGACATGGATGCTTCCCTTATTAGGCCTGCTGACCTACGTGTGTCTTCTGGCCATGGTAGGCCCGTGTCTGTTTTGTTGCTTTCAGAATTTCTTGCAGGAATGCATGAGGGCATTTACCAACCAGACAGTCATGGAACTTGTCATGGTAGGGTATTGGCCACTGCAGGAGAGGGAAGAAGCCCCCGCTATTGAGTGCACCTACCAGATTCAGGTTTAGCCCCAGACTTTGCCCCTTTGTCAGATTAAAGCAGCTCCAGAAGAAGAGACCTTCACCCAATAACCATAAGGCAAAAACTTGGAATGTTAGATTTACCTCGCCTTTATATGGCTGTTACTCCCCTTCCCATAATGCCCTATCGCACACCTAAAAAGATGACTTCTTGCACCTACCAAAGGACAGCCTTCTTCCCATAATGTCTCTTCTCCCAACAA
Source organism: Fukomys damarensis (assembly GCF_012274545.1). Taxonomy (NCBI): domain Eukaryota; kingdom Metazoa; phylum Chordata; class Mammalia; order Rodentia; family Bathyergidae; genus Fukomys; species Fukomys damarensis. The sequence continues at coordinate 63,196,544 of NW_022900950.1, read as the reverse complement.
AAAGTAACCAGATATTTGCTACATCCAAGTAGCCAGTGATGTTACAAGCCCCTCTTAGTGACGTCAAGGTTCCTCCAATCCCTTAATACTACTTTACTTAACTCCACCCCAGCTACTATAAGTCCCACCCCAGTCCTTTAAGATAAGCGCTGTTCTACCATATTGCTCTCCCTCCTTTTTGTCAGAGACAGCCTGGAATATTGTCCCTACAATAAAGCCTTTAGTGGTTCTGTTCCAGTTTTGGTTTTTGACTTTTTTACCTGACACTCATTAACTTTTAAAAGGTTATTATTTCTCTCTAATAAGTTCAGAAGAAATTCAAAACATCTAAAATAAAAACGATTAAGTATGCTTTAAATTATTTTTATTATTATTTTATAGCATTCCCAAGGACACAGTGTAAAGTGAATTGGAGTGAAAAAAAAAAAGAATGATCAATATCATCATACCCCAAATTACTTTGAATTATTTTCTCAACTCTAACTACAACAAGCAACTTGAGTTGACATTTTCTATATCAATTAACATTATACTGAATATATTTCAATTTAATTTTCCTTTAAATACCTTCTTTATATGCCACATAGAACAAAATCCTGTGGTGTAAGCCTTCATTTCCAGTTTATATGCTTCAGCTGAAGGATAATTTGATTGCTTTTCTTTTGTTATTTAGGGTCCTATTAGAAGTTTTTCATATAAATATAAAATTAAAATTGAGTCCATACTTTCCTGTATAGAGTTGCTTGATCTACTTATGCAATATTTTTCTAAAGAATACAAACATTTCTATCTTTTCCAAGTCATAAAAGGAAAAAGAGTGCTGAAAGTCAAAATTTAACTTGCACATAACTATCCAAAGATCATCACCCTGAAGCCTTTTCAATAAAAGTTCCTTAGTCTCACCCCAATTTACTGTTACTCCTTGGACTATTTTAGTACATAATTTAATTATTTCTCTACATCTGATATCCTATATTTCAGTTCATTTATGATATTCAAATTATTTTTGACTTCAAATATTATCTTTCTTCTTCTATAAAGATATTCATGATGTCTTATCCTGAACTTTGTAAACTTTTCCATATCTATTTTCCTAGATTATCACTATTGGTATATGGCACAATTTATTTTTTCAAAATGTCTTGATTTCCATGCCCTCACACCTCATCTTTATATCTGGAATGTTTTCCCATTTTTAAATTTTGCAATAACACATTTTATATTCTTTCATGATTCAATTGCTGGAATGAGGTGTTTAGTTCTCTCATGAATTTTACAATTTATTCAACATATATTTATTCATGACATATATTTTTAAAGAAGCTACAGTATATAACATACCATAGCAAGACACAGGTAAACAAAAAATGGATGTCATCATTTCAAATGTGAAATAAAATAATCAAATATATTGCAAGAAAATAACATTATAAAATACAGGTATGTGATCCTTTGAAAATGAGGTTGAGTTGGATGGATGGGGGACTGGAGGAAGAGAAGAGAATATGAAACATATTATGATTTGTAATGCATAGGTACCAATACCCTACAATGAATGTAGTAATTATGTACCATAAACATGTACTAATAAAAATTATAATTTAAAAAATATTTAATAGATAAAATTTAAAAAATGAACAGAAGTAACTATTGAAAACTGCAGCATTCTGAATAAAGAGATTGAAGATGACATCAGAAAATAGAAAGAAATCCATTGCTCCTTGGTAGGAAGAAACAATATATTGAAATGATCATATTTCCAAAGCAGCTGTATAGGTGCACTGCAATCCCAATTGAAAAATTCCAACAGCATACTTCTCAGAGCTTGAGAAAACTATCCAAAAATTAATTTGGAACAAGAAGAGACCTAGATTAGCCAAAGCAATTTTGGCAATAAAGACAAGGTAGGAAGTATCACAATTCCAAACTTGAAACTATACTGCAAAGCTACTTCCATAAAAACAGCATAGTACTGGCAAAGAAAAAGACTCAAGGATCAGTGGAACTAATTATAAGATGTAGAAATAATTCCAGACATACTTGGCCACCTCATCTTTGACAAAGGAGCCAAACACCCTCACTGGAAGAAAGATAGCCTCTTTAATAAAAGGTACTGGGAAAATGGGGCTTCAACTTGTCAAAGATTAAAACTAGACACATCTCTCACCATGCACTAAACTAAAATCAAAATGGACCAAAGATATAAATATTAAAACAGATACATTAAACTGGCTGGATGGGTGGTTAGGAACAACTCTTGAAGATATTAGAATAGATTTCATGAAAAAAACCTTCAGTTGCACATGAAGTAGTAGCACAAAGAATCAACAGCTAGAATTTCATCTTATTAAAAAGCTTCTGAACAGCAAAAAGCAAAAACAAAAACAAACAAACAAACAAACAAAACACCAACAGTGTGAAGAGACAACCCATAATATGGGACAACATTTTTACATTCTGCTCTTCTGACAAAGGTATACTATCTAGAATGTATAAAGAGTTTTTAAAAATCAGACCTCCCAAATTTAAAGACCCAGTCCAAAAATGGACATATGAAATGAACAGACATTTTTCACACAAAGAAGTAAATACAGCAAATAAACATATGAGAAAATATGCAACATCTCTTGTCATTTGAGAGATGCAAATGAAAACAATGCTGAGATTCCACCTCACTCCAGAAAGAATGGTTGCATTCATGAATTCAACCAAAAACAAATTATAGTGGGGCTGTGTGGAAAAAGGAACCCTTCTCCACTGTTGGTTGGCATGTAGACTGGTCCAACCACTATGGAAATCAATATGGAGATATCAATGAACTAGGACTAGAGTTCCTATTTAACCCAGCTATTCCCTTACTGGATAGCTTCCCAAAAGAATTTTAAAAAATCACACCAAAGTGATACATGTGCACTCATAATTATAGTAGCACAATTTATAATCAATAAACCATGGAAACAGCCCAACTGCCCAACAAATGAAGAGTGAATAAAGAGGATGTGTTTTTTTGTTGTTGTTGTTTTTTGTTTTTATAAAATGGAGTACTACTCAGCCATAATGAATTAGAAATTAGAGGCTTTTATAACTAAATGGATGCACATTGAGACAATACTCTTCTGTGAAATAAATAGAACACACATGTGTAAATACCAAATAGTTTCTCTGTTGTGAGAAATTGAAAGTGTAAATAAGGGTAAAAAATGCATAAAAGATAAAGTAAAATAGGAAGAAAACTTGCAAAGGGGAATGGGAAAAAGGAGGGGGAGGGGAAAGGAAACAGGAATGGACTTAACATGAAAAAATGAAAAAATAGAAACAAAGACTTTGTAAATTGGGAAGGGTGGGGGGATTGAAGGGAGGGAAGGATATGGGAGAAAATAAGCATGAAGATATATTATGTAAAGGTACAAATCTCCAATGATGAATATCATTATATTGTATAACTAAAAACATACCAATAAAATTAATAAAGAAAATAAAAAGGAATCCTTCTCCACTGTTGGTGGGAGTGTCAACTGGTGCAACCCCAATGGAAATCAGTATGGAGATACATGAAAAAATTAGGATTATAGATCCCTTTTGACCATCTATTCCCCTGCTCGGTTATCTTCTTAAAATAATTAAAAGAATCATGACACAGTGACATATGTGCACCCATGTTTATAACAGCACAATTTGCAATAACTAAAACTTGGAAACAGCCCAATTTCCCATGAATTGGAGACTGGATAATGAAGGTGGATTTTTTAATATATAAAAGGTAGTATTATTCAGCCATAAAGAATGATAGACTAGAGACATTTATAGCTAAATGGAAGCACATTGAGGGGATACTCTTAAGAGAAACAACTAGACCACACATATGTAAATACCAAATAGTTTCTCTGTTGTGAAAACCTGCAAGTGTAAAAAAGGATTACAATGTAAAATAAATAATATGAAGCTTGAAAAATGGTGCAAAGGGAATGGGTAGTGGGAGGGGTAGGGGAAAAGTAAGAAGGGAAAGAAACAAATATGAGACAAGGAAAAAATGGAAACAAAGTTTTTGTTAATAGGGAGAGGCATAGGGATTGAGGGGAGGGCAGGAGAATAGGGAAAAATAAGACTCAAGATATATCTGGTAAATTCCCAGTGATGAATATCATCATATGTATACCTAACATGTATCAATAAGCTTAATGAAAAAAATACATTACAAAGGTTACCCAAATCATTGAATTCAGAAAAGCCTTTTCCAGAGGAATAATAGGTAATCTAAGATTTAAAAGGACAGTAGAGTTTGCCTATTCCATGCCAAATAAAAAAGAAAGAAAGAGAAAAAAAATTATAAAGAAAGAAAATGACAGAAAAAGGCCGTGTAGAACAATTCTGCTTAAGAGATGGGAAGTTTTGAAATGAGCAAATACAGCTGGTAAAAATAAGGATTAAAGACTGCACTGTTAGCCTACCTGGAACTGTTTATAATTTGAAGAATTAATTTTATTTAAAAAAGATTGGACTCAACAAATTTTGGAAAGATTACCAGTATAACGAGATTTCTCTTCTTATGTGGTTAAACAAGACTCTGTTTAGAGAATTCACTGTTAGGATATAAATAATGAATCATTGTTTAAATAATATATTTTTATTTATTTGAGAATAGAGATTAAACAGATTTTATACATAACACAAGATACACTTTGCATATATTAGTTTTAACAGATATTGAGCAGTAAATATTTTGATATCTCTTACTGTTTTTCAAAAATCCAACTATCTTATAAATCAGGAAGGCTTGTACTTTTTACTATTTCAGAATTACTACTTTAAAACATATTGCTGACTCCAGTGACATTATGTTCTAATTGAACAGTTTTATGTACTCAAACAGTACCTGCTCAAATGAATTTTATTTACACATACACACACGCATGCTTACACATACACATCATCCTTCAAGTTACTTTTCTGTCTCAGTTCATTGCAACTTCACTTTTCAATTGTTCAAACTATAGGTGCAATATTTGATGTATCTGTCTTTTTTCTCTTCTGTTCATATCTAAAAAATAGCAATTAAAGGTAACGGAGGGCTCTATTTTCAACATGCATGCAGTATGAGACTCCTTCTTATTATTCCATTTTTAACACATTTATCTGAATTACCATAAACTCTTTCCTGATTTTATTTATTTATTTATTTGTACCAAAGAACAGAAAATAAATTTATTTCTTACAGTACTGCAGGCTGGGGCATTCAAGATCAAGGAAAAGTAGAGACCAGTTGCTCTGCTTCCAAGATGCCACCTTTAACATTGCATTCTGGGGAGATGTGCAGTGTGTTCTCATGGCAGACAGGCAGAGGAAAACTGTGCCTGTAATATTTTTCTAATAGCAGCATTAATCCAGCTCTGAAGTTGGAAATCTCACAATACTAACTACTCCCCAAGTTCCTCATGTCTTAACATGGGGAATTATGTTTACAGTGAATTTGGGGGTCACATTTACATCACAACAGTTTTATTTATTTCCTCTTTTGAAATAGTGTACATATATTTCAATCCATCAATTAAATCATATCAAAATTATAATGAACTACTTTTGTTTGATATATATTGGTAAATTAGATGGAGTATTTTCAACAAAAAATGCTGAAATATTTATAAAATACATAAGGAAGGGAATAATCATCAGATATTAATAAAGAAAAATCTCATTAGGAATTCATAAAATTCAAATAAAGTTAAGATTACAGAACAGATAATGGTTTAGAACTATACTTTTCTTATTTTGGATGACTTTGTTTTTTAAATAATTTTAAGTGTCCTTATGAACTTACAGTATTGGCTGAATGATTGATTCATTTTTTGAAAAGATGTTTTTTTCCTTTTCTCATAGCTTTTCCCTTCCATTCTTTTCAGTCTTTGTAAATAGGGAGTTTGAAGGGAAGGTAGGAGAATGGGAAAAAAAATAAGAAACAAGATATATCATGTAAAGGTATACATTTCCAATGATGAATGTCATCATATTGTATACCTGAAATACACCAATAAAGTTAATGAACAAAAAAGAAATATGTGATTAAAATGTAAATTCTGGGGTTAAAAAGTATAATTATAATAAAAACTTAGAAAAGGGAACAAAAATGTGGAGATTTCTTTTAGCTCCAATTTATAAAGAGCTTGGAAGCCATCACTCTCACCCTCAACAAAAAAAATATTGGTACTGATTAAAGAACACTTTTACTTAGATACATCAGAGAATTAAATAAAAAAAAGAATTATCTGCTATTCTAAAGTCCAGACAGATGAATACAGAGAATATACAGGTTACTAGCACCAGAAGCCCATAACTAAGCCTAACTAATTCATAGAAAAATAAGAGTAGATCACAACTGAGGAAGCTACAAGACATTGATTCTGTGTCAGAAAGAGCTTCAGGGAAATCCAAAGACAACACCAGAAACCTAAACAAGAAATGAGAGTGCAGTCTTTCACTTATAGTTACATTAAACATTAAACACAGTATAACTCTGAACAGAAAAACATAATGTCTCACATTTAATACATATTTACTATGACCTAATTCAGCATGTTTGAATTTCAGAAGAAAATTATCAAGTATGCTTGCAGGCAAGAATACAAGACAATCTGAATTACACAGAAAGCATCATTACCAGAATCATTAAGACACAGAGTTCACAATCATTTGACTAAGAATGTAAAATTACTATAATATGAATTCTAATGGAAAAAAATAACAACAATGTAAGAGTAGATGGGAATTGTAAGCAGAGAAATGGCATCATTAATTATCAAAAGGAAAACCAAACCTTTTCCAGAAATGAAAAATGCTTTTTAACAGATACACTAGCAGATTGGACACAGTTGAAGAAAGAATTACTGAGCTGGAATATGTGTCAAAGGAAACTTCCCAAATTGAAATGCAGAGAAAAAATGTATAGGAGTTGTAGAACAGAATACTCAAGAACACGCGGACAAATAAAAGCCTGTGATATGCATACAAATAAGAAAATCAAGAGAAATAGTAAAATTATTTTTAAAAACAATGAAATAATTATTTTCAAAATTGATTACAAACTACAGACCAAGGAAGTCAGAAGTATGAGCCTTAAACAGGATACTTATGGAAAAACAAAGGCAAAGATGTAAGCTTGAAAGCCAAAAAGAGAAAAATACATGCATGGCAAAAAAATACAGAGAGGAGTGAAATAGATCTACAGAAATGTAGTTAATTAGTCATTGACAAAGGAGCCAAGGCAAATAAATGAAGAAACACAATACTACTTTCAACGTGGTGGTAGAACAAAAATGAACCCAGTTTAAAAAGACTAGAATGTATCTAGCGGATGACATTACACCTGTTAGCAAAATTAACTCACAAAAAAAATCTTAGAATTAAACAAAAAGTAGAAAATCACAAACACGAAGATACGCATTTTCAAAAACATCCTTTTTGCATTTTAATGCACTGTATTGTAATTTAAAATATAAATTTCTTCTCCAAGATTATTCGTATCTCAAGAAAAAAATTCTACTTTCTTTTTATATAGAAACTATTTTATTCTGTTAATACTTATCCTAATACCAAATAATGTTACATTTTCCTTCATTTTATTAACTGAGTGGCTCCTAATCTTCATAGTTATCTTAAATTTGGCTGGACTGAATATATGTTGGTGCAAGCATTTGGCTAGTGATGTTATCACACTATTTTCATTTTAGAATATGTTATCCTAATTTGCTTTTATTTCTACTTTAGCAAAAGAGGCACTACATTCATTTTGAATAGCATAAGTATAAATAAATAAAAATAGACATATTTATGAATTCTATGGCAGGGTAGTGAGAAGATGTTAAAATATATATTAATAAGCTATATAGTTGGACTGAATTATATAGCATTGTATAGTTGGGCTGAATACCTTCTGGGAGTCATCATTTAGAGCTTGTGACTTGTTTAAACAGCCTCCAAATGTTCTCATGTACTTACATAAAATCCAACATGGATATTACAGTCCAAAAAAATCCGATTTTATTCTATTCTTACCTTTTTTTTCTATCACATTTGCCCTTTCTAATTACATTCTAGTAATACTGGATTTCTTTCTGTTAGAGTAATGCTCCAAATCTGTTCCTGTCCTAAAATATTATTCAACTGTCTCCTCTGCTATGGATATTCTTTTTCCGTGGCTTTTAGGTTTTAATTTCTTCAGAACTTCTCTCACCACTCACTGTAAACTTAGGACATTTTCTGCACATTGTATTAAATATTATTATATTAGTAGATATTTCATAAATATTTGTAAAATAAAAGAATCAATTAATTTTTCTAATAATTGAAAAAGCAAGTACAGGCCCACGGATGCCCTTAAATCACTGATGGATGTCCCCCTATATGATTTGATTAAGATAGGATTTTCCAGCCTTCTTTGATATATGGGATCCTACTCCTAACATTTAATACATTTAATTTCATAAAATGGTCAGAATCAGAATTCTTCCTTTTTAAAAAAAACTAAGAATTCTTGATGACACAGAAAAAGGAAGCTTGTTCAAACTTATGCATAAATGTCTGTCTTATGATCAGGGATAGTTACTAATAGGTACTCTCTCTTGCCTTCATTAGCAGACACAAAGTTAGCTTTGGGATAGAAACTATAAATCAATAATTTATATATATTTACTTATATAAATATTAAATTGTTATTTTAAAAATAGATCACAATGAAATACATTTATAGATGAAAAGCAACTGGTAAGGGTGGAACAAATTATTTTGAATATAGCAAAAACAAAGCATTCTTACTGAATGTAACTGACTTGATATCTACAAATCTAATTTTAATGTAAAATTTCAAATTCTATATAAATTTAAATGTTCCTGTTTAGAATAAATATTTGATAAAAAACAAAATAAAAATAAGAGAGAAGAAAATAGGGCCCATTTGTCAAATATATGTGTCCAAAACCTAGTTTTAGTTGGATAGAATTTAAAATAATGAGGTATCAGTATGATCCTAGAGAAACATAAAATATATAAGAACATGAATTTACACTGTTAAAATTTCCAGTCTTAACCAATAAGTAAAGAATTCAAAATACACTGCTTGGAATGAGTATCTAACTGTCAACATACAGTCAAATAAATAGCAGCTATATTTAAAAGGTAAAAAAGACTCTAAACATACTAACTGAACAGATAAATAAATGCTTAAGTATTTATTTTTTATCTGATTTTTGTTTGTTTGTTTGTTTGTTTGTTTTTAGTACTGCTGGATAGAATTTAGGACCTTCTACTTGCTAGACAGGTGGCAGCACCTTATATATGATTTTAAAATGCTAGAATTAAAGTCAATTTCAAGACTATAAAAAATGTATAGGCTGTTTTTAATAAATGTTAAAACAATCTGTGTATGTAAGAAAATTAAAGTGGGAAATAGGGAAAATATTTTACATGTGCAAAAATCTCAGCTTAAAGAACCTTACTATATTAAAGCAAATTATTTAAAAATAAAAAAGAATACACATGAAACATTTAAAAATTTTAACAGATACAGAAAAATCACAACTATTTATAGGATTCTCTGTTATTTTCACATACATTTACAATGTATAGTGTTCAGAACATTATGTTAAGTGAAATAAAGCAGACACAGATAAGTAACACATTTTTTGATTTATGTGTCTGCATGATTAAAATAGATAAATCTATGAATGAAAAATATGTTTTAAAATATCAAGAGTATTAAATGCGACAGTGTTTCTAAATTGCAACATTCATGAAGAATTATTCATTATTCAATACCGAATAGTTTCTCTGGTGTGAAAAACTATAATAGTACTCAAGATCCTAATGGGATAATATAATTTAAACATTTAAATGGATGCATACTGAAGCCATACTCTTAAGTGAAATAAATAGGACACATGTGTAAATGACAAATTGTCTCTCTGCTGTGAGAAACTGAAAGTGTAAATGAGGACCAAAATGCACAATAAATAATGTGAAACAGGAAACAAAGATTCAAAGGGGAAGGGGAAGTAGTGGGGGTGGGAAAAAGAAGAAAGATGAGAAAAGAAGGAAAAAATTAAATCTTTTGTAAATAGAGAGGGGGTGGAGAAGTGGAAGGGAGGAGAGGGGAATAGGAAAAAACAAGAACTAAGATATATCATGTACAGGTACAAATTTCCAGTGATGAATGTGATCATAATGTGTACCTAAGCTGTACCAATAAAGTTAATCATAACAAGTATACATTTTATATTGCTAATTAAGCTTTTAAATGTATAATAAAATATTTACAGAGATCATAATTGTGTGTACTATAAAATCTGCTATCCTATTTTTAAAATGAAAAAATAAAAGTCTGAATATTCTTCCCTGTGAGAACCCTGAAATTGATGTTCATTACACACATTTGAATATTATTTAGTCATTAGAAAATATGTTGGAAGAAAATGATATGAGGAATTTTCCTACTGTAAAAAATCATTATATAAATTAAATTTTATAACACAATTTTGCATGCTTATGTATGTGTGCATATGATGGCATATAACATTAAAAGAAAAAAATCATTTAAAATATGCAATCATTTCCAATGATTCAAAGTGGTTTCTTTTCTTTCTTTCTTTCTTTCTTTCTTTCTTTCTTTCTTTCTTTCTTTCCTTCTTCTTTTCTTTTTTCAGAGTAGGAAAAATTTATTTAGAGAAAGAAAGCTTCTGTCTAAGAGACAGAAGGGGGACTGGAAAGTGGGTTGCCCCCTCACAGTTGTTTCTTGTTGTCTGTGACATGCTAGGTGATTTTTTAAAAATAGCTTCTATTTACAAACTTTGTATTTTCCAAATGTTCTACCAAATATTTTATAAACAGAAAAATATATAGGTAAAAAGAAGTTCTTCAATTCCTTTTAACTTAAAATATAAAAAAGGAGAAAAGGTTAGAAAAGAAAGTTAAATCTGAAGAAGTATTTAACCCAAGAATAATTTTAAAAATGAAGAAAACTCTTCAAATAGTTATTCTGAATTGGTAGTATAAAAGAAAGCATTTGCATGGATGGCCTCATTTTCCTAGTCTTTTTGCCAGGCTCTAGTTCTATGTTTATGTGAACTAGAATGTTTAAGAAAAAAGTAAAACATAAATGAATATTGTCAATTTTTCCACTTTTTTCTGCCCCTTTCACTAAGAGCCTCCCTATACTTACTAAAGTGAATGAATGATTGGTAATAAATTTTGGGTCTCCTGTTCTTTCTCTCTTTCCCAGTGTCCACTAATGGCTTACTTCAGTGTTCTCTTTTGAATTTCTGTCCTGGTCCTCCAACCCTGATCAATGGTTACTAAAAAGAAAATGTATCTGAATGTTTCATCAGAAAGAAATGATAAGTATTTAAGAAGATAGAAAAGGATAGAAAAGCTTAATACACACACACAACAACATACATACATACACATACACACACATATATGTATATATATATATACATACATATGTTTCCAATAGATATGTATAATTTGGGTGTTTAGGTATTAGCAGTAACAGTATAAAACACAACACTACAGAAAAATAAAACTAAATGCAACTCTCAAATAAAATCATATAGTGAGAGGGAAGGAGGAAGAGACAATCAGAAAAAAAAAAAAGAAAAATGAAGACCAAAAAGCTCCAGTCAAAAAATATTCAAGTCAATGAAAAGCCTGAAACTACTCTAGATATTTTAGTCAGAGTTTAATAACAGAGGTTATATGATTATAAAATAATTGAATGGGCCAGGAAAAAAAATTCTTTTTTAAAGTCCTTAGACCTCTAGAAATAAATCTCAGAACATAGTAGAAATTATCTTCCAAGGAGCTAATACCACTGGCATAATCAGAAACAGAAATAAAGAGCCTGAGATGCAAGTAAAACAATATAATGAATAAAATGGAGGATAAAGAATAAAAACAACCACTGTAGAGAAATTTCTAATTGCTCCTTTAAAAAAATCCTCTTCTCCTGAGACTTTTCAAAATTTTTTCATTAGTGTATGCTTGTGATACATAAAGAATATATTCATCCTGAGACTCTTCACATGCCATGAGAATGTGCTCTACAGCCATTTTTCTCTGTAAGGGATCAGATCCAAAGGAGTACTAACATTTATCTCGGCTCACTGAAGGAATCATGTAGAGCTCAGATTTGGTTCTGAAGTTAAGCTCCAGATTGTCTGGAAGACTGAGGTGTTATCTCTCTATTTATATTATAAAAAAGGCAAAGTAGTAAAACCCTAGAAGTCAGAAAAATAAAGGGTATATGCAGTATATTTGCATCACAAAGAAATATAGTTAGAGTTTAGGTTCATTGCATTTCCAAGAAGACTCTTTCATTTTCTTTCCTTCTCAAAACAGGAGAAAATAATATTGCTTTGGCTTTCACATATGAAATGTCTGGAAAATTCATGACTAGCTCATACCACATTCACCTAGGCATAAGTGAGCCCTTGAGCAAAATGGGAAGCAATGCATCTATTTTTTATTGTTAGGTGAAAAGTAAGAAACCTTCTCTGATCCAGAATTGACCTGTGTGCTATTTAAAAAGATGAATATTTAAAATGCCATAGTGACCAAAGGTACAATCTGAAAGATATTTAAGCATAAGGAAGCTAAAATATCCATAAAACTGAAGACTAAGTGTTGACATAGTTTTGATGAAAAACTCTCCATGATTATGGCTTTAGCTGCCAGAGAAGAAATCACACATAGCAGCAGAAAATGAAGCTCTAAAAGAATCATATCACAGTGATATATGAGCAACTATGTTTATAGCAGCACAGTTTGTAATAGCTAAAACTTGGAAACAACCCATTTGCCCAACAGTTGGAAACTGGATAACTAGATGTGTTTTTTCTACAAAATGGAATACTACTCAGACATAAAGAATGAGAAATAAGATTCATTCACAGGAAAATGGATACATAATGAGGTTATACTCCTAAGTGAAATAAATAAGTCATACAGGTGTAAATAATGAATAGTTTCTCTGGTGTGAACAAACTATAATAGTACATAAGATCCTAATGAGATAATTAACAATGTGAAATAGGAAAAAAAAGGCTAAAGGTGTAGGGAAAGTGGGAAGGGTAGGGAAAAAGTAATAAGGGAAAAGAAAAAAAAATGAGAGAATGAAAAAATGGTAATAAAGTATTTGTAAATGGGGAGGGGAGGAGGGGATGAAGGGAGGGCAGGGATAAGGGAAAAAATGAGAACTGAGACCTGTCATGTAAAGGTACAAGATCCCCATAATGAATATAACTGTACTGTATACCTAAAATGTACCAATAAACTCAATGAGAGAAAAAAATAAAAAAGAAAATGAAGCTCTGCTTCTCTTCCATGATCCAAATCTCATATTAATATATTAAATTTGTGGACACTAACTGTCATCCACAATTATTACTAATAGCTTGAATACTTTTTTGTTGCTATTAGCTTGAATACTTTTACATTTACACTGTAGAACAACACAAAACTGGCTACAGATATTAATTGGAAGATACAGTGTTCTCTTGTTATCCATGTCTGAGTTCTTTCCTGTCAATCCCAAAATATAAAGACATTGAGTATTTAATATAAATTAATGTAGCATTTGCATACATATATCTACACATATTCTCTGTAAACTTTACAACATCTGTAGGTTACTTATAAGCAATGTAAACTCTACCTAAATTGTTCTTATCCTGTATTTGATAGGGAGTTAGTACAAGAAAAATACCTAAAGAAGTTTGATATAGATATATTTTTAAAAATATTTTAATTCCTCCACTGGTTGGATCCACAGGTAGAGAACCTGTACACTCAGAGAGAAGATTATACTTTTATAAAACAATGACTATTCAAAATATATTCATGTTGGGGTAGGGGATGGAGCTCAGCAGTGCCATGCCTGCCTGGCAAGGGCAAGGTCTTGAATTTGATACCAAGTAACAGGAAAAAAAAAAAGACAAAATCTGTTCCTGTGTTCTTCAGGCTTGAAAATATTGTCAAAGCAAGCTGAAGACATTGAGTGTCTGTGACTGGAATGATTTGTTAACCACTCTAAGTTGAAAATTCTTTGTACAAGACTCTTATAGCCATTTAGCAAAACAAATCTTATGTTTCACAATTATTTTCCTAATCCTAAAAAAATTCTCAAGCATTAATTGTGGGAGCGTATACCTTGGTCCAGACATGCTTAGGGTAGTATGTAAAAGATGGCTTTGTATGTCCACTTCAGAAGTCAAAGAGAAAATAAACTTTCAACATCTCAGATTTGTGGTTACTGTACCCACAACATAATGATGCAGTGTAACACAAACTGGTCTTTATCATGCACAGACAGATGATAAATAATAGATAAATAGATGACAAATAGTTAATTTAAAGAGTAATAGTGTTAGGTACTGATTTGAGATAATTCATTAATAAGTATTTCTAAAAAATATAAGTGTATCAAATGAGCCAGAGTATGATTCATCAGTGTTCAGCATAGGAATTTTACAGATTTTTATTTAATGCCCCAATTTCAGATAATATTATTTTTCTTTATTGCTTAACATTACATTTTCCAAGTTCATTTGGTCATATGTTGAAAATCCATGCTTTTTAAACATTTGACCACATTGTTTTCTTCAATTTTCAAAATGATTCAAGTATGTTGTAGTCAGAGTTTGCAAGGGAAATAGATTTAATACAGGACCCAATTTATAAAATTGTTTTATAATAGCCAAAACGTCAAATGCAGAGGAGTGCATGAGATCCAGCCACACACTGGAAACCTAAAGAATCTAGCCAATGGCCTCGATCCCATGACAATGTTTCACACAAGCCCAGCTGAAGACCTAAAGTCCAAAGCAGTGTCCTCCATGAGTCCAGCCAGTGGCCTAGAGCCCACAGCAATATTTCATGCTTGTCCATATTGAGGATTAAAACAGGGAAGGCCCAAAGGCCAGTGATGGAAGGTAGAAAGCCAGAGCCAGCACGGTGAAGGATTTGTGCTACAGGCTGAAGAATCTACTCTGGAGTCAGGAAGTGTTGCTTACTGCAAAGAACAAAGCTCCCCTGAAAAGAACAGCAGCCATTCCAAGCAACAACAAGGACCCAAGCTCCTCCTCTGATGAGACCAGCCAAGTTTGCCTCAGGAACCCAACTGCAGAAAGCTCCTCCTAGAGAAACAACAGCCAACAATCTTCTCCTCCATTCCTCTCTTTATGCAGTTGGCAACAATCCTCAAGTGGGTCTTCCACAGTCAGACTGCAATGACTCAGTTCAGCTGGGCGTTCCAAGTTGACCATTAGTTAATCCACTACAAGGTATAATCAAAGAAAATATTCCAGATCTAAAACAAGAAGCCCTAATATAAAAAATAAAATTTCTTACCAAATTTGATGGTATGATAATGCACTTATATTTATGTGTAGCTTTGTAATTAAAATAGAAAGCAAAAATGTATAATAGAAATCTAAATCTAAAAGCAAGACAAACATACAAAAAGGCAAGCATAAAAATAAGTACATTATTTTCAAGTTTGCTTCAGACTTTTCATCTATAAAAATAAGGAGATGACAATTTATCAGCTTATGAAGTGATATGAAAGAGATCATTACTAAACCAATAATTTTTATTCCAATAAATTGTCATTTATATGTGAGCTCTGTAAAACAACCACAAATGTTTAAATTTTAAAATTAAGACATTACATAGCACTCCAAGGGTTTTATGGGGGGAAAACAGTTAAAATCCAAGCAGAAAAATGGATAGAGGGCAATGTTCAGAATTGAGAACATGTAAGAACAAAGAAGTGGCAGTTTGTGTCTGGAAAACCTGGATAATGATAGAGAAAGGGATACGATTTAGATATAAACTCAAATATTTGTTATAATTCAGCTATCAGAATAAAGTTCTAAAAATATTGTCAAAAAGCAGGCTTCATTATTAAAACAAAATAAAGACAAGATATTGCAAAAGAACTATTAAAACTGAATTAAAAAATGGGAAACTCTCATTTTAACATGTGTTGTTAAATTGTATATGTAATTTATCTACTCATCTTCTACTTAAACACTGCAGTTTTTTTCTTTTTGTACCAGGGATCAAACTCAGGACCTTGAGCTTTAAAGATCATTACAGGAATCTCAAATAACCTCTCCAGGAATGTCCAAATTGAATGAAAGATTATAGACATGCATACAGTGAAATATATATGAATAATACATCATTTAAAATATGTGAAGCAGATGTGTCTACTCACTGATATTTCTTCAACAAGTAACTGATTTCTAATTTTCTTATTTTGATTTTTTGGGAGAAATAAAGACACTAGAAAGAATAATACAATATGGACCTTTTCAGTATAAATGTATTTTTTCTTAACTAATATCTAACTAAAAAATATTTAACTAATATTCAAAAAAATCAGACATTGGAGCTGAGTTTTGAAAGTTCTCCCACAATACATTGTTTGCAAGTGATATTTAATCTGAAATTAAAAATAAAACTTTTAAATTACAATTTATTAGTGGTAACCAACTATCAAATTAAAATAATCCACCATAATTTAATACTTTATTTATAAATTTATGCTTATTGAATCAATTATTTTAAAAATTAAATCAGTTTTCCCCAAATACAAGAATAATTTTTATAATGGAGAAAAATTTTGTTCTATTGTGAAGGACAAACAACAGCTTGCAAGTTTAGCACATTTTGAAACCAGTAAAAAATGTCAAATTTCAGGAAAACATGTTAACAATTTTTAAAATAATTATCTTGAACATTTTGCTTCCTTTGTTCTTCTAGTTCCATGATTAAAAAAGAGTGATTACTAAAAATTAATCTCTACAGGCTAACCAATTTTACACAGTCATTAACATTTCCTGTCAATAAGGAATATGATTTCTAATGTAGTAACATGAATCCTCCAATTTTATCATTTTTTCTAGAAGCCCAAGTAATTTTAGATTGAATTATCACAATTAACTAAAGTGCCAATGAGCTTATTACCTTCAGCAAGTAGCTGTCTTCACCATCATTGCTGTGCCCAGATTAAGTATTTATATGTGGATGCGGATCTTGATTTGCTGATGAAGCTAGCATCTCACCTTGTAGTGTTGCTATAGCAATATTACACTTAATATTATGCAAGTTAAACTAACAAACTGTATACTCAAATTAACTAATGTATCAGATTACAAACAATCTAAAACATTGATTTAGAAAATTGCCAAGATGTATTTTTGTTGTTGTTCTTTTTGGTCTTTCTTTGTTTTTCTCTTTTCTGGTCTTTTTATCCCTCCGGACAGGGGGACAAAATTGAGAGAAAAGATAAGTTGTTGATAACTGCTGAACATTGATTTGATAAACACTTAGTAAATCTGGTATGATTAGATAAAAGCAAATGTAAAAGCTCTTTGTCATTAATTTATTTATCATTGCTTTACATTCACTGTTGATTTCTTCATTCCTGAGCAAAAATCTGACTGAGGAATTATTCAATTTTATTTGGCCTTACTTAATAACCACTTTTAAAAAAATTTTTACCAGTACTGGAGATTGAACCTAGGCCCTAGGCAATATGCTACAATGCCAACCTCTTTTTAATTTTTTTTTTTTTATTTTGAGTCAGGCTTTCCTTGGGTAACTAAGTTGCCTGGCCATGCTGGACTTTGTGGTCCTCCTTCTTGAGCTTCCTCAGTTGCTGGGATTTCACAACTATACACCAATCCCTGCTTAAGAACCATTTTAAATTATTTTCACATGCACACTCCCTTTTCATATCTACAAGTGGTATTTTAATATCAATTTCTAGTATTTCATTACAATAACAGCACTAATGTCAGGAGTGAAATGACAACTACAAAAACAGTTTCCTTATGAGCACCATCACATCTGCTGTCTCAGTTGAGCCCTTTCTTTAGAAAAAAAAAAAAAAAAAAAAAAA
>NW_022900950.1:63136908-63178509 GCF_012274545.1 Fukomys damarensis | reverse complement strand
AAAAAAAAAAAAAAAAAAAAAACTCAAGAAATATAAGTGAAGAACTAAGGAAAGAAAGAACTTTAAAGTGGATTGTTATGACCAAAGTTTCAATGAGGGAGACCCAGGCAATGTTTCACTTTGAACTCCAAAATATGTGAATCATTCCCAGAATCAATCTGATGAAAAAAGAAAAGCCTGAGTCTTTCATTCATTGATCCCATGGAATGAAGGCTGCCACGGTGGTGTCACATTTTTCTGCTTTATATAAAAGGCATGCACTCATTCCAGTTTGTACCCCAGAAGCCTTGTCTCTGCTACAGAAAATACTAAGAGAGGGGAAGAAAACTGGCAGAGACATAGTTAGGAATAGCTCTTGTTTGTCTGTGTACTCTCAGTAGCTTCAGACAGTTTCAAGTAAGCTAATGAGTTTCAGAGCAGGGAATGAGGGTCTGTTTGCTCATGGATGCAAGCCTCAAAGCCACACTTTGGAACTAAAACAGTTAACAAGACATACATTTATTTCTTATGGAGCTTATGGAATTTATGGCAGTAGAGAAGATAAGTCTGAAATTCGATATGATAACCTTTGATACATAGGAATTTTATGCTTGTATGACTACTCAACATAAGAAATTAATTCTGTTCTTACCTTTCTTCTACACCAAGTCTATAACATGATATCACAGATTACACAGACATTATATCTTATTTATTTCTTCCCTTCAAATTCTTATTTACTTTCTGATGTCATTTTTCTAACTGAAACAACCAATTTAATTTGGGACAAAATTGTCATAATAATCAATTTATATCAAAATTATTATTGGAAAAAATTAGAATGTTTATTTATTTATTTACTTATGTATTTATTGGTACCGGGGATTGAACTCAGGTCCTTGCACTTGCAAGGCAGACCATGGAACTGCTGAGTTAAATCTCTGGTTTTGAATATTTTAATTTAAAATACATTGCTTGCTCAAGGATTTTGGTAGGTACTCATCAGGAGATTGACTTTTTGTTTATTGTTCTAAGTAGCTATTTCATTATGAATATATGAAATTTTATATTGTTTGTGAATCTGCAAATATACTCAAGATTGTCTTTCTAGAACTTCTATTGATGGCTTAACACAACAGAATTTTATTCTTTCATAATTGTGGAATCCAGAAAGCCTCTGCAATTCAGCTATCATTAGGGCTTTACTCCTTCCAAAGGCTCTGAAGAATCCTTTATTTCTTCCATCTTGGTTTCAAGCATTGATTTTCTTGTGACTGAATAACTCTAATCTCTGCCACCATCTTCAGGTGTCCCTCTCTGTATTCTCTTCATGAATCTCCATCAGACTGTCTCTGATAAGGTACATATTATTTGACTTAGGGCCCACCTCAAATAACAATCTATGATAAGGTCTTTTCTTATGTTTCTTGAGTTAACCTTACAGTCTATATTAATTTCATTAACAGAATTCATAGTGCTTTTTTTTAATACCTGGAAGGATTTGACAAAATTTATGATATTTTTCCCTGGACTGTTTGGAATTATTTTGTAAATCCATTTGTTTCTGATCATTTATGTTGGTGAAAAAATATTTAAAAATACTGTTTATCTTCTTTGACTAAGATAATATCTATTCCCACTTCTGGTATAATGCAAATCATTCCTTTCCTCCAATAACTCATAGTTACCTATCAAGACAACTTAAATTACTTAGTACACCATTTATAAAATTCAAGATTTCAGATCAATTAATTTTGTCATGACATAAAAAATTACAATATATTTGTACATTTATGAATGTACATATTTTTAAATGCCCAGTAGCTCCAAATAAGATTTCTACTCATTAAATGAGGGATAGCTGAACATTTTGAGGATAATAAATATCAAAAAGTTTTCTATGAATCAATATATATCTTGTAAAGGTACAAACTCCCAATAATGAATGTAAGCATATTGTATAACTAAAATGTACAAATAAAATTAATGGAAAAAAGTTTTCCATGTTATTGGCTTTGTCAAATTTGTTTGAAAGTCAAAAATATATATTGTAACTGAATGAATATGACTGTAATATTCAAATGCTAAAATATAATAAACCTCTCAGATATTGTCATTTGACAATACTTGAAGGATTCATGAGTCTGAATAAATGTATTCTAATGGAAGTACTGATGTCTGAAAATGTGTGGTGCAAGGGATATATATGTTCTTTAAAAGCTTGAAATACTTTAAAAAATATTTTAGATTAATATGTAGTCATGAGCATGCATACTACATTCTGTATGTAAAAATATATTATTAAGAAGTGAAAATATCAAATGTTTTCATATATTTAGAAACAAAAAATGCCTAAAACTAACATGGAGAACTTCTTTGCCATTTTTCTGTAGAAACCATGATTAGTCTGGATTTAAGAGATATTTATTGAGAAACCTATTTTGCATATAAACTAATTCTTAAAGTTTAAATTTAGAAATTTAAGTGTATAGATAATTGTTAGAGTTTTACACACATAGAAAATTTAAAGCACAGGTATCTGATGCCTAATAAAAAGAGATTAGATAGAACATATATATTTCTTTTCATAAATTTTTCATGGGTTAAAAGATTTCCATAAAAGTATTTCTAATTATTGATTTTGTTTTCCTGATGACAGCACTCTTTTTAATGAAATTATAGAATGTCCTTTCTATATTCAGGTCTTAAAAAAGGAAGAGATTAAAAAAAAAGTGTGTAATTTAAACAGCAAAATCTTATCTTCTCACCTGCAGATAGGGCACAGATAAGCACCATAAAACAATTGGAATTAATTAATATGTTGGTATTATTGCTTTATACTATCCATTCTGGATGATGGCAAGTGAACGTTAACCTTATTCCACTTGCTGTAAGTATAATGATGAAATCAAGCCATGAAATTCTAACTAGCTATTGATACTATGTCAATCCTGAATTATATCCACCGGTTCTCTAAAATGTCCTTTAGAGAAAAATATTTTACTCTGAATCAAAGGTTGTAAGAAATAGTAAAATTGTAACTATATCTATTGTCATCTTTCTCTTCCTCTATACACTTACTCAATTCTGAGAACTAGAACAATTTTGCTTTAATCATTAGAATGAGTCCATGAGAAGGAAAATAGGTAGGTAAATATAGTTTACTGTCATGCTATTTGCAACAATGTTGCTCTACCCAGGTCCGGAAGTTTAAGGAAATAGTTTTTTTCATAATGATGAGGAATATAAAATATCTTCTGAAATTTCACAAAATAGCCACTCTGTAGTGAATACAATGTATCCAGATTTTTTGTGATCAGAAGGTAGGATACAATTTCAAATAGGTATGGTACTAAATGTTGTAGGCAAAAGTAACTCAAAAATGTCTATAATCCCAGAAATCTATGAAAATATATTTAAATTTGCACCTGTAAAATGAGTGATTATCCTGTGTTATCCATCATTCATGCCAGCCCAATCTAATTATATGACTTCTCAAAGGCAAACACCTTTTCTGCATGGAGTCAAGAAAGATGCAATGGATGGAAATGTGAGAGAGATTTGATGAATAAAACTCCTCAACTTGTTTTAAAGTTATGGAGCAAATAATAATGCAAGAAATGTGGCCTCAGTATTAAAGCTTCATGGAATTGAACTGGGGCAATAATATCAACGAGCTTTGAAGAAAATTCAGTCACAGTGGCCCTCACAATGGAACACAGACTTAGTGACACCTTAATTTTAGCCTTGCAAGATTCTAAGTAGAGATCAACCATTCTTTACCCTACTTCTTATCTATAAAATTGTGATGGAAATAATGTGTGTTGCTTTGGACAACAAACTGTTTAGAAATTTGTTACAGAAATAATAGAAAACTTTAACAGTAATTTTGTGATCTATCTATAATAAAGCCCTGAACTTTAACTTCTATCTTTCTAATAAAGGAATTATTATATCAACTTCAATAAAATGAAAAGTATGCTAATCTCATCATGCTTAGCATAATTATTGATAGGTAACAATAGTTTTTCAATAACAAAGACTTTGCTTAATACAGTTTTATACATTATTGTTTTCACCATATTGTGCCAGACATAAATTTGAATTTAAAATGGACAAAAATTAACATTTACCACTAACTATTGCCAAAGAAAGTGCCCAAGGATATAAGAAAAGTTTAGGGATTCTGAAGTTTTGCATTTCTGTTAAATGAAGATTTCTTTCTCAATCAGGAAGTTACACTGATAGGGAAAACCTTAATAAGTGAAAATTAAGGAAATGTCACAATATAAGATAACTTCTGCCCCTCACCCTGCTTAGTTCAGAATTAACCAGGAGACACCTAGTCTCCTCACAAAAGTTTGTAAGTGAAAAGAACCATTATTAGCTTTGTTAATCAAACAAGCTCCCTTCCCCCTGGCTAGAGTAGGCAATTGAATGAATCTAAAAGGTAACTTCCCTAACAAAGAACTGCATCTGGTTGAAATTCAACTGCCTTGCTATCATGTTTTGGGTATCTGTGAAAATGCAGTGTAACCAAGTGAGTGAGATCAAAGCTGTAAAACCCTATAAAAGTAAGAGTTGTAGCCCAATGGAGGGGTTGATCACTGCAACGCCATTAGGTGTGATCAATCCCCATCGATGGAGTAAACCTTTTTATTTTACTTTCATTCTGCTGCCTTTCTGTGTGTCACTTGCCGTCTCCTTCCATAACAACACCCCCTAAAAGAAGTGGAAGAAGATATACTCAAGGTTGTAGGAAAAAACGACTCTATAAGTACAAGACAATTGCAGATTTAGATTCAAAAATATAATATAGTCATAGAAACAAAATATAACTAATATGCTATTAATAAGCATATAATTATTGATATTTTGTCAGTTTCATTCCCCAAAATCATATTCTGTGGTAAATACAACTGATAACCAATATACTAAGCTTGAATACATGGGTCAAGAGAAATCTAGATTATTTACCTAGATAAAGAAAAATCCCTTGAGTGGATGATACGTAGAGTATGAGGAAAAGAAGTGGCTGCTAAACAAACAAAAGAAAAATAGTCACAAAAGAAATAAATCATTTAGCTAGGCATTTTTCATTGTTTCTCTAAATAAAGAAAGCATAATCATCTCAGAATTTCCTACTTTAAAAATATATTACATTTATATTTACATAATCTCTCTACTTATAGTATATATATATATTATATAATACATATAATAAAATATTTATTCAGTTGTATTCTTTAAAAATCTTTTAGTTGAATATATAAAACTCTAAATCAATGTATATTCAAGTGTTCTTGTATTAATGTATCCAAATCCAAGTGACACTCTTTAACAGATTTAAAACATATTCTTGTACTCAGACAAGGAAGGTATTCTATGTTATGCAATTACATTTACTTCTATTTTTTTTTATTTTACAAAAGTTAAAATGCTAAGGCTGGGGATTTAGCTCAGCAGTTTGGTGGCCTGCCTTGCAAGCACAAGGACCCGAGTTCAATCCCCGGTACAAAAAAAAAAGTTAAAATGTTTGAAAATATACTTCTCATAGTATTAACACAGGTATTTGAACTTTTTTATGGTATACTTTTAATGTTTTCAAAGTTTTATTGCTTCCCTTGAAAGATAAATATTGGAAGATTTTGCTCAAAGATTTGGTATCAATTCAATGTTGATAGAGAATTTATTAAACTATATCTTAAAATAATATGTAAGAAAGCATACTTCTGTCTGTAGACATAATATCTACTTAAAAAAATATTAAGCTACAAATATGAAGTACAAAGACATTTCCAATAATTCCAATATCAAAAGGCCTCTTCAGATCAATTTTCATGAGCTTATATAGAAATCGCATGTAATTCATTTTACTTTAAAGACAGTCACAAAAGAAGACTTCTAGAATTGCTTTTGAAAGTGACCAAAATAAGGGGATACATTTGTTCATAGCAAGGTATGGTATTTTAAGGAGGATTAATGGCAATGTGTAACCACTTTAAAATTTAAATATTAACCAGATAGTTTGATCATCATATATATCACAGCATAGTGATTAGCCATAAATGTTTTGATTCACTGTGATTTTTTTAATTGCAAAATCATTACATACAGTATTTTAAAATTATCATTTTTTTCTATTTCAGCATCTTCAAACATCAAAGATATTAAACCATTCAATACTTCAGCTTTGTGTAAGTTTTTAAAAATTTTTGCAAACCTTTTTCAAGTAAATTTTCATCTCTAATGATAAATGAAATCATTTTTCTATATCAGTTTCCCATTGACAATACCTCTATTATTCTCTTACATGTGAACAAATTAGTTTTCTTCCTTTAGAAAAATTATTTATTAAAAATCATTGCCCTGCCCCCATTCACTGTATGAATGAATAAAATAACAAAGCTATTTAAGGATGATTCTGTTATTTCTTTTTAGAAAGTACACTGTGAAGCCTGTATTTTTATTCTACTCATATCAGCTTCATGGTTAACATCTTGGATTGTCACTGCTAGCTAGCTGAGTGTTATATGTTGATGGAAAAATTTCACTGTGACATCTGACAGTTTGGGGAAAAGAAATCACTGAAAATTCCTTACACAGGCAAACATAATGTGCCAGTATACAATTTCAACATTTTCTATTTTTTTAATTCTATATATGTGATGTTGTTCTAGACATCAAGTAAATGTAAAGATGAATATTTTATTATTAAGTATTATAAATGTTTCTCTAATTTATCCTCTGCTTGAAATCTCTGAAAAAGGAGGTACAGATAATATTTTTTCTTTGAGAGCAAGTGATGGATTTTTGTCTGAAGTATTAGATCTAAATGTGAATAATGTACTAATTGATAGAAAATAGGTAGAAACCTTGTAACAGTTGTCAGAGTAATTATCTGTTGAATATAATATTGAAAATACAGTTTGTAGTTTCTATGCCTTTTGTTTAATTTTACATTTAAATATTTTTTCACTCTATTTTGTAAAAATTTTGGTTGATGATTAACCAGGAGAATTTGTACATCATTAGAGATAGTTTAAGAAACATTTTTTTTAGTTAAAAATAATATCTTGACAACAGAAACTTGCTAGGTTTTGTCAGGATCAAGCTCTTGACAAGAAAATGTGGCTTAAAAAATAAAAACAAAGAAGAATCCTAATAAATAGCCAATAAAAAGTAAGTGGCTCCTGTGAATTTTATCTTAGTTACTAATATCATCTAGTTCTATTTGCTTTAAACATCCCTAAATGAGATTTCAGTAATCAGTAGGAATTTCTCCTTCAGGTTAGAAGGATGGTGGGCAAATGGAGATCCAACCGTGATGCTGTTGTTAGTCTCCATGGTAACAATTACCATGGAGAAACAACTCCAAAAAAAGCTTTCAAAGAAAGAAGGGGAATGGGGAATATCTGATATCTGTGGTAGCTACTCTCTGCCTCTGCAGTTCCAGAAAGTCATCGCGGAGCCATTTTCATCGCCTTCCTCTTAATTCTAAAATTTTTTTCACAACTTTTTTGTTGTTGTTATTTACAGTAATGTGTGCCTTTATTATGGGGAGGATCTGCCGGGCTGTTTCTGAACAAAGGAGGAAAAACAACTAGTTTGATTTAGTTTCATAGTAAACTCAAATGAAAGCATCCAAAAGCCTACTTTGAAAACTCATACTCAATAATGAATTCTTTACTTCCCAGCCTAGCTCAAGTTCCAAGAAAATATGAAAGTTATATTCTTCCTACCTCAGTTAACAGCAAGTTTCTACAGAATGTGAAAAAGTATTTACAATATTCCAAAAATCTTCCATTTTCAAATAAAAGATTCATTAAAAAAATCTAAATAGTTGCTTTGTGTTTGAGTACTTCCTGTTTAATCTAAATCTGCTTAGCACTTGCATCACTGTGATCAAAAGCAAGTGGAATTAAATCCCTGTATCTTAGAAATATTTACTGCTTTAAATTTAAAAATTCGATAATACTTTGCTTATTTGTTCTATATATTACAAAATAGAAATTATTGTGGTATCTGGAGAAATGGACTAAGAATTTAAAATTATCCCTTTGATTTTCAGTCTGTAGGCATATGATGAAACCAAGTGAAGTAACTGCTAAATCACTGCTAATCTCTCCAGAACTCAGCATTAGACATGCCTCAAAAGTTAAAGAAGATTTAGGAATCCAAACAATCAGCATAAAAGCAAGTAAATTTGGGGACATTTATTCTTATGTTCTCTCCTGCACAAATGCCTAGTGTCTACAAATGCCTAGTGTCTACAAAATTGAACACAATGATAAAGAGTATTTCCATCACTGAATATTGTAAGAGAAAGCACTGCCCTAGGGAACATGTATAAACCCAAATAAATATACATAATAAACAGATACTGAAATGGAGTACTAGTAAATAAAATCCAAAATATATCAGAAAAGAGAAAAAATAAGAAGTGATTAGATGAAGAACCCGCAAATATAAAATTTTATAACTAAAACCCACAACTGTACTCAGAGTAACATTAAGTATAAACATAGGTTCTTTTTGAAGGAACACAAAACATTAGCCAGTAATGACTATCTGATGGGTTATGAAACTAATAAGTTATCCAATTGACCTCACTCCCAACAAGGAAATTTAGATACTTTGGTCAGATAATTCATTAGTAATATCCAGCAGAATCTATGCTCTCAAGTGACTAATTTCATTACCCTCTGCAATGTTTCTTTTCCCACTGCTCTTCTACTTCACCTTCACCCCAGTGAGTTCCTTTTTATCTTCAGATAGTCAAACGTAATTTCATTATTTTAAAAGGGAGAGACATTCTCTGTACCAGTCCTGTGCCTACTTGTGGCTACCACTGGATTTGTCCTTGCAATGCACTTATATATAATTACAATTTTAGAAAGAAAATTGTAAGTCTACTGCAATTAGTTATTGAAGTCTGTCTTTAATTGTAAGCTTTGCTTGGATAGGCAAATTTTCATATTTGTAGGTGAATCCTTGTGCTTAACTAAGTTTCTGCCACAGAAAGGGCACTCAAGCTAATTGAAAGAGAATCATATGTCACCGCAACTGATGGATGGAATACAAATTCTCTACTACACTGGACAAAGAGAAGTTGTGGATGAATAATGTAAAAAGTAATATGGATACTATGAGGTAGTGGTTAGATTCTATAATACACCTGTTCTTTTACGGGTTATTATGAAAAAAGATTTCAAAAAAGCCCCTTTTCTTGGCATCTGGACCGGAATAAATGAAACTCATGTAGAAGGAAAGCCAATTATCATTAGTGGTTTATGGACAGATAATGTAGAAACAAGATGCTAAATAAGTACAAAAATAAGAAAATCATTGTCAAAGATTGAAATATGAGAATTTAGGTATTGAAAATCTTATATTTTCAAGGTATTATTTCTTTTATCATGAAATGAGAAGTTTGGTAAAAATTATGCATGAAGAAATGCTTTATGAAGGGAAGGGGATTAAAAAATAATGTGTGTTATATATCTTAACAATTCCCTACAAGTAATGTAAACATCAAATACTACCAAACCTGTACTAACAACATTTTTAAAAGCGTCTTAATAAATGGATATTTAATGATTAAGTAAAAGGAAATGCCTTAAGGAACAATGTAGTATTAGGCAAAAAGCAGAACCCTAAAAAATAGCTTAAAAACAGAATCTTTCCCATTATATATTGTCCTGAATTTTTCACTAGTAGCATATCTTTCTGCTATTTTAGATGAAAATTTAGAAACTGTAAAGTATGTACATTTGCCAGGCTCCATCTGTAAAACCTTCCCAATTTGGCTAAATTTCCCTTTGCTCATCCAAATCCTTACCACCATAACTACTCCCAGAGCACACAAAAATATTAAAGTTGATTTTTAATGAAAAGGGAAATAGTTATTGAACTCTCATTATTCTTACCAGGCAGTTTTGCACAGCTTTTGTATTTCTACATATACTATGCATGGCTGCATTGCCAGATTTTCCTCTTGGCTCTCTTTTTAAGGATATTTACACAGGAACTAACATTGGCAGTAGAGATGTTATATCTATCAAAATAAAAGTAGATGAATGTAATTGTATTGTGTACCTAGGTTGTTCCAATAAACTCAATTAAAAAATAAAATAAGGTGTAGATTTGTTTTTTTTTATCAAAAAATAAAGAACATGTCTCACTCTAAAATAATGGCTGAGTAGATGTAGAGCCCTTTAAACAGTTGTTGTTCACTAAAAATCAGAGCTCCATTTTTGATAAATCAACCCAATGTATTTGTACAATTCATCTATTCTGCCAACTACTATTCCCATGAGATTAGGACAGGGAAAAAAATGATGCACATTTGGACCAGAAGCTGAACCCTGTGCTATTTGTCCAAAAATCTTTCAACTCTGACCCTAACCAAATATTTTCTTATTACCAATACCTATAATATCAAGGCCAACTAACTTATGTTTTTATCAGAGTGAAACATCCATTCCTTTATAGCTCTTCACAAGGACATGTTGAAACTGATTTCAGCTGCTGTGAGTACAATGACAAATGACCATCTGATCTGTAATGTTGAAGTATGTCTTTTATACAGAGAGACAAACAAAAACCTGAGCAGATAATAAAGCCCATAATAGTCACATTTCCACATAAGTGTTATAATAGAAGTCAACTGGGACCTATAAGAGAGAAAAATTGCAGACTTAAAAGGTGAGACAGTGAAGAAATATATGTCTGACTAAGTGTTATTTAAACTGAGTAATAAATTATAAGAAAGTGCTTTCCATCAGAAATATGAGAAAGGAAGGTTAGATATACAATACATCAAAACAAAGGGAAAAAAATTGGATTGTGCGATTTTAAAGAAAAGCTGAGTGTCAAAAGACCAAGATGGTTAGAGTGAAACAAAAAACCAAAAAAATTTTTTAAAAAACTGTATAAGAAGTATTCATAGTTACCATACTATACTACAGGTTACTGAGAAATGGGCCAAGACATTTGGAATTCTAAATAAAACTGGATTTCTGTATAAGGACAAATAGCCATTGGAAATAATGACACTGGATTTCACTTTTAAAATATGACTTTGGTTCTAAGAAGTAAATAGGTTTGAAGAGGTTAAGTAGAAGCAAAGGAATTAGGTAAAAAAAATTTAAGAAGCTATGAAGCTACAGTTAATTGATAGTGGTATTCTTGAGTAGGGTAATAGGAAGATGTAAAAGAGTTAAAATCAAAATATATTCACAATTAAAATTATCAGGACTTAAATTTAATATGTGTTGTGACAAGAAAAAAGGAAGACTGATGCTTAGATTGTAGGTAAAAACAACTGGATTGATTCATTTCCTTCTGCCATTAGCATTTATTGACTATCATACAAATGTCAGGTACTCTCTAAAACCATGGAGATACAAAAGTGAAAATAATTAAGTCCCTGCCCTAAAGCAATTCACATTCAAATGGGAGGTGGAAACAACAAATAAAATTATAAAAAGTATTCAGCATTAGGAAATGACAAGAATTAATGGAAATAAATGAAGTAGACAGAGGATATAAAGGGTGCTGGATAGTTTGTGAGGATTTTATCTAGGTTATGTGGTGGCACTGGTTCTGCTGAGGAGGTAACATCTGAGAAGAGACCTATGTAATGTGAACAATTGAGCAAAGCAGATATTTGCATGATATTTGGGTACAGAAAATGTTTTAAGGTAGAGAGGCAAATTAAGTCAGCATAGAGGGAGATTCAGGATATAGTTTCATTTAAATTAGTATTTCTGGCTCTGAATTCTTCACCGAAGTTTTCCTTTTCTTTGTCTCAAAATTCTAAATAATTAAGTAGATCATCCTTGTCTTTGTAATCATTGTGCTCCTTTCTGCAAGTTGTGTGGGAAATTTTTGGCTCTCAATAATCACTTGCTCATAAATTAACAACTCCTTCTGTGGTAGAAGTAGAGCTTTATTAAGAGACAATCTTAATGGTATACTGTTTTTTAAACTTAGAATTATTCAGAAAAATTCCTTTTACTTGATACATGTATTCCATCTCATAATTGTTTTCTTTGATCTCTCAAAGGATTCAGCATTTTCTTCTTCAGCTGAATACACCACTTGCATAAAAACTTGCCTTTACTGAACACATCCAAAAAATTAAAAGCCTTACTATCTCCAACAGGCCTCCAGATATTGTCCCTTTTTGTATGTTACCCTTTACAGTAGATCTGTCAAGAGCTGTGCATTGTGATTCCTTCCTCCTGTCTTGTTTGATGCATAAGAACATGTTGATTTGTCCAACTCTGTTTTCTTAAAGTAGTATTGGGAGGGGCATGTCCATGTTGGTACTCTTTTTAAACACAGTTTGAATTTAAGAAGTATAGAGTGTTTTTAATTATGTTTATTTCAACTGATGCATAAAAACAGCAAAATTGTACATATTTATGGGCTATTGGGTGAAGTTTTGATACACGTATACATCATGTAATGCATAAATCTGGCTAATCATACCTACCTCTCCAAACATTTACCATTTCTTTCTCTTTTTTTTAAATTTTAAATTGAATTTATTGGTACATTCTAGGTAGACAGTACAATTACATTCATTACTGGGATCTTGCACCTTTACATGCCAGGTCTTGGTTCTCATTTTTGCCCCTTGTCCCTACCCTCCCTTCACCTGCTCCTCCCCTCACCACCTTCAAACACTTTAATTTCATTTTTACATTTTCTCATACTTCTTTTTTCCTTTTCCCTTATTCCCCTTTCCCTATCCTTCTCACTGTACCTACACCTTTGGTCCTTTTCTTCCTGTTTCATGTTGCTAATTGTCCCATTAGGATCTTCAGTACTATTTTAGTTATTCACACCAGAGAAACTATTCAGTATTTGTATATGTGTGACTTATTTATTTCACTTAGGAGTATATCCACAAAATGTACCCATTTATTTATGAATGAATCTACTTTCTCATTCCTTATGGCTGAGTAGTATTCCATTTTATGAAAAAAAAAAACAGCACATCTTCTTTATCCAGTTTCGAAATGATGGGCAGATGGGCTGTTTCCAAGTTTTAGCTATTGTAACTGTGCCAATATAAACATGGGTGTGCATATATCACTGTGGTATGAATCTTTTAATTCTTTTGGAAAGATACAGAACAGAGGGATGGCTGGGTCAAATGGAACCTCTAATCCTAGTTCTTTGAGGTATCTCCATATTGACTCCCATAGTGGTTGTACCAGTCTGCACTACCACCAACAATGGAGAAGGGTTCCTTTCTCCACACATCCATGCCAACATTTGCTGTTGTGTGATTTCTTGATAGCAGCCATTCTTTGTGGGGTGAGGTGGAATCTCGGTTTTGTTTTCATCTGCATCTCTCAAATGACCAGTGATGTAGAGCACTTTTTCATACATTTACTTGCTGCTTTTATTTCTTTGTCTGAGAAATGTGTGCTCATTTCAGATGCCCTTTTTAGAATTGGCTCTTTATATTTGGGGGTCGGGCTATTTTGAGTTCTTTATATATTTTAGATAGTAGCCCTTTGTCTGAGGATCATCTGGTAAAAAGTTTTTCCCACATTGTAGGTTGTTGCTTAGTTCTGTTGATGTTTTCTTTTGCCATGCAGAAGCTTTTTAATGAGATGAAATCCCAGTTGTTGATTCTTTCTGTTAGTTCCTTTGCTACTGAGGATTTATTCATAAAGTCTTTTCCTATGCCAATGTCTTCCAGAGTTCTGCCTAACTTATCTTCCAGCAAGTTTAGTGTTTTTGTTTTTATATTTAGAACTCTAATCCACTTGAATTTTAATTTAGTGCAAGGTGACAGATAAGGGTCTAGTTTTAATCTTTTGCAGGTTGAGATCCAGTTTTTCAACAGCATTTATTAAAGAGGCTATCTTTCCTCCAGTGGGGACTGCCATGTCCTTTGTCAAAGATGAGGTAGCTGAGTGCATCTGGAGTTGTTTTTGTGTCTTCCAATCTGTTCCACTGATCCTCAGGTCTGTTTCTTTGCCAGTACCATGCTGTGTTTATCACAGTGGCTTTGTAGTATAGTATCATATTGGGAATTGTTATACCCGCTGCCCTGTGTTGCCTAGGATGGCTTTTGCTATTCTAGGTCACTGATGGTTCCAAGTGAATTTTTGGATTCTTCTTTCTAGTTCTGTGTAGTATAGTGCTGGGATTTCAATTGGTGTTGCATTGAATCTGTACAATAGTTTTGGTAGTATGGCCATTTTCACTATGTTGATTCATCCCACTCAGGAGCATGCATCCTCCTCTATCTCTTATATCCTCCTCAATATCTTTTATCAGAGTGCTGTAGTTTTCAGTGTAGAAGTCTTTTGCTTCTTTTGTTAGATTGATTCCCAGATTTTTCATTTTTTTGGGTGCTATTGTGAAAGGAATTGTTTCCCTAATTTCTTTCTCAGTGAGTCTGTTGTTTGTGTACAAGAAGGCTATCAATTTTTGCTAGTATCTTATTGAGGATTTTTGCATCTATATTCATTAAGGAGATTGGTCTGTAGTTCTCCTTTTTGGTTGTATCTTTCTCTGGTTTGGGAATCAGAGTGATACTTGCTTCCAGGAATGAATTTGGAAGTATAGCTTCTCTTTCAATTTCATTGAAAAGTCTGAAGAGTAGTGGCAGTAGATCTTCTCTAAATGTCTTATAAAATTCAGCAGTGAAACCATCAGGACCTGGGCTTTTCTTTTTTGGTAAGTTTTTAATTACATTTTCAATTTCACTGATTGTGATTGGGGTGTTTAAATGTTTTTATCTTCTTCGTTCAACTTTAGTAATTCATAAGTATCTAGAAATCTGTCCATTTCTTCTATGTTTTCTGTTTTATTAGAGTACAGGCTCTCCTAGTATGTATTAATAATCCTCTGGATTTTGGTGGAATCTGTTGTGACTTCGCCTTTTTCATTCCTGATTGCATGAATCTGAGCCTTTTCTTTCCTTTTTTTGATAAGGTTTGCTAAGAGTTTATCAATTTTATTTATTCTTTAAAAAACCAACTCTTTGATTCATTTTTTTGTATCATTTTCTTAGTTTCCATTGCATTGATTCCTGCTCTAATCTTTATAATTTCTTGTTTGAGCTTTGCACTTTTTTTGCTCTTTTTTTTTTTTTTTTTGGAGTCTATCATTAGGTTGTCTATTTGAGCTTGCTCTGTTTTCCTAATGTGGGCATTCAGTGCTATGTATTTTCCACAAGAACTGCTTTCGTGTGTCCCATAGATTCCTGTATGTTGTATTGGTATTTTTGTTTATTTGTAAAAAGTGTCTGAATTCTTCTTTAATTTCCGCTGAGATCCACTGATTGTTTAGGAGAGTGTTGTTCAATTACCGTGTGTTTGTGAAGTTCCTATGGTTTCTTATGCTATTGATCTCCAGCTTTACTGCACTGTGATCTGATAATATACAATAAATAACTTCAATTCTTTTGCATTTATTCAAACCTGTTTTGTGAGCTAATATGTGCTCAATCTTGGAGAATGACCCATGTGCAGCTAAAAAGAATGTGTATTCTGATTTTGTGGGGTGGAATACTCTATAGATGTCTAATAAGTACATGTGTTCAAAAGCTTGGTTCAGTTCTAGCATTTCATTGTTGATTTTTTACCTAGATGATCTGTCTATTTGTGATAGTGGGGTATTCAGATCCCCCACTACAATTGTATTAGTGGTTATTTGGTTTTTCATGTTACTTAATATCTGTTTTATATAGTTGGGGGCATTTATATTTGGTGCATATATGTTTATGATTGTCATCTCTTCCTCTTTAATTGTTCCCTTTACAAGGATGCAGTGGCCTTCTTTGTCTGTCTTAATTACTTTTGGTTTGAAATTTGCTTTGTCTGTGATTAACATTGCTACTCCTGCTTTTTTCTGGGTTCCTGCCACATGGAGAATTGTTTTCCATCCTTTCACTTTCAGTCTGTGGGCCTTCTATTTGCACTAGGTGTGTTTCTTTTATACAACATATTGTTGGATTTTGCTTCTTAATCCATTCTGCCAGTCTATGTCTCTTGATTGGTGAATTGAGGCCATTGACATTGGTAGTTGTAATTGATATATACTGACTTATTATTATTGTCATGTTATTGTCCTTTTGTTGACTCTTTTTATTTTTTGTCCTCTCCTTTTAGTTTCTTGCCTTGGCTATTTGATTTGCTCTGTTGGGCCTCCTGGTGCTGTGATCTTCATTGTCTGTTTCTAGGATATTGTTTAAAATGCTTTGCAGTGCTGGCTTAGTATTCATGAAGTTTCTCAAGTGTTCTTTGTCATGGAAGTATCTTATTTCTCCATCCACTTTGAAACAGAATTTTGCAGGATACATCAGTCTTGGTTGGAGGTTGTTTTCTTTTAGTACTTGAAATACTTCACTCCAGGTTTTCCTTGACCTGAGGTTTTGTGTTGAAAAGTCTGCTGTGATTCTGATGGGCTTTCCTTTGCATGTGATTTGCTTCTTTTCTGTTACTGCTTGTAGTATTTTCTTCTTCTGTTGGTTTTCTGGGATCTTGATTATTATATGTCTAGGTGTAGAATTTTTTTATCATAGCTAGTTGGTGTCCTATATGCCTTGCTTATCTGTATGTCTAATTCTTCCCCTCTGGGAAGTTTTCTGTCATTAATTCTGTGAACAGCTTTTTAAAGTCATTTGCATTTTCTCCTGGTACTTCAGGGATAGCTATCAGTCTTATGTCATTCTTCTTTGCCTGATCTAGGAGTTGTTGAATCGATTTCTCATGATCCCTTACTGTTTTTAAGAGACCTCTCTTTTCACAGTCATTGCCTGCAATCCTACCTTCTATATCTGAGACTCTAACTTTGCAATCTTCTATTCTGTTGCATACACTTTCAATAGAGTTTTTATTCTCCTGGATATTCATTTGAATCTGTTTAATGGATTCCATTTCTTTCCTATGTTGGGTGTTCATTGTTTCCATTTCTTTCTTATGCTGGGCCTTCGTGAGTTCTATTATGTTCCTAAGCTCATCTATTTTTTTGTCAGTTTCTGTTCTGGAGTCTTGAATCATGTCTTTCATTTTGCTCACCATCTCTATGGTTATCTGGGAAGTAATTTCTGTTTTGAATTTTTCTAGAGCTTGATTGATCATTTTTTTTACTTCCTGTGCTGTGAGTTCTGAGTGTCCTTGAGGTTCACTATCTGATTATTCATCCTCCTTTGCCCTACTGTTTGCCATTGGTGGACTGGAAGTCTGTTTTTGTGGTTTGGTTAAACATTTTCTCATCTTTATTTTTGCTGTTGGGTTGCTCTTGATTTAATCTCTGGGTCATTAAATCCTCCTGATTATCGTTGCATCCCAGTCTTTGATTCTCTAATGACTTATACACATTCTCATTTTCATAATATAGAAAACATCTCATCAAATCATTCCCTGTCCTTTATCTCTATCTATACAATCAGGAACATAATAGCATCAATCAATACCCTTTATAGTCTGCCATGCCTGTGCAGAGTGCCTCCAAGGACTGGCTCAATCAGGGCATCTAATGGGGGGGAGGGGTGTGATGGTGCTCAGTGGTGCCTGTGCAGCTACTTTCATGGTGCTGTGTTGGAGCCAATCACTGTCGCCCACTGGCAACGGTGCGGCTCCAGAGCAGGGCTGTAGTTTGGGCTGGGCCATGCAGCAGAGGTAGCTCTGAGTCCAAGCTGGGGCAACGACACCTTTCTTTCTTTGTTCTTCCTTCTCCTTCTTTCTCCTTCTCTCCTTCTCTCTCCTGTCTCTCTTTCTCTCTTTCTCTCTCTTCCTTCTCTGAATTTACCATTTCTTTATGGTAAAGACACAGGATGTATACATTATATAATTTCTTTTTAATGCCAAAGGCTAGCCACCAAAGACTGAGCAAAATTCTGATACTAGATATTTTTTATACACTTTTTCAATCCTCACCATATTTCTGTAAGACAGATACTGTTACTATTACCCATACATTATAAATGAGGAAAATTGAGAATTTAAGTTGTTTGCTTAAGATAAAAATCTAGTAGAGAAGAGAATAGATACACATGTAGACATTGTGGCTTTGGGAACATTATGTATCTTTTTATTAAAGTCTACCTTCTATTTTCTTTAGGTTCACTCTTATTCCAGTTTTTGTTCTTTAGTCTTTAAATTTGAAAGTTTAAGTTAGCAAATTTTGTGTTTTTCTTTATTTTTACACAAAGACTAATATATTCCCAGCTGAGTATTATTTTGTTTGTACAAGTTTGATATGCAGTAACTTACACAAGTCTGATAGGCAGAATCTTAAAATTGGCACTAATTTTTTCCTTTTTGAAATGAGTACTTTTTTAACACCCATTTTGATTTTTTCTTTGGATTATCAATTATTTTCAATTTTTAAAATTTCTAAATTCATGGATTTTTCTTTCTTGTCTTATTATGGTTGACTTTTTAATTTAACAAAACTATTGGCTGACAGTGTTGTTCATGCCATATTTATCTTTTAGAAATGACTGTGACTTTCTTTGTAGCACACAGTGAGATTACTTTCAATAAATATCCATTTGTGATTGGAAAAAAGTTGTTGAACTTACTGCTGTGTGGACTTTTGTAATCTTGTTATAATAGCTTATCAGATATGTTATTTAAAACTGACCAATCTATCCATTTCTGACACAGTTAAGTAAAATATTCACATGTAGGTGTGTATTTTCTATTTATTTTTATGGTAGTACTTAAAATTATATAGATTTAAACATTATATAGATTTAAAATTATGAAACAAATACAAGTAAATAATTTTACATGGTTTGAATGAATCAAACTATTTAGCATTATGGTTTGAGATTTATCTTCAGTAATACTTTTTATTTTTAGGAAGTATTTTGTGTAATTATAACAGTTACATAGATTTATGTTTATTATTATTTTCAGTATTTGTTTTATTTCCAATTGAATGTTTGTGAGTTAAATATTAAATTAAATCAAAGTAGTGCCACTGAGTCAAGAGCAACCTTTTGCTGAAATTTTTGATTTCAAAAGCAAGTAAAATTTGTACATGGAGTCCTTCATGCCAACAAAATATATTGAATTAGCTTTAAAAATGTTTTCCATTGTGGGCATAAACCTATCCAAATTATCACTATGTTTCCAAATTTGAAAACATTTTAAAAATTAAAAAAGTGAGGGAATAATCTCAAAATTTTAAAATCCATTTTAATTGAACAAAACTAACTTCATGAAAGCCAGTAATTTATCTTTATTTCTATTTTTTCTTTAGTGAGGTAGAGTTTTATGACATAATCTAGTTAGTCATAGATCAGTAATCAGAAAACAAGAATCTTATTCTCTGGCTTAGCAATTCCTGAAATGCTTCACTAAGCACTGCTTTAATTCACTGTACAAATTTTACAAAAATACCTAATAATAGTAGATAAAGAGTAATTCAAATTGTTAGACTTTTGAATGTTTTCATTATTGCTTTTAAGAATCATGAAATCTAAATTTTCCAAAGAATTATTATTCATATGTTAATTAAGAACCCATAGACAAATTTTTAAGATAAAGACAGAAGATAGTAGGTGAGGAAAAAGCTACTAATTTAATATATAGGTATTTGGAGTAACTAAAAAATAAGTACTAGATATCTTTGACTGAAGTTTGATTATTCTTCTACAACAAACAAAAGTTTTAGAATCTATGTATATTTATTCTCTAGCTTCTTTATGAATACTTCCTCTATTGAGTGTTCATTTCTTTAATTATTCAGTCTGAATTATCACATTCATTTGAAGAGTAACAATAAAATTGAAAAAAACCAATGAGAGGTTAAGATTTTTTTAAAGTTAAAGGATCCTATTATTCATAGATGTTTGCTTTCTTTAAAGTTTCTTTCCATTCTATACTGCTCAAGTTGTCCTAAATAGAATTACCACATTCTGATACAACCACAGGAAAATATGAACTTTGTTTCCATATTTGAAAAACTTTTAAAAATTAAAAATGTAGTAAGAAAGCTGGGAATATAATTCAGTGTCACTGTGCCTGCAAGTGCAAGGTACTGAGTTCAATCTCCAGGACCAAAAAATAATAAATAAATAAATAAAATGTAAGAGAATGATCTGAAAATTTAAAATTTCTTTTAAATTCAATATATTTAGCTTCTTGAAAGATTAATGTATGTACCTCATTAATCTTCATGAGGATTACATTTTATAGAAAGGTAAATAGTACTTACAAAGACCCTATGATAGTGCATATAAATTAAATTATATTTATTTTTAGAAATGTATGTAGAAATGCATTTGCAATATACTAAATAGCTAAATGATAACCCCATTAATGAACATAGTTTGTATTAAATGTGATATATTACCAAGATAGTGATTAAGACCTGCTCTCAGTATATTAGATCAAAGGTAACTAAAATTCAATGAATTTCTGTCCAGGTGGCTTTCTGAAAGTATTTGAAAAGATTAAGCAGTTTGTTTAAAATTTTATATAAAAATATATACATATATATATATATTATAATATACAACATATATATGTAGAAGTTTTTGAAGGCAAAATGAGCTCTGATGGCAATATCTATGACTCCTTGTATAAATAGTTCTCTGAAACAAATCAAGGAGAAATAAGGCACAATGACATTTATTGTGGTATTTGTCATTTTCTAGTTTTACTTACATTAAAAAGAAACAATTAACATATATTTTTAATTAGTATGAGTCAAGTATAGGATACACAGGGAGTTGAAGGCCAGTCTGGACTACATAATGAGATCTTGTATATAAATAAATAAATAACAAGAGTAAAAATCATTCATTCTCTGAAACATTATTTTAGAACATGTATCTACATAAAATAATTCTATATTATTGAAAATACTGAAGATGGGCTCAGACTGCAATTGACTAGCATGCAAGAAGCCCGAGGTTAAATCCTTACTATGATGAAAAGCAAATAAAATGAATAACAATGATATAACATTTAATGAGATCAAATCATAAATTAATAAATTTGAAATTCCCTAATTTATCAAAAAAATATTGTGATTTCTGTAATGTCAGCTATAAGAAACAGAATCCAAATATTTACAAATGAATTGGAAACATATAACTTCTCAATTGTTAGTATATCTATTATGTCATTTATTAAACATTTAAATTTATGAGAAAATTGCTAAAATTATTTTATAAATATATTTTAATATATATTCATATGTGTATAATTTTAAGTTACAGAGTAAATCAAAGTAAGTAAAAACAAGGTAAAACTTCTTGAAACAAAAAAGAAAATCCTAATGGGGTATTAACTGCTTTTTTGTTTTTTTTTTTAGTAGAGTGGTACCTCAGTTCATGAACTTCATTCATTCCACAATTCTGGGGAAGATAGCTCTGGTTGTATTTGTTACCTGATGTGGAGTTCAAAAGCAATTTGATGCCTAAAACTTCTTTTTGTGAACTGAATTGTTCCCAAACAAGAGCGATTCATGAGCCAAAGTTATACTGTACATCATTTTAATACATAATGTTCACATTCCTTGTGTGGAATTGGTGCACATGCATAACACAATTTAATTCCTTTATTTCATTTTCTTTTCTTCCCCTCCCTCCCATCCTCTCTTGATCTCCTTTGAGAAAACTCTGTCTCTCTACTTCCTATTATCTATCATTTATTTTGCTTTTTATTTATAATTTGGATTTCTCATATAACAGAAATCACAGTATATTTAAACTTGTGTGTCTGATTTATTTCACTTAATATTAGGGCCTTGAGGTGCAAAAATATATTCTGATATAATTTTTCACAAGATTATATTAAATATGGAAAATTTACTTAAAATTATTAGATATGAACAAATATATACTTAGAAACTTTAATATCTTATAAATATAAAGCTCTTTATAGAATGTACATAATTGTGGTTGTCTAAATTCAAATTTATAAGATTAAGCCAGTAAAAACTTGTTCTTTGAGACAGCACTAATCAGCCATTTGCCTCAATTATCCACTTCACTGCACAGAACAGAATTACAGGAATTTTAAGCAAATATCCAGCACATAAATTCTGATGCAAATTTAGAAGAAATAACACATTCAAGTTTTTGCAACTCATTATATTCTATATATATAATCAATAAAATGACTATAGCTATAGCAAAATATAACACTGAAATATTAACTTACATGTAAGTGAAAAACACATTTATTAAAAATTTTACATGTCATTCTTTATAAATTATTTCTTACTTAACTCTTTCCTAACATCTCAAGCAGGAGTTAATTACCAAAGCAGATGTGTTTTCAGATTGTCAGAATAATGGTCTTTGTCTTTGTTTGGCTGCCTAAGTAGTGCATACTGTATTCCAGAAAAATCATCTCTTTCTCCTAGTTCTAATTAGGCAAGAATTTTGTTTATTAGACTCTTCAAAATGTTTTGAAACTGTAGCAATATATAAATTAAATATAGAGCCTATAATATTTAGTATTACTTATAGATAACTATCACTTGATTATAGTTATAAAAAAAGTATTGTGCATTATATCTTCTAATATTTGGATCTTAAATGTCCTCTAAAGGCCCAGCATGGTGCCACAGAAAGGCAGTAGAAACTTTTAGATGAATTCTAGTCAGCATTCATTCAGTCAATTAAGGTGTACCCTGGTTCTTTTTCATGTTTTCTTTTCCGTCCAAGCAGGAAGTGAATGGTTTGCTCTGTCATGTGCTTCCTTTCCTGATATGCTACCAGTAGAGTCCCAAAGCCAGTGGGGCCACTCAGTCATGGATTGAACCTCCACTATGGTGAGCCAAAAGAAACCTTCCCTCTTTATAAGCTGATGATATTGTGTATTTATTACACTGAAAGAAAGCTGACAAACATAATATGTACTATGTCACATTGTTGTATAGTTTTACACTGTTCATTCACCTAGTATTTTACTTTTCCTTCTATAATTTTTCTTTCTCTTGTGATCCTTGAGTACATGGAGATATATAAACATTTTCCTCAAAGGACAAGAGATTTTCTGCACTACATATATCCATAATTTGTTTTATTTCATATGATTACATTTCATTTTTATACAGACCATTTGTATAGCTCTTATACCCGAATAGCTATTCACAATATACTGACTTGCCAATTTAATTGCTTATAGTATATCACATTTCAAATGTTTTACTGTTCCAAAGATAACAGCATCTATGGAAAAATAAATACTGTTAAATCTGTGCCTGTGTACATTTATTTAAATTGCACTTAGAATTTGGGCCCAAGGATTCGCATTAAATTTCAGAGATCCTGGTTATGCACCAGATATTATGAGAAGTGCTATAAAAATGTAGATAAGTATAATTTGGAATTAGAGAAAAGCATATATATAATCAGACTTTCAATTTTTTTTCCTTCAGAATAAGAATGAACTGAAACTATAGTTACAGTAAGAAATACTATAACATTAATAATGGTGATGAAAATATCCAGTGAAACACTTAAGCAGATTTCCATCCATCCCTACTAAATAATGATGGTCATTAAAATGTAAGAGTTCCTCAATTCAAAGAAGAACTGGGCTTGGCACACACATGTACTCCTAGTTATTTGGGAGGCTAAGATGAGAGATTTGTCAGTTACAGTTCAGCCTGGCAACATAGCAAGATCCCATCAGAAAACAAAACAAAGAAACAATAATAAAAATAACAACCTAAGAAATGCAGACATTTAAACAGTTATTTGTTTATTTGGAGAATAAGAATAGTAAAACTTAATTTGATGTATGAGATTTACTTATAATGTGTGATTTTACATGGAACATGGATTACTTTGCAACTTTCCACTTTAACTGGTTGTATAGAAGTAGCTCTAACATTTAACAAAGAGTAGAGTGGTGATGTGAAAATTCTGACCAACCTCATAGTGATTTAAGGGTCAAGCAGGGTCAGACCAGAGAGTCAGTTAATACTAACTGCTCTTTATCCAACTTATGATTTTAAAAAAATAAAACCATAACTATATTTAAAATGGATCTTTAAAAATTCATATATAAACACACACAAAAAAAAATAAGACAAGCTCAATGATTCACTCAAGAATTATATGTATCTATGAGGTATAATCAAGGAATACAGTGAATGTTTAATTTTTAAAAAATTATTACTATAAAAGAGACATTGATTTTCCAGTATGCTTTCTTTAAATCTATACTTTAAATATATTTTATAATTCTTGTAACCTAATTATGTCAATATACTGTATACCTTAAATGTACCAATACAATTAATAAAAAAAAAAAAAACACATGGAAATAGAAAGGGGGGGAGACCAAAGAAAGAGGTCTTGAGTGCACACTGTAGAGAATGTTACTTTCTTTGTACCTGGACAATCTCCAATTAAATTATTGCAATCTGTTTAAGAAATTTAATTTATATGATCAGCATCACAGTGAATCAATTTACTTGCCAGGTAAAGGCTAGTACTTTCTCTAAGAAATTTCTTTTTATTTGCAAAATATAACTATGAATATATAAAAGTAAGACAGAATTCAATTTGTGCCACCAGGATCTATGTCAGACTTACCTACAACATGTTAAGATTATTGTAATGTTTAGATTTTTAACTCATATAATTTTTTAAAAAATCCTATGATATTTTACAACTTTGACAAAGTAACCAGATGTCTAGTGTGACTGTAATAAATCTCTATCATGAATAGGGTACAAAAGTGATTCTTCTGTAATGAAATCACAAAACACTCCCTTAATATACATACCGTAGAAATACTATTTGAAGAGGTCAATAATTAATTAACCTAACATAATATATACAAGTAGATAATTTGCTGTGCTAATGTATCATTACATTTACCACTTTAATCGGTTTTACATTACAGTAGTTTTGGATTGACTATGAACTTTTATTCATATGAATAGAATTCATTTGTTTCTTGAATTTTTCCTAGCTTATAATTAAATATTTACCTTTTAATGCATTTTAAATACATAGTTCTATGGTATTGATTTGATTCAACCCACTGAGGATATTTTAGAATGAACTAGAACAATGGAAGTTGTAACCTGGGAATATTTTTGGTGTGTAAATATATTTTATGCCAAATCTATTGTATGAATGTCAATTTATTCCCTACATATGGGTGAGTCATTCATTTATATGAATAGTCAGGTTAAAGATAAATCCCTCGATCCTTAGGATTCATTTTCTTGCCTTCTTTCTTTTCTTTTTCTTTTTATGTCTGGGTAAGCCTTTATTTTTCTTTAGTCACTCATTTTAATTCTAAGGCTTCCCAATAGGCTTTTGGCTCTAGAAACTCAATGCAGTTAAGGACTCTGCTGCCCCACAACTTGCGTCTTCTCTTTCAGCCTTTCCACTTCTGATTATTTTTATTTGAAATTCCTTTGAGTCATAAAATTCTTCAAAAATATTATCCACTTAAAGTAACCCTATGTTAATGCACAAAAAGAATAATGCCCTTCCTTTCTTTATCTTTTTCATTCAAAGTATACTTTATTTTGTAAATATTGTGCAAAGCTTGTAAAACCTTGATTATGTCTTTAGCTGGACTTTTAATGATTTTTACTTTGTGAGGCATCACAGATGTATATGTATTGTTTCTTTCCAGAATTTTCTCTGTCATGAAAGAAAATTTGGTGTCTGTAAGATTTACAACCTAGATTAATTTCTCAATTTTTTGTTTTATGTGTAGCTCTAAATATACCTCCATATGCACAAAAGTAGCCAGAGTTACTAAGCAAGACATATAACATGAACATAAAATGATTCAGTTCACAATAAACTATCAGATTGTAAATAATTTAAGCATGTTAATACACAAAATACACATTCTCTGGAAGTTACACTGCTGGTGTAATAAAAGAGATGAAAACTGAGTTACAGGATGTTCCTGATTACATTAAATAAAATAACTTTTCAAATTTTGTAAAACTAATGAGAAATTACAAATTATATAAAGCTTATATTTTAACTTTACTTTAAATAATTTTGAAAAGTAGTTAATATTTATTTCATGAAAAATTAATTCTAGATATAGAATGTTAATTACAAAGATACTTCAAACCATTTGATCGGCTGATTTAGGTATATTCTTCCAGTATTCTACTTGACATAAGACTCAACACTTGTAACAATGAGGCACCAGAGCAGAAATATCAGAGCAATTTTTTGAAATTTTACTATCATTATTTGAAAGTATTTAAGGAATTAGATTCTTTCTCTAATTGTTTATTTTTGTTTGTTTTTTTTTATCAAACTTAGAACTTTACACTTACAAGGCAGGCAGCAGAACCACTGAGCTAAATCCCCAGACCTGATTATTTAAAATTTTTTAATTTTTTTAATTCTTCTTATTTATATTCTCCTACTTTACGACCCAAACTAAAATTTCTTATAATATGATAAGCAGAAGTGATAATCATAAGCTCACTTGTTTTATTGTTGATCTCAGGATGTACACTTTAGAAGTTTTCAGTGTTAACTGAAATTTGGAAGTAGTGTAGATATACACTTTAATAAATTAAAGTTATTTTCCATTTCTAGTTTACTAGAATGTTGCACGTATTTATCTAATGGCATAATGCATATACTTAACTGTCTTATTTTTCTTTTACTCTGTTATTAGCCAGGATTTAATCAGAGAGGTATGGCCATTTACTTTATTAAGTAAGAAGATTATCATGTGGATTTGGTTGCACATAAATGGGTAGCTAGGTAAACAGCTTACAGTTATTCAGTCTGGAGCATCACAAGGCAGTATCTACAATAGTAAGGCAGGCAGTTGAGAAGGAAGATAGCCGAAGGTATGAAATGCTGAGGACATACTGAAATCCATGAAGACAAGCTGCAACCCACAAC
Organism: Fukomys damarensis; assembly: GCF_012274545.1. Classification (NCBI taxonomy): domain Eukaryota; kingdom Metazoa; phylum Chordata; class Mammalia; order Rodentia; family Bathyergidae; genus Fukomys; species Fukomys damarensis. The sequence continues at coordinate 63,151,670 of NW_022900950.1, read as the reverse complement.
GATACATGGAAATCCAGGTTATTCTCTCATCATATCGAAGTATTCGTACTCAACTTGATTGACCTATAGGAGAAGACAAGACCCTTGCAACCAACCCAATAATAGAACTGAAAGAAAACAGCCCTAGAAGGAAAGTGTAGGAAACACTTCACATACCAATAATGTGAGCTGGTTTATTGATGACAACATATATGTGCTGCAAATATCTGAATCTATGCTCACTTTTAATCACAAAAATAGTAGCTATTTAATTTTTTACCCTCCAAATATTGTACAGACTTTTTCTTTTAACAAATCCTAGGTAAGTAACATATGGCAAAAGAAATTCTGCGAAATGTAATTCCAGTACAGAGAATGAACCTAACTTGGTATCTATCCATGTGTTTTATTTTATTTTTTTTAAATTTTATTGAGTTTATTGGTACATTTAGGGATACAGTACAGTTACATTCATTGTTGGGATCATGTACCTTTACATGTCAAGTCTTGATTCTCATTTTTTCCCCTTACCTCTGACCTCCCTTCACCCCCTCCTCCCCTCCCCATCTACAAACACTTTATTTTCATCTTTTCATTCTCTCACATTATTTTCTTTTCCCTTTTTGTTCTTCCCCTATGCATCACACCTTCCCTACACCTTTAGCTCCTTTCTTCCCATTTCTAAATGTCAGTAATCTTATTAGAATCTTATGCATTGTTGCAGAATATTCACACCAGGGAAACTATTTGGTATTTACACATGTGGGACTTATTTATTTCACTTAGGAGTATATCTTCAATATGTATCCATTTTCCTATGAATGAATCTATTCTCTCGCTCTTTATGGCTGAGTAATATTCCATTTTATAGAAAAACCACAACTTCTTTATCCAGTTTCCAACGGATGGGCAAATAGGTTGTTTCCAAGATTTAGCTATTACAAACTGTGCCGCTATAAACATGGGTGCACATACTTCTCTGTGATATGATTCTTTTAGTTCTCTTGGAAAGATACCCAGCAGAGGGATGGCTGGGTCAAATGGAACCTCCAGTCCAAGCTCTTTGAGGTATCTCCATATTGATTTCCATAGTGGTTGCACTACTCTGCACTCCATGTGTTTTATTTAGAAGTTATCTGCACATAAATTCAAAATAACATAATAGTAAAAGCATGGCTCTGCATGATACCTCTTTAGCTTGTGCAACCGAGAGTACTTTACCTGTAAAATTGGGCCTCATCCTTAAGCATTTTGTTCTTTCATGTGCTAGACACCAGGAAAAAGTTGGGGGAAAGGATAGGGATGTGGAATAAGATGGCCACTCCATGCAAGGAACCAAGGCACTTTGGCTGTAAACTGCTGCTGGTCCCATTTTTCACTTGAAAAATAAAATATTTTCCCTCCAGTTGGAGCTCTATAACCTCAATGTTAACAACGTATATACTTAACTTTTAAGACTTCTTGCTTCAGGACCTATAGCCATTCTGTCTGCAGTCCAGGCCTATAACATTTGCTGCCTTATCATCCTGATATAATTTCTTCCTCCTTTGAAAATTTCAAAGCACATTTAGCGACCTGTGTTAACCCTAACTCTCAGTCTTCATCATTTCAACATTGAATAAGAGCTAGGGTATTCAAAGTCCTAACTAACCATTCCTGTACTCTCCACTTGAATGAGAACATTTGCTAGCGGCTTCAATTAAGACTCTGCACATCAGCAAAACTGTCTCCCAAGACACTCATCCATTTTATTGAAAAAATAATTTCTCTGTCAGCACTTCATTCCTCATTGTCAATATCTCAGTATCTATGAAAAATCTAAATTTTTTCTCTACTTACAAACAAACAAGCTATTTTATCGCCTTTCTGTGGATGCCAGAGAGAGAATTGATGATACCGGATCAGTAATAAAAAGTTATCATTCACAAAAATATTAGAAGTCAGAATTTCATCATTTGTGTTGATTCTCTTACACCCAACAATGAAAAGGCAATTCAAAGTTTATTAGGTAATGATTACTTATGCTACACATTGTATAATGCTAAAGATAAATTATAAGTTTAGGAAATCTAAATCTTTTATTGTGATCACTAGGCCTGCCAGCTGTTTGTCTTCACAATGACTTTGTCATTATTGTACGGGATTGCAGTCTTCAGGGAGACACAATCTTTATATCTCAATGTTTTCTGTACTAACGTCCTGGGATAGATAAAATCAAACAACATCCTCAGTGTCTATGTTAAGAAAATATGTAGAAATATTAGAAAATCATGAATAGTTGACTTATAGTGGTAAACTGAACTGCACTGAGACCATAATTACAGTTGAAATGTATTAGAAGATAGGGTAGTATACAGGCCTCTTGGCATGCAAACTATTTCAGTCTTTAGAACTTACTGAAACCCAGTCTTTTATTAATTGTGTTTGATTTATGGAATATTGTTAACTGCACACTCCTTGGGCACACATAATACTCAATTCAAAATTGGAAATTCAGATATCTTTATGCTGGATGGTCAAGTATTTTGTCTTTCTTAGAGCCATAGCGAAAGCAAAAAGCTGTTCTTCAAAGAGTAATTATTTGCTTAGAGTTAAGACATCCTGTAACTACTAATTTTTAAGAAACCCAAAGCTCAAGCTAGCATCAATATTCTACCACAGACATTTAAAGCAAATATGATTATTTTAAGCCATATTGCCAGTAATAAAATATTTCTGTGGAATCCAGTGACTGCTGGAGGGATTGTTAGTATTCAAAATCTTGGTCAAAACTGACTCTTCTCATAGTTTCTTGGTAAATATGTCATCCAAATGAGTTTTATGGTGCTTTTATGTCCAAAAAGAAACACTCTGCATTTTGCCCTTTCTACTCCAAACATTGTATCAAATGTGGAAAGTTGACCCTCTACATTGAATAAACATATCCATATTCTAAACAATTGTAGTTCAAGAGATTTTTTGCAAACCTTTGTGGGAGTTGCTTCCCACCATTTGCTATACATAAGTCTTACAAAGGATTTGAGACTATTTGCTAAATCCTGTTTCTCTGGTGTGAAAAACTAAAAGTCAAGATAATACTTTAACATATTAATACTACAGCAACAGGAAATCCTGTGGAATAAATAAGCAATAAAGCTTGGAGATTTGAGATAACCCTGAAGGAGAAGTGAGGTCAATTGTTGGCCCTGGCAGCTGAAAGAATTTGATTTCTGATGATCACTAAGTAATAAATATAGAGGAAAAGGATTCACCAGATTAACAGCACAAACTAAGACTCATTAGATGTGTTGATTTATTTCAGCAATGAAATCACATCTACATCAGTTACTGTAATTAAAGATTCAACTAAATTTACAATAATGCACTGTTAATATAAAATATCTATCTGTCTGTGTAGACCAAACAAATAAGCTGAAAGGAAATGTAGGAGTAATCATTATCCCTGTGTTTTTCAAGTTTCTAATGGTGTCACTATTATCTGCCATCAATCAAATAATTTAATATATGTTTTGTTTTAATGTTGTTTGTAGTTGAGATGCAGTTTTGGTGGCTTTGCGTAACTTACTATAACACTATATTTCTTACAACATAGATCAGGAAATCCATGTGGTGATTGTGGAAGTACCTACATCGTACTTCCTGATCAGGCATCCTCAATTGATTGTATAGTTGCAGAAAGACCTCTTGGGCAACTGGATCCACTGTGAAAATGGCTCACACCAAAATTCCACTCATACCTTTATAAGACCCAAGTATGACTGTAGATCACAGTTGTGCTTTATGTCTCAGAAAATTATCAGTTCCAAACAGCACATTCAATTCCTTCTCCAGTGTATAATCACCTTGATAAATAGTAACATATCCCTTTAAGAAGTCTTTGGAGATATACAATAGAACTGTTTAGCTATATAGAGAGATGCTTCTATAACTTTAATTTAATGTATTTTGGGGGGCCATAAATGAGTTCAAGTCTATAATTATTTGTGGAGTTGTAATTATTTGTTTTCTTAAGTCAGATGTTTGTTCTCCAGAATTAGAGATTTTTAGGTTATACAAATTAGTTCACCAATCTAAGTGAGTTCTTGAAACTATTGGCTATCCAAAGACAAAGATATCTGAGGGTCACAATGTTCTGACCATTGCTTTCTCCTTATTGGCCTTTATCATAGCAAGTTAATTGTGTCATTGTTCATGGGCTCCATTTCTTTAAATCTATACAGTCTGTTTGTCAAATCTACTTTTAGCCCTAAATTTGTTTCCACTTTTCAAGCTTAATTTTTGTGTTCCTGCTTGTTATATACCATAAAGGTTCATGAAAACATAAAACTCATGCACTTGCACTAAATTATGTGTGGTTGGGCTTGTGAATACTTTTTTACATAATATAGTCTCCTTAGGAGGTTTTATTTCAGAAAGCGATAAAATCATTGCATTATTACATGATTTAAATCAAAATTTAATGTAATTAAATTTTGTAATTCAATTTGTAAATTTAATGTAATTCAAAATTAAATGTAATTTTAAAAAGAGCTCCACATAACTTAAAGAAAAGCAGAATATTTCCTGACTCCTATACCTAATGGTCAGAATAGCAATGTAGTCTACCTTCTAGGTACTTTGAAAGATAAATTCAACCATATTTTAAAACTTTGTCTCTACTGCCTGCTCTTATTTCTCTCTTTATGTTTCTTAATTTCTTTGATCAATTGTTTTCAACTTTTATCTTTACTATAGCTTTTGGCATATATTAGACACATAGTTAATCTTTTAACACTGGAGAGGAAAAATGTAAGCAGGACCAAATGAGCAATGCAAAAAATTGGTAGCCCATTCTTAGAACATGATATTGACACAAAATTGAGAATTTTCTTTCAGTAATGAGAAGTACAACACAAGCACAACAATAACTGAACAATACTGAAAAGACCTCATATTAAGTTGTCTCAGAATTCCATTTAAAACATTGAAAAATATTTAAGATTGAAAACAATGACATGATATATGTTTGTCGAAACATACATAATGATATCAGTAAAATGTATAATGGTTATCAAAGGTATATAAATATACATATGCATATATATTCATGAAGACAGAGATTAAGTAGATGGAATATATATATATATATATATATGTTTTATATATATATATATATATATGTTTAATAAGAAATAATCTTACAACAAAAATGCAAAATAGTAAAAATGTGTTACCTCTATTTTAATCAATCAACTCAGAAAAAAACATTTTAATTCACCAAGGAAAACAAACAATCAAAAGTTGAATATTTTAAACTTGAAATGTCATCTGTGATTTTTGATTTCAGATGATAAAGTTATCTTGGTAATTGAGACATGAAACTTCTCCACATTACCAAAAATGGATACAACTATAAACTGTCATTAAAATATATGTTCCAGTATGTATATGAATATGAATTTACATATACGGAGAAAAAAAGGAGTTAATAGTAAAAATGTTACCTCTATTTTAATCAATCAACTCAGAAAAAAACATTTTAATTCACCAAGGAAAACAAACAATCAAAAGTTGAATATTTTAAACTTGAAATGTCATCTGTGATTTTTGATTTCAGATGATAAAGTTATCTTGGTAATTGAGACATGAAACTTCTCCACATTACCAAAAATGGATACAACTATAAACTGTCATTAAAATATATGTTCCAGTATGTATATGAATATGAATTTACATATACGGAGAAAAAAAGGAGTTAAGTAGCATTTGTATTTTCATGAGTTAAATATATACTTTCTAAATAAATGATTAAACATATTTTAACCTATATCTTTAGGTCTATACCAAAATATAATGATGTAACAAAGTATGCTGGGTATTAAAACCTGGGGTGTTGTGTCAAGTATTTCAAGCTGCTGGGCTTCCATTAAATTGTAAAAAGATCTCAGACTTTGACCTGACAATTCCTCTTATTGATGAAAGAACTGTTACACAGTGATTTGATACATATAGTAATAACTGTATTTGTTTCAGCTCAAAATAACCAGGGACAACTGACTGGGATATGAATTTTTATTTTTATTTTCATTTTTTTTCAGCTTTAATTGAGTTTATTGGTATATTTTAGGGATACAGTACAGTTACATTCATTGTTGGGACCTTGTACCTCTACTTGACAGGTCTTAGTTCTCATTTTTACCTTTGTCCCTGCTCTCCCTTCACCCCCTCCTCCCCTCCTCATTTACAAACATTTTCTTTCCATCTTTTCATTTTCTCACATTTTTTTCTTTTCCCTCATTACCCTTTCCCTACCCATCCCAAATTCCCTACACCTTTAGCCCTTTTGTTCCCATTTTACAATGTCAGTTATCTCATTAGGATCTTATGTACTATTACAGTTTATTCACACTAGAGAAACTATTTGGTATTTATGCATGTGTGACTTATTCATTTCACTTAGGCGTATATCCTCAAAATGTATCAATTTTCCTATGAATAAATTTAATTTCTCCTTCTTTATGGGTGAGTAATATTCCACTTTATAGAGAAAAAACATCTTCTTTATCCAGTTTCCCAGTGATGGGCAAATGACCTGTTTCCAAGTTTTAGCTATTACAAACTGTGTCGCTATAAACATGGTTGAGCATACCTCACTGTGATATGACTTTTTTAGTTCTTTTGGAAAGATACTCAGCAAAGGGATGGCTAGGTCAAATGGAACCTCTAGTCCCAACTCTTTGAGGTATCTCCATATCGATATCCATAGTGGTTGCACCAGTCTGTATTCCCACCAAAAATGGAGAAGGGTTCCTTTCTCCCCCTAACCCTGCCAACATTTGCTATTGGTTGATTTCTTGATAGCAGCCATTCTTTGTGGGGTGATGTGGAATCTCAGTGTTGTTTTCATCTGCATCTCTCAAATGACCAGTGTTGTGGAACAGTTTTTCATATATTTACTTGCTGCTTTTATTTCTTTGTCTGAGAAATGCTTGTTTATTTCAGATGCCCATTTTTGAATTGGATTTTTATATTTAGGGGGGCTGATTGTTTTGGGTTCTTTAGCATCTGTAATTTTTTAACAAAATAGATTTTATTATTTACTAATGTTTTACTTTTCAAAATTGAAATTTTATCAAATTCAAACAATTTTGAAAAACTATTTTTAAGTAAGAAAAAGAAAATTAGAGATTTTCATTTAAAAACATTGGCAGCTAGTGCAGTTCACGCTTTTATCTAAAGCAATATCCAGTACACATGTTTATTTACCACTTCATCTTGCACTTACTTGGGCAGAAACTTGTTGCCTAACTTTCTCCTATTTGTAGCTTTTTTCCCCCCATTAAGTTTATTGGTTAATTTAAAGCAAACAATACAGTTATATTTATCATTGGGACCTTGTACCTTTACATGATGTCTAGGTTCTTGGAATTTTTTAAAAAAGCATTTTTTTACCAATTCTACTAGAATATCCAAAACATTTCCATACTTCCAAATTAGGTTAATGCCAACTTACCCAATGATCTAAGAATTGCATAATAAAAATGATAAACTAGATAGTGGAAACATACTCCAGGGATTTTGTAAAATTAATTGTATACATTTGAAATAATTGATGAATGGATTAATGTTTATGGTATTAGATATATGATGTGTTCAAATAACTTGCCGATAAATAAGTAGTGGTAGCACATTAAAATAACTTTTGGGACAAGCAAGAGATAGCCAAGAAAAAAAAATTAGGTTTCTCTTCCCTGGTACCCCTAACATTTAATAAAATTGAATTATTTTAACATTCATTCAGCATTAGGCCAAAAGAGGTCAGTTGTTTTAGGTCTAGAAGGGAAAAGACAAGTTGTTTAAATTTGAATTTTCTGTTCTCCCTCTGCATAATTTTTCATGAGGTAGAATGTTTTAGACAAAGATATTATTTTTCCTTTGACAAAAACAGGTCAATGGAATGGATGTTACATCTCAATTGCACCACAAAATACTAATAATAGGAAATCTTAACTGCTTTTGTTGTTGTTTTTAAGAATTAAGTAATGTAGTGGAGTTTAAATCTCAAGACAATATTTGAAAAAGTAAAATATGCATGAAAGACTGTCCCCTGAAAGAGCTTAGTCATACTACTATGTCTCAAGGCAATTTTTTTTCTATGTACTTTGCCCAAACTGGAATTTTTTTCCTATTAGTTTATTTAAATCTAAGATCAGTTCACAGAAGAGGCATTTCTTTGTATTGGCTGAGTGTTTACCTTAAAGAAAACAATGTTATATGGAAATATTCTTTATGTTCAAATGTCATTATCCACAAAATAATCATACATAATTCATCAAAATATAACAACTTTTCAACAAGACATGCTAGATTTGATGTTTGATTCCCTTCCTTTCAGTATAAAGTATCTTCTAGTAAAATTTTAGGAAATACAAACTGGCATCTGCTCTTTTTCTGTATCTCCAGGTGTCATAAACAATTTTTGAAAATATCTAGCATATTTGATAGAATTTTAATATTTATAAGTAGATCAAGTGTGCTGCTCCCATTTTTCCTTTATTTTCTTATTTTTACAATGACTTTTTTTAACAGGGATGGCTTAGCCTCAGATACTTTTGAAATTACTCTCTGCAGCCTCAAACCTTACACGTTTAGATTTCTTGGTGACCAACCTGCTTCAGTAGGTTCATAGAATTTTCAGAGGTGACTACTCATTGGAACCAGCAACTAATATGTTTATATCTTGCATACTTTTAGCCCTCAAATGATAATTTTCCTTGTATTGTCTAATGCAGAAACAAAAATATTTTATATAATTCCTCATGTATTGCTCTCAAGTCAAATAATGATAGGTGATAGATGGAAAGAGCTCAGTCCTTGTAACTTTTGCTGTCCCATGTATTAGAAGACAGTCACTAGGATCAGTTCATACTTCAATGAAAAATGTGTAGTTTACTCATTATACAAGACACATTAAAAATCTAGTGTCTCAGGAATGACAAGGTCAATATGTCAGAAAATTCATACTAGTGTCTTTTCATATATTTAATATATACTAGAAAAATCTCTAGACTACTAATCTGTTTACAAAAATGATAAAATATTTTGAACATAAGCAGTGTTCCTACATTTTAAAGAACTAATTCTGAAATCATTTATCTTTAATATACATTTGTATAACTTCAATTGTATGATACTTCATTTATGTAATTTTTTGTCATTGTGTCCCAACATGACTAAAACTTAGCAAGAGACACTGGTACTTAGATATTTGTAGTAGTCAGCTTTCGATTACTGTAACAAGTACTTGACATTAATAAACTTACAAAGAGAAAAAATATATACTGATGCACAAATTTGTAAATTTCAGGCCATAGTCAGTTAGGCCCATTGCTTTCAGGTCTCTGGTGAGACAGTAGTACATCAAGGCTGAACATCATGGCTCAAACTATGAAAATAGCACTTGCCAAAATCTGTACATTTTCCCATATTTAAGGAAAAATATTTCATCTATTATAGAAACTATCTTTAAACTTAAAAATCTGTCTTCTACTTTCTAAAGTTGTAATGTTTCTAACTATATTTTATTTCTAAAAGCAGCCCCTTTAACTATGTATATATTCTACTTTCTACTCTTACATTCTCTTTAAATGTACTAATTTTATACTTAAGCAAAAGAACTGAACAAAATTTTATCCATATAAGAAAATTTTTGCAGTTTACTCTTTTCCTCTGAACTGTCGGGCTGCCACTTGAAGGTGTAAAGATGACTTTCAAGCTAAGTCTTCTCCTGGAATGCTTAATAGGAAGTACAACTGAGATTATTTTGACTTCATGCTTTTTTTTCTAATCCAGTTCTAACCCATCCATTTCAATGTAGTTTTGAGTTTTACATTCATGTCTAACAGAGCCACCACTGCTCCTTAGTACCCTTGAATTTGTCTTATTTTCTTTATGCAAAACTGTCATACTTCCATTGTGCCTTACTTTTTCAGTGCATCTGAATATATATTTTGATACAAAATTATACTGAGGCACTCTGTGCCTCTATCGATGTATTGTCACAGACTATCAATCATAGACAATATATCCTAAAGTAAGCTCTAATAAGGAGAGGAAAAATAGTCATGTTTATGAGATTTTTCTCTTTTAAATTGTTTAAGTGTTATAGAAAAAAACTTGCATTTGCCTTCCTACCTGATCCTGGGATAAATTTTCAATATTCTAAAAACTACTTTTTGAGATTTCTGTTCCCTTAGAATTTCTAAATTAATCCAGCTACTCAATTGGACCCAGAGAATTTTCCCTGATACTCACCATGCTGTTTTTTTATGGACCTAAGCCAGACCAGATCACAGTAAAAGGCCCGAGAATGCAGTGCTTGATTTAATGTCTTAAAAAAGGCAGCTTACTGTCAATGAAGCTAACTGTTACAAAACTCTGGAAAAACCAAGAAAATCATAAATTGAAACACTTCAAATAGAAATTGTCTTTTGCTTACATTTCCCTATTATTTTAGTTGGGTGAATTAAACATTGTAAAATTATATCATTCCAAAGAAAATTGATTATCATGCTAATTTAATAGGAAAGTCAAGTAATAAAACAATGCCTTCTAAAGGCTTAGACAAATTAAGGTCAGAATTATGTCAATTATAAAGCTTCACTGTCTATTGTGAGAGGCACTAGAAACCTGAACATTTGTTTAAATTTTAAATTAATTAGAATAAAAAACAATCCATTTTTCAGTTGTATTAGAATAATATTAATTCTCAATGGACAAAACATTTTCATCATTACAGAAACTTTGATCGTACAATGTATAGGATAAATATATTTTAAATTTAATGTGGTGCAAAACCGTTTCTCACCTTTTTACAGAAGTAACTTTGTTACATAATTGCTCCCAAAATTGGAGGCTAGCACGAAAGTTTTTCAGTGGTCAAGGAAAAAGGTAATGACTAAGTTAACTAAGATGAACATGTAACAAAACCTAGCTAATTTTATACCAATAAATTATCACTTTTATGCAATATTTGGTTTAACAATGATAAAGTAATGCTCCCAAAGCACCGCTTAATTAATTTTAATCTCTAAAATTATTAGCTATGAATTTTCTTTTCTTTTTAAAAACAAATTAAATATAACAGGGCTGGGGATTTAGTTCAGTGGTTCCGTGGCCTGCCTTACAAGTGCAAGGACCTGAATTCAATCCCCGGTACCAAACAACAAAAACAATAGCAACAACAACAACAACAACAACAACAACAAAACAAATTAAATATAACAAATAAAATGCCAAAATCAAATTGGCATATCCATAAACAAATATTTGCCATAAGTACTTTTAGAAATATAGTTACTAATTTCTGCCAAAATACTCTGCCGGATTAGAAAGAAAAAAAATAAACTTTTTAACATTTCTTTTTTGTAAATGCAGCTCTACATTTAAATTTCAAGCAAATTATTTTAATTCCTAGTTATATGCCACAAAATATATCACATAACTTACTTTACAAATCTACAGAAAAATAATTAATAAAACATCAAAAATATAATGCAGTGTAAGCAGTATATCTTAAAGACAAATGTTAATATAAACCTTTAAAAAGTGAATATTGAGACTGCACTATTGAAACAATCTATCATTTTCTACAATAAAGCAAGCAAATGTTTCTATAATATTAATACACTCAAGTGTGCACACACAGAATATATTCATTTATTCATTTATTTATTGTTGATAGAAATTGAACTCAGGAACTTAGGCATGCTAAGCAAGCCTCTACAAGTGAGTTATACCCTCACCCCAAGCTATTGAAATTTTAAGTTACTACAGAAATACTACAGAATTTCTCTAACGGAGATTTTTCAATGAACAAAAAAAGTAGTAAAAGAAATTACATTATTTCTAAAAACAAATAAATAAATTTTCTTTTGTCCATGCAATTTCCCAGAAATTGTAGTTTGATTGACTTTCTTCCTTTCTTCTTTCCATTTCCTTACTTCTTCTGTTTTATCTTTTTCCTACACTTTTACAGACCTTAACAATACAAAAATAGTACATCTATGGAAAAATGGTTAACTTATTAGTACTTTGAAAGTATATTATTATTCTTTAGCACCAATTAAAATATGTTTTTCTGAAGTATTATGATTGGCATGATTTCATTAATGACCCTTTCTAACAATACAATAATTCTAAATGCAAATAATGATAAATATTTAGAAAAACAGCTAGAATTGATATCTGGTTGCATAAAACATATTTATTGGCACATACCACTGTATGATAGCAAATTTTTGAGTCCCAAAGTGTGAATATCTGTGAAACAACATAACATATTGTCATTTACTACATAAGATATATAATCTATCAATGTTAAAATGATATTACAAACTATATCATTCATCCTACTTACAAATTTGATCACTCAATCTTTCTTCCGTTTGTGAATATAATTCTTTGTAATTTTAACAATATCCACATATAGCTCATTCTTAACAATGTTCCAAATTAGTGCATTCAAATGTATATTTTAATGAATACCCTTTTTATTTTGACTTTTAAATTAAATTACTATTAAACAATGCTTAATATTTTTAACAAGGAAGACAGATTAGCATTTATAGCACAAAGCAAATAAAGATTACAAGTGACAAATAAAAGCTCTCCTTTATACGGAATGTGATGTAATAATGATGCATATTCATTTATACATAAATAACATCAGTGGTTTCTATTTCTATGGATAATTTAAACTCCAACTGTCTACTAAACTGCTATCTATACTCTCAAAATGGAAGAGTCCTTGGGTTTATTTTTAATATTCAGTATAATTTTATTTCTCAAGAAAATAAGCAATGTTTTTGAAAACTTGAAATATATATATACAAAGTTGAACTGTTGAATGAATAGTCTTCAATTTTATAAATTTTCTAAGAATATCAAAGTTACAAAATGATATTATCTCCTTGAACAAATTCACAGTATACTTAACATTTATAGTAATGTTTTAACTAAAATAATCATGCATGAAATTTTGGATTCCTTGAAGTAATTCAGGAATAAAATAAGGTAGTTTCCTCTTCACAACATAAATAATAAATATGTAATTTTCTGGCATTTTACCCAATAAAAAGCAAAGCAGTCCACCATTTAATTTTATTAAATTTTCTCCTCTGTAGTTTACAGAAATCTATAAGATTAACCTCTGTTATTATAAAATTAGGAAAAATATGCACTACATTACTAGATAGATACTAAAATGAATATAAAAATTTAGAAACTAGTAGTTGTGATATTTAATCTAATAAAGGTACATATCAGATAAAAGGCAGAAGACTAGTTTGTATGTAAATCAAAATCTTTAATAGACTTGAAGGACTAACATTAGTTAAGTGCATATTGAGAGCTACTCCATGAGTTTTACAGTTGTTAACTTGCAGGCAGTCTGACCATTACCTTGAGGCATTCAAAAGTTTAGCAATTTGAACAAGTCACATTGCAAGTAAGCCGCAAGTCAGGGGCCAGAATTTAGGTATTCTAACCTGTCTAACCACCAATGAGAGAAGTTTTAACATTTTTCTGTTATTTTATAATCAATATAAAATAATGTTTTCCAAAAATAGTTTAGTTAGAGGGATTACTTAACTTTGGCAAACATAACAGAAGATAGAGATAAGATAAAGATTCCAATTTTAAAAAGATATGACATCTGGAATTTCGAAAGAGAGACTAAATACATTTTCCATTTTTTAATGGCAGTCAATTTTGGAGAATTCAAAGTTTAGTTTCATTAAATTAGGAGAAGACAAATTATTCATTATTGTCCCTTATTCTCTTTTTTCCAAGATGCGATTTATCTGATCACTATTTTGAGTAATCACTGATGCTTTCTTTCAGTTACATATTTTTTTTAAGTCTATTTCCCTGTGCCAATGTGAAATCTTCATTGGTGTGATTATTTGAATGACTGCAACAAAAATATACCTGAACATTTCTCAGGAAATAGCATGGATAAGAAATAAAATACTACTCCAATAACCCCCTGAGACTTAGGCTTATACAGAATGATACACTCTCAAAGAACCATATAGTATCTAACAAAGAAATTCCTGTCTTCCACTCACACACACACACACACACACACACACAAATGGTCAAAAGCTGTAAGGAAGACTGAATTAATTATAAAATTAAAACACATTTTTTCATAATCACCAGAGGCAACTTTTCCAAAAATTAATTTTAACATGGATTCAAAAATAATAACAAATCACAATGATATCCCATTTCTATTTATGTTCATATTTTCATTGTCAAAAATGTACATGGATGTGAATTATGATGCATCTCCTACTCAAAAGATAACATAAAATAGAATATCTCAAACAAACGTGGAAGGCAAAGGATTCTGTTTTCCACCATACATTAACAATCACATCATACATTAAGTATCCATGTGTAGATTATTTTCCTTAATCCTGAGTAATCCTAGAGTGGCCATCTTCCACTCTTAGTTAAAATGACTTCTTCATATTAAGAATATTTGAGTTTACTCATTTGATTGATCTTATTTTGTCAAAAAGGAAAAAGTGAAGACTTTTTCCACAGGATATAAGGGAAGAGCATAGAAGAACAGTTTTGCAGTGCATTTTCATCTAGAGACTGTTTTGCAATGCTTGATTGTTTACTACTAACTTCTTCAATATAGAAAGAAGTCATCATAACAAAAATTTAGTTGTCAAAACTAACTTTACACACATGTAAATATACATGCAGTGATATATATATATATATATATA
>NW_022900950.1:63097620-63136429 GCF_012274545.1 Fukomys damarensis | reverse complement strand
TATATATATATATATATATATATATATATATATACACATTAAAACACATTGCATCTTATTCGATGGTTTGGGGACAAAAGATAATTTACACTTTATCTTGAGAAATAGATACAGAAAATGTGGTATCCATTCATAGTAGAATATTACATGGCAATAAAGAAAGATAAATTCAAGACATTTGTAGGAAAATTGATACAACTGAAAAATATAATGTTGGTGAAGTAAATCAAGCTTAAATACTGTATAGCATCTTTCATTTGAGTAAGGCAAAGTACAAATAAAAAACAAAATAAAATATTAATAGGAGGAAGTAGGTTTTTAGCCAATAGGAAAGAGGTCCACAATAGTAAGAGTGAGAGAGGGTCAGGAAGTAAAAAGATTTAATATTTGTCATGTACATGTACCAAATACCCACCATGAATGTGAACATTATGTCATAAATATGAACAAAAATAATAATAGTAGTAGCAATAATAATCAAAATGGGGTAAGAGAATCTAGAGGTGGAGTGAGCGTGGTGAGTGGGGAGGGGAAAGGGAATTAAATAGCATCAAGATATGTTATGTAAATGTACCTCTTCCTTAAGACAGATGTAAACTTTATGTACCGCAAACATATTAATAAAAATTTTAAATAATTTCCATATGAATTATTTCCACATATTCGCAGTGAGATTGCATTAAAAATAGAGATTAATTTCCAAAATAGTTTTTAAAATTGCATAATTTTCTTTGTGTATTCCCATGTGCATGTATGTGCTTGTTCACATATACATTCATTTATGCTTTCCAGTTTAATTGGGTTCAAATTAGGGTAACAAGGAGGCCTTTCTAAGGTTTCACTTTTGATGACTTATGCAAGGAAGAAAGAGTGCTTGTATAGAATTACTTCAAAAACATTCCAAAATACCACCATGTTTTATCTTAAATCTATGCAGATATGCATTTAGAGGTTTTTATTTAAATATATTATAATTGATTTATTTAAAAAGTTGTACATACTTGTGATGTTTCAGTAACAGGTATACATTCTATGATCTGTATTTGGAGATATAAGTAGAAATTTATGTGTAATTTACTAGAGATACACATGGCTAAGTATAGAAATTCATAGTGAGTGTGTTTCCATGCATGTATACACAGGCTGGTATATACCCATATATTCACTTGTTTTGTCTACTGAGTGATCCTAAAAGACACAAACCCCCATTTCTATAACAACAAACACTAGCATCCACAACTTGACTTTTAATACTTTTCTGCAGTATTTCATAAGTGATCTAACTGATTCTAAGACTGGAGCAGAGAATACACAAGATGAATCAAGAGTATCATGCTTTTTTTTTTTTTTTTTTTGTACTCAGTTTGGAACTCAGGAACTTGCTATTGTGAGGCAGGCATAGTGTCACTGAGCTAAATCTCCTACCCACTCTGGGATATTCTTTTTTTGTAATTGAGTTTATTGGTACATTTTAGGTACACAATACAGTTACATTCATTATTGGGATTTTGTACCTTTACATGACAGGTCTTGGTTCTCATTTTTCCCATTGTCCCTGCCCTCCCTTCACCCCCTCCTCCCTTCTCCATTTATAAACACTTTATTTATATTTTCTCATTTTTTCTTTTCCCTTATTAACTTTCCCCTACCCTTCCCACTTTCCCTACACCTTTAGCCCTTTTCTTCCTATTACACATTGTCAATT
This sequence comes from Fukomys damarensis, assembly GCF_012274545.1. NCBI lineage: Eukaryota > Metazoa > Chordata > Mammalia > Rodentia > Bathyergidae > Fukomys > Fukomys damarensis. The sequence continues at coordinate 63,134,724 of NW_022900950.1, read as the reverse complement.
ATCTCATTAGGATCTTAGGTACTATTATAGTTTTTACCCATTTTCTGATTGAACATTTATAAGACAAAGTTTCTGAACAAATCTTGACTGAACAATTAATTTGTGATAGTCTCAATACACATAAATTTAAATCTTTTGTTTTATTTTTTGGTACTGGGATGGAACTCAGGTCCTTGCACTTGAAAGGTAAGTGGCTGAATCCCCAGCCCCATGCATTCTTGTGTTCAGAAAGTAAGAAAGTGCTAAAAAAATAACAATAATGAAAAACAAGTCTTATATTAGTAAATGATGCCCAAGGGATACAGGAAGCAACTGAAAGCTTCCAAATGCAAAGCTGGAACAGTTAGAGCAACAAAATAAAGTAGTAATTTAACTCAAATTATGAAATAAACATCCAATAAAATAAAATTACTTGGAATTAATTTCCTTACTTTCGAACAATACAAAAATATAATATGTTCTTGGCTCATCTCACATATTTCCTGCCCTAGTCTGAGAATCAGCTTTTTCTTAAGAGGAGTTCTTGACAGATACTATGCACTAGAGGAGGAGTAGTATATCCCGTCACTCCACAGATGTGGGATGTACATGGTGACCGGCTTCCAAAAATAAAGTATATCTGTATGGGGTGGGGTCGGGAATTAGAGAGTCGAAAAATTTTAAAGCCATAAATGTCAGCATCAATAGTAATAAATCATGTTAATAGTATGTACTCATTACACTATAGGATGAAAATGACAATTTAACTCTATGGTCTGTCTTTCCTAAAGTCATAAAGACCTTATAATCATGAGAGAAACAAAAAATTCTATTAGAGGAGAATACTGTAGAATACCTGGTCAGTACTCCTAAGACTGACAAAAGCCATCAAAATATATTCTGCAAAAAGATCACACGCAAGAGCAACTTAAAGGGACATGGCACTGTTAAATGGAAAATCCTGGGAAAGATGATGAATCAAAAATTTTAAAAAAGCAAATAGTAAGAAAATGTGTATAATTATAGACTTTAGTTAATTATATTTCAGCAGTGGCTCTTTTCTTTTAACATGATAGTAGAAACTTCTATATTATTTGTTCAATTTTCTGGAAAGATAAAAACTTAAAAATAAAGTTTATTAATAACTTTAAAATCAGCCATTATGCTCTATAATATGAAATATCCTTAGGGTCACAGAGGAATGCTAGGATTCTCGCTTCACATGTAGTGCATCTTTACTTCTCATTCACTTCAGATAAAAGAAAATGATCCATACACTGGCTACTTATAATTGAAATTTTTAGTCTTTTAAATTTATCAGCTTCCCTTGACCACTGACCTGAGAACTACACAACTATATATAATAATGATGAGGATGGAAAATAAAACGCATGTTCTGAAAATTTTTAAAAAATTGATACCCTGAAAAGTGTCCCAGTGTCCCTTGTAGGTAGTTTTTGGATTATCTATTCCTTGAACACTACCTGACAACACCCATTTTTTCACATATTTGGTAAAATAAAGTGTTTTAATATACTCAAAAATTTTAATGTACTTGATGACCACATTATCTTTTAAACTTGTAAGTTTTAAAAAAATATTTATAGTCATGTTTCATTATGGGATTTTAACTAATTTTATGAAAATTGCATGTACCTCTTTTTGAAACAATGATAAGCTGGTGAGATAGCATTAAACTAGATTCACTAAATGTTCTTTTATTTGTACACTTTTGTAAAATATGGAAAATATTTGACATTCATAATAATAAATTATAGAATAGTGATTAATACTGTATATATTCTAGGTGTACTAATTACATAATTTTATTTAAGTAATGCACATTGTTACAGAAATAATAGGAAGAGCTTATGACAAGTAAACTATTTGCATTCACTATGTAAAAGTTAGATAAAATACCAGGGCATCAAAATCTTATAAAGCAGGATGAGATACTGTATTTTACTTCACTTGAATAAACACTTTACTCCAAAATTCAAGCTCATTTGAAAATTGTTGAAAATATTTGATTTGTTTTTATTCTTTGATTTTCATCTCCCACCTAAATACAAATCTCAAATTCTCTTGTCTTTTGCAATATTACTGCAGTTATTCATTATTTCATTGGATGACGTTATATATGTATGTATATATAACATATCTATTCATTTTAGTAAAGAGTCTTTTAGAGACTTCCTATGAGTTTTGAAGAAAAAATCACTATAGACAGTAGGCATTAGCTAAATAAGTACTGCTACTACATTTTTATCTCTCACATTAATCAAATTTGTAATTGTAGAATAACTTCAAACTGTTTTCATAGGAGTCAATGTTATTCAAATCTAAAACATTTTAAGTTCAAGAATTGCTTGAGGATTGATAAAAATATTGAACTCTTGACAATAATATGACTTTCAGCTGGGCTTAAAAATGTGAGAGAAAAATAATTTGTCACTTCAATGGAGACATTTCTTTCAGTGCAATGTGTAAATATTTCTGAATAAATAGACATCATTGAAAGATCTACCAAATAAAAAGCCATCTTGTGTTTTTATTACTTACTTGAAGCTTTGAATATGATCAAGTAGACTACAAAAATGACTCAAATAAAGTACACATAAAACTTAAGAAGAATACTAAATTAGAAAGCATGCTCTAAAATTAGAAAGCTAGTAAGAATTGTATGCTATGGAAAACATAAAGCACCCAAAATCAAATTAGATAAATGTCTATGTAAAGATTGAATTTAGAAGTTGAGGAAAAATATGCTAATAAAAGTACTGACATTTAAAATAAAGGGACCTTTTCTTTATTATATGTAACATTTCATCTAAATAGGTGAGGTAATGGAAACTTAGAGTAGATTTAGAGTCAAAGGGAGAATATAAGTAACCTTTAGTATAATGGGCTTACACACATCTCTTTCCTGGAATTTTTCTTAAAGTTTTAGTAACATTTTTTCTTTGTCTATAAATTTTCATTTGATCCTGCCTGTCCGATGCATGCTATTAATACTTATAGAGCTTACCTAAGCAGATTTTAGATAATTTTGGTGTAACTATGTCAGTGCTTCAGAAATGTTAAAAAAAAATCTATAGGCACACAGCATTTTTTTGTAAGATCCATTACTATTTTTCACTAAGCATACAACATATTTTCTTCAACATACAAAGGACAGTATTTCATTCACATATGGAGTGCACCAGGTACACATGAAATGAAATATCTTCCTACCCAGGTCCAATATTCCACCTTCTTCAGAGTTTCTGATTATATTAGGCCAAGTACAAAAAAAAAAAAAGAAAAGAAAATATATCATATAATGCAAAAAATAGATAAATACACTAAATACACATTTTGAGTAGCACAAAGGGCAATGTTACAACTCCCAATTTTATATCAGATAATTTAATTGCTCAAGGATGAACTAACCTGAGTGCCCATGACCTTCAATTTGTGACATATTTGATGAGGAATTCTTTAGCCTCTTTTGATATCCATCCAAAATGTTCATAATGAGTAAACATCACCTTTCCAGTGACATCCTTCTACATGCAGAATAATATTCACTTTCAATCAGGTCCAATAATATCATTTAAATGTGCTCTTGTGGTGCTTGATCTCTTTGGCTTTTTTGTTTGTTTGTTTGTTTTTCATTATGGATCTCAGAATAATAGTCAACTTCTCAGAGGCATTGGTCAGGTATAGGCTATACTGCATCCTGTTTCTCCAATGAAATGCATACCTTGATTTATAATGGTATTCTAAGATTCTGTGTTTTTTTTTCCAAAGTAGAACTATGTGACAATTTTACCATGAGTTATGGAAGGCCACAATTACTCTTGGCTAGAATAGCATTCACTTTAAAAATTCTAATTTATTGATAATAAAATGTGAAGAATTATTTTATAATAATCCTAATTTCTGGCTTTACTTAAAACCCAGAAAAATTTCACAGCAATGGTCTTCTCATAGATGTATTTATTTATTCAATACTTAATAAGTTGTATATTAAATTTCATTATTAAATAGAGATAGACAGATGGATAGAGTAGCTTCTTTATCTATGATGGAGCAGACGCTTTTCAAACCATAATAGATCTTTCACTCTTCCTTGTGTCTCTGAAATTGCTGATTCAACTCATCTGCAGGCTTTCGACCTTTTATGTTTCCTATCTCTTGTTTATCATTTACTGTTTATACCACCATAATTTTGTCAAAGCCAAAAAACTTGTTTGTCTTTTCCATCATTCTATTACTATATCTTATTCAAAAGATTACATATGGTGTATTGTATATTTTGTAAAACTGTGAGTTCAGTGGATAATTGAATGGATCACAGACAATACCCAACCATAATGTAAGTGTAATTCACACTAAATTCTGTGTTGGTAGAACTGGAATGAAAACACATTTTCAAAGTATGCTATGTAGATTAAAACTAATTAAGTGTATTTTCCTGAAGCTTTAAAATTGATTGTTGATTCTTTCACCATACTACACTTTTATTCTGATACCATATTATTAAACAATGAATTATCTATTATTTCTCTAATTTACCATGTTTATTTCTTTTGATGCAAAATAATTATTTTTATTCTGCCCCATCCTTACTTCCAGTGATATTCCTATTCTTATATCTGGAGTCTTAGAATCTCAGAAACAAATGGACAAGAAGGGACAGGCACAAATTTTCTAGAGGAGATGAGTACATGTGATATTTATCATTTCATATGATCTATTGCATCAGATTGTTAGAATGGCTGGGACTGTATTTAGTTGGAGGTCCTTTGCCTATTATGTGTTTAATCCAGTACTACAATAGAAAAAGAAAGAGCTGCGGCCTGAAATACGGGCCTCCTCTGGAGCTGCGCCATTTCCAGAGAGCAGTAGTGATTGTCTCAGACAGAGCTCCAGGTTGGTGACTTTTGCATTATCATCCAGCTTGGACTCATAGTAACCTCTGCTGCACGGCCCAGTCCGAACTATGGGAATCCTCTGGAGCTGTGCTGTTTTCAGCAGGCACCACTGATGGGCTCTGACACAGAGACAGGAACGTAGCTGCCCATCACTGCTGAGCACTGTTAACCCCCCACACCCCGGCTATTAGATCCCCTGATTGACCCAGTCCTTGGATGCACTCTGCAGAGGCATGGAAGGCTATAAAGGGTGGTGATTGATGCTATTGTGTTCCTGATTGTATCGATAGGGATAAAGGATAGGGATTGATTTGATGAGTTGCTTTCTCAATTATGAAAATGAGAATGTCTATAAGTCATTAGAGAATCAAAGACTGGGACGCAATGATATCAGGGAGATTTAATGACCCGGAGATTGAATCAAGAACAACCCAACAGTAAAAATAAAGATGAGAGAACACTTAAGCAAGCCACAAAAACAGACTTCCAGTCCACCAATGGCAAACAGCAGGGCAAAGGAGGATGAAAAATCAGATAGTGAACATCAAGGACACTCAGAACTCACAGCACAGGAAGTAAAAAAAACTGATCAATCAAGCTCTAGAAAAATTAAAAACAGAAATTATTTCCCAGATAACCATAGAGATGGTGAGCAAAATGAAAGACATGATTCGAGACTCCAGAACAGAAACTGACCAAAAAAAAAAGATGAGCTTAGGAATATAATAGAAGCCATGAAGGCCAAATATAAGAAAGAAATGGAAACAAAGAACACCCAACATAGGAAAGAAATGGAATCCATTAAACATATTCAAATCCAAAATCCAGGAGATTAGAAACTCTATTGAAGCATACACAGCAGAATAAAAGATTGCAAAGATAGAATCTCAGAAATAGAAGATAGGATAGCAGACAGTGAACATGAAAAGACAGTCCTCTTAAAAACAGTAAGAGAGCATGAGAAATTGATCCAACAACTCCTAGATGAGGCAAAGAAGAACAGCATAAGACTGATAGGTATCCCAGAAATACCAGAAGAAAATGCAAATGGCTTAAAAAAGTTGTTCACAGAATTAATGATAGAAAACTTCCCAAACAGAGGGGAAGAATTAGACATACAGGTAAGTGAGGCATATAGGACACCAACCAGCCACGATAAAAAGAAAATTTACACCTAGACATATAATAATCAAGGTCCCAGAACACCCAAAAGAAGAAAAAAATACTAAAAGCAGTAAGAGAAAAGAAACAAATCACATGCAAAGGAAAGCCCATCAGAATCATAGCAGACTTTTCAACACAAACCCTAAGGTCAAGAAGAGCCTGGAGTGAAATATTTCAAGCCTAAAAGAAAACAACCTCCAACCTAGACTGATGTATCCAACAAAACCCTCTTTCAAAATGAATGGAGAAATAAGATACTTCCATGACAAAGAACACTTGAGAAACTTCATGAATGCTAAACAATTACTACAAAGAACTTTAAACAATACCCTAGAAAAAAACAGGAGGCCCAACAGAGCAAATCAAATAGCCAAGGCAAGAAACTAAAAGGAGAGGACAAAAAATAAAAAGAGTTCACAAAAGGACAATAACTTAACAATAATAAGTCAGTACATATCAGTTATAACTATCAACATCAATGGCCTCAATTCACCAATCAAGGGAAATACACAGGAAGAATGGATTAAGAAGCAAAATCCAAAAATATGCTGTACACAACAAAAACACCTAGTGCAAATAGAAGCCCCATAGGCTGAAAGTGAAAGGATTGAAAACAATTCTCCATGCGACAGGAGCCCAGAAAAAAGCAGGGGTAGCAACTTTATTCACAGACAAAGCAAACTTCAAACCAAAACTGATTAGGAGAGGCAAAGAAGGCCACTACATCTTTGTAAAGGGATCAATCCAAGAGGAAGAAATGAAAATCATAAACATATATGCACCAAATGTAAATGTCCCAACTATATAAAACAAATATTAAGCAACATGAAAAACCAAATAACCACTAATACAATTGTAGTGGGGGATCTGAATACCCCACTATCACCAAAAGACAGATCATCTAGGCAAAAAATCAACAATGAAATACTAGAACTGAACCAAGATTTTTGAATGAATGGACTTATTAGATGTCTATAGAGTATTCCACTCAAAAATATCAGAATATACATTCTTTTCTGTGGCACCTGGGTCATTCTCCAGGAGTGAGCAAATACTAGCTCACAAAACAGATTTGAATAAACGTAAAAGAATTGAAGTTATTCCCTTTATATTATCAGATCACAGTGCAGTAAGGCTGGAGATCAATAGCATAAGAAACTGGAGGAACTTCACAAACACATGGAAATTGAATAACACTCTCCTGAACAATCAATAGATCACAGTGGAAATTAAAGAAGAAATCAGACAGTTTTTACAAATAAATGAAAATTCCAATACAGCATACAGGAATCTATGGGACACAATGAAAGCAGTTCTACATTGAAAATTCATAGCAATGAATGCCCACATTACGAAAACAGAGTTAGCTCAAACAACCTAATGATGACTCTTAGACTCCTAAAAAAGCAAGAGCAAGAAAAACCCAAAGCTCAAACAAGAGAAAAAAATTATAAAGATTATAGCAGAAATCAAGGCAATGGAAACTATGAAAATGATACAAAAATAAATAAATTGAAGAGTTGGTTTTTTGAAAGAATAAATAAAATTGATAAACCCTTAGCAAACCTTATCAAAAAAAGGAAAGAAAAGTCTCAGAACCATGCAATAAGGAATGAAAAAGGCGAAGTCACAAGAGATCCCACAGAAATCTAGAGGATCATTAATACATACTATGAGAACCTGTACTCTAATAAAATGGAAAACAAAGAAGAAATGGACAGATTTCTAGATACTTATGAATTATCAAAGTTGAATGAGGAAGATAAAAACATTTTAAACACCCCAATCACAATTAGTTAAATTGAAAATGTAATTAAATTCTTACCAAAAAAGAAAAGCCCAGGTCCTGAGGGTTTCACTGCTGAATTTTACAAGACATTTAGAGAAGATATACTGCCACTACTCTTCAGACTTTTCAATGAAATTGAAAGAGAAGCAATACTTCCAAATTCATTCCTGGAAGCAAATATCCCTTTGATTCCCAAACCTGGGAAAGATGTAACTAAAAAAGAGAACTAGAGGCCAATCTCCTTAATGAATATAGATGCAAAAATCCTTAATATGATACTCGCAAACAAAATACAGAGGATCATCCAGGAGATCATATATCCTGACAAAGTTGGATTTACTCCAGGGATGCAAGGATAGTTCAACATACGTAAATCAATAAATGTAATACACTATATTAACAAAGTGAAGGAGAAGAACTACATGATCCTTTTGATAGATGCAGAAAAAGCATTTGCAAAATTCAACACCCATTCATGATAAAAACTCTGCAAAAAATTGGAATAGATGGTCTATGTCTCAACTTAATAAATGCTATCTATGAAAAACCAACAGCCAACATCATATGAAACAGCCAAAAACTGAAAACCTTCACGGTAAAATCAGGAACAAGACAAGGATGCCCACTATCACCACTCCTCTTCGATACAGTTCTAGAAACATTAGCCATAGCAATTAGACAAGAGAAAGGAATTAAAGCAATAAAGATAGGAAAAGAAGAAGTTAAACTGTCATTATTTGCTGATTATATGATACTCTACATTGAAGACCCAAAAAACTCCACCAAAAGACTTCTCCACTCAATTGACACTTTTAGCAGAGTAGTGGATACAAGGTCAACACCCCAAAATCAATAGCCTTCTTGTACACAAACAACAGACTCACTGAGAAAGAAATTAGGGAAAGAATTCCTTTCACAGTAGCACCCCAAAAATGATGTATCTGGGAATCAATCTAACAGAAGAAGCAAAAGACCTCTACACTGAAAACTACAGCATTCTGAAAAAAGAGATTGAGGAGGTTATAAGAAAATGGAAAGATGTCCCCTGCTCCTGGGTAGGAAGAATCAACATAGTGAAAATGGCCACACTACCAAAACTATTGTACAGATTCAGTGCAGCACCATTTGAAATCCCAGCACTGTACTTCACAGAACTAGAAAGAATTAAAAAATTCATTTAGAACCATAAGAGACCTAGAATAGCAAAGGCCATCCTAGGCAACAGACACAGGGCAGCAGTATAACAATTCCCAATTTGAAACTACACTACAAAGCCACTGTGATAAAAACAGCATAGTACTGGCAAAGAAACAGACCTGAGGATCAGTGGAACAGATTGGAAGACACAAAAACAACTCCAGATGCACTCAGCTACCTCATCTTTGACAAAGGACATGGCAGTCCCCACTGGAGGAAAGATAGCCTCTTTAATAAATGTTGTTGGAAAAACTGGATCACAACCTGCAAAAGATTAAAACTAAACCCTTATCTGTCACTGTGCACTAAATTAAAATCTAAGTGGATTAGAGATCTGAATATAAAAACAAAAACACTAAACTTGCTGGAAGATAAGTTAGGCAGAACTCTGGAAGACTTTGGCATAGGAAAAGTAGCACAGGAACCAGCAGAAAGAATCAACAACTGGGATCTCATCTCATTAAAAATCTTTTTCACTGCAAATAAACCCTCAACAGAACCAGGAGACAATCTACAATGCGAGAAAAACTTTTTACCAGCTCCTCCTCAGACAAAGGACTATTATCTAGAATATATAAAAAACTCAAAACAATCAGCCTTCCCAAATATAAAGACCCAATTCTAAAATGGGCAACCTAAATGCACAGACATTTCTCAGACAAAGAAATAAAAACAGCAAGTAAATATAGGAAAAAGTGCTCCATATCACTGGACATTGGAGAGATGCAGATTAAAACAACACTGACATTTCACCTCACCCCACAAAGAATGGCTGCTATCAAGAAATCACACAACAACAAATGTTGGCACAGATGTGGGGAGAAAGGAACACTTCTCCATTGCTGGTGGGAGCGCAGACTGGTGCTACCACTATGGAAGTCAATATGGAGATACCTCAAAGAACTAGGATTAGAGGTTCCATTTGACCCAGCCATCCCTCTGTTCTGTATCTTTCCAAAAGAATTAAAAGAATCATATCACAGTGATATATGCACACCCATGTTTATAGTGGCACAGTTTGTAATAGCTAAAACTTGGAAACAGCCCATCTGACCATCAGTAGGAAACTGGATAAAGAAGATGTGGTTTTTCTATAAAATGGAATACTACTCTGCCATAAAGAATGAGAAAGTAGATTCATTCATAAGTAAATGGGTACATTTTGAGGATATACCCTTAAGTGAAGTAAATAAGTCATACATATGCAAATACCCAATAGTTTCTCTGGTGTGAAAAACTAAAGTATTACTCAAGATCCTAATGGGACAATTAGCAATGTGAAATAGGAAGAAAAGGACCAAAGGTGTAGGTACAGTGAGAAAGATAGGGAGAAGGGAATAAGGGAAAAGAAAAAAAGATGAGAAAATGTAAAAATGGAATTAAAGTGTTTGAAGGTGGGTAGAAGAGGAGTGGGTGAAGGGAGGGTGGGGACAAGGGGCAAAACTGAGAACCAAGACCTGTCATGTAAAGGTACAAATCCCAGTAATGAATGTAACTGCACTGTATACCTAGAATGCACCAATAAATTCAATTTAAAATTTAAAAAAAAGAGAAAGAAAGAGTTTATCCTACATAGGAGGATTGCAAGATCAAGTACAGCAAGGACATATAAAAAACTTAGCAGACCATTTGTTAACCTATAATAGGGCTAAGGATTTAGCCCAGTGCGAAGGCCATCATTTCCATCCTCTTTACAGGAACAACAACAAAATAACTTGTCAATGAACAATGTGTATTAAACACAAAGAATCTGTTATAAATTTCACATCTAACTTTCTATAAAATATAGTATTGAACATGAAACGGCCCTCACAAAAAAATGGCACTTAGATCATTCCATGTGAACTTTTCCCTGATACAATCACTAGGGTGGAGATATTTATCTTTGTTCATATGTGATAAGGTAAAAATTAAATAATAGAAATAATTTATATATAAAAAGATTTTTAGAGTATCTACTATTTACTGGGAACTGTTATAAATTTAGGAAGCAAAGATAAACAAGGAACGCATGTTCTGTATCATTAGGAATTTTTAATAGCTATTATAATAGCAATTTTAATGCTTTATGAAATATTATTCCTCAGCAAAAAATGAGAAAGTTATTTCAGGAAGAGTATAAATGTTGATATTTCTATAAATTTTATTGAAGCATCTGATCCAGAAAAAATGTTATTGATGTGTATTACATTTTCTTTGTGGTACTAGAAGATTCAGCTATCTCTAAAAATAATAGTGATAACTAAAAAGAAAAACAAAGGTTGTACATTATGGTGAAGACAGAAAATAAAAAAGAAAAGCATAATAATAAAATGGTAATAATAATAAAACCAATTGAAAGACAATAGTAGTAGCCTTGGAACTTTAGGAATAATGAGGTACTGATCTAGCAAACAAAGTAGAATTGAAAAGAGTAGAGTTTGTAGTTCTTAAGGAAGGATTACTGAAGGCATGAATGATAATAATGAGAAATCAAAAAAAGACACAAATTGATAATTACAAAATTGAAAATAGGCAGAACAGGTAAATATTTGAGAGTACATCTATGAATTCTCATTTTGGAATTAAGTCATTGGAGATGCCATTAATAGATTCAAATCAATCAAGAAACATGACAAATAAAGAAATACTGACTTTTTTCATAAAATGTACATATTCCAGTACCATTTGTTTTGATATTCTAATTATATAGTTGGAAAATATAGTCTAAATCTCAGGAGAGTTGTAAAAATTGTAGATTAAAATTTGAGTTATTATTCACAAAATAAGATTGAACAAATAGAAGGAGCAGATTATGAAAAAGCTTTCACATAATAATTGCTTTTTCTAAAATGTTCTTTTTCATAATGAATATTCTATCATTTATTTCATATAACAAATGAATTGCTATTACTAACTTTAGATATCTCTTCAACATTATTCTTCATCAGTCACTGTGCCTTTGTTTTCAAACTTTAATAACATACTGTCCATAGTTCTACACATAGTCTGCACTGCATAGCTACTTTTCTGCCTTTATGATTAACTTTTAGACTGACATGATTAATTGTTACTATATCACTATAAGATAAGATTAAACCTTTCAATTTTAGCTTAACTGTTGTTCACCTAAAAGTACTTTTTCAAACTTTTGGATTTAATGTTCTAATATAACTCACAATGAATATTTTCTTGGCACTTACCACAATATATTTATAATATACACATTGAAGAAATAGGTCATATTTACTTTTTAAATATATGCCTAGTACCTTAAAGCATACAAATACATTTTAAACATTTCAAAATATGTGCAAAGAAATCATTAATATGGCAATTATAAATATATGTGAATATATGAATATATTTTATCAAATTACCAAATAAGTCATGTCCATTTCATAGAATTTGGGATGAACAGAAAAAAAGATAGCAAAAGTCACATATAAATCACTTATTCAGAAAATATCAGATAATGATTTCACATATGCAGGCATTTTATTTCTATATAATAGTAAATATAAGGATATTGTTAAACCAATGCAAAATTGTACATTTTCCTTTTAAAATTGTTTCTCTTTTGTTATGATACACTTTAAATATTCCTTCTACCAAATGTACTGAAACTACTATACTTTATTCCAGAAAATATTATGCCATATTTTATTTAGCCAGGTATTTGTTTGGGGCCATTAGTTTTGTTTAATTTTTTTTCTTTTTTTAAAAATTTAATTTATTGGTGCCTTCTAGGTAGACAGTACATTCATTACTGGGATCTTGTACCTTTACATGCCAGGTCTTGGTTCTCATTTTTTCCCTTTGTCCCCCCCTTCCTTCACCCCCTCCTCCCCTCCAGCCTTCAAACACTTTAATTCCATTTTTACATTTTCTCATATTATTTTTCCTTTTCCCTTATTCCCCCTTCCCTATCCTTCTCACTGTCCCTACACCTTTGGTTGTTTAATTTTTATTAGTATTGAGAATTCTTGGCAAAGTCCCCAAAATTAAATTTCATCATATAATTATAAATTAAGAAAGGAGAATACATGCAACTGAAATAAAAGCTTAAGATATCTTGAAAGTTACTCATACGAAAGGAAGTACCAAGTGAAACTGCAATATACCATGAAAGTGTTAGTGTATGTAAACATCCCTGTCCTCTATCAGTAGTCCAGATTGTTTTTTTTTTACCTAATCAGAAAAAAGTTGTAACCAATTCCATTCTGTAGGAGCAAGGGGATAGTTAAAATAAACTTTTTAATTTGGAAAATGTGTACGCTTTTACTATATTTTACTAGAATTTACAAATGTATCACTTTATAAGGTCAACATATTAAATCATGATTTAAAATATCTGAAACTATTTCAGATTGCAATTTCACTTAGGACTATATCTTATACTGTTTAAAAATGTGAAAGTCTGAGAAGCTTTGCAGTGGAAAACTTCATTTGTTGATTCCAATGTATTCTGTCTGCTCATATCACTATTGGGCTCTTTACTTTTTATAATAACATAGATAATATTTTATCAGACAAGACTTATACAAAAATACCTCTTGAAGTTTTACTGAGCAATTTTTATAATGAAATATTTTTACATTTTAAGAATATTTGTAAATAGCACTGTCAGAAAGACAGAAGAAATTAGAAGAGAACATTTTTCACCAAAAGACAGTTTCCAGCCAAATGTGTGGAAAAGGATCAAACACTATAGCAGTAAGACAGGATGAAAATTACTAGAAGGAGAATACAGAGAACTCTAATTTCACATCATTTAACAATATATTATTGTTAATTATGGAAGTGTTCCAGTCATTAAGAATACAAATTAAAATAAATTTAAAATAGAATTTAATCCATACAGATAATTTTTATACTTTTAAGCAAGAATATCTATGTATCAAAAATATATTTGATTCCTTTACCAGAAGATAGTGACTTTCTTTTTTTCTCTTAGTTTTGGTTTGAAATGTCTGCAAGAAAGATAGCTAGCCCTGCTTTTTTCTGGATTGGTTTCACATGGATAACTGTTTTCCATGCTTTTACATTCACTCTATGAGTTTCATTTTGAACTAAATGTGATTCTTGTATACAGAATATCATTGGATTTTGCTTCTTAATCCATTCTGCTAGTTAGTTTCTTTTGATGGGTGGATTGAGGCCATTAACATTGATGGTTATAAGTGTTACCTTTTCACTTTTAATTGTCGTGTTATTTTCCTGTTTTTGGTTCTTTTATTTTTTATTTTTCCCTCTCTCACTTTAATTTATTGCCTTGCCTGATATATTTGCTCTGTTTGCCCTTATGGAGTTGTGGACTTCATTTTCTTTTTCTAGAATATTTTTTAGAAGTGTTTGGAGTGCTGGTTTGGCATTCATGAAATTTCTCAGGTGTTCTTTGTCATGGAAGTATCTTATTTCCCCATCAATTTTGAAAGATAATTTTTCAGGATACATCAGTCTAGGTTGGAGTTTGTTTTCATTTAGGCCTTGAAATACCTAACTCCAGACTTCATTGACTTAGGGGTTTGTGTTGAAATGTCTTGTGTGTTTCGGATGGACTTCCCTTTGCATGTGATTTGTTTCTTTTCTCTAACTTCTTGTAGTATTTTGTTCTTCTGTTGGGTTTCCGGGATTTCGACTATTATGTGTCTAGATTTTTCTTTTTTTTATCATGGCTGGTTGGAGTTCTGTATGCCTCACTTATCTGTATGTTAAATTCTTTTAATTTGTTTGGGAAATTTTCTATTAATAATTCTGTGAACAGTTATTTTATATCATTTTTACTTTCTCTCGCTTTTTTTGTGGACTCTTGCCAGTCTTATATTATTCTTCTTTGTGTGATTAAGGCCACACTCTTAAGTGAAATTACTAGAACACATGTGTAAATACCGAATAGCTTCTCTGGTATGAAAAACTAAAAGTGTGACTAAGGACAAAATGTATAACTGATATTGTTTACTAATGAGAAAAAGTCTAAAGGAGTAGGGGAAGTGGAAAGGGTAGGAAGGTAAGAAGGGAAAAGAAAAATTATCAGAAAAGAAAAATGGAAATGAACACTTTGTATATAGGGAAGGGTGGAGGGGGTGAAGGGAGGGCAGGGGAATGGGAAAAATATGAACCATGATAAGTCATGTAAAGGTACAAGATCCCAATGTTGAATGTAACTGAACTGTATACCTAAAATGTACCAATAAACTTAATGGCAAAAAATAAAAATAAACTTCAAAAAATATATTTGAAAAACTTCTCTGACGATATCTTGATAACAGTGAAAAATAGTTCATGGTGTGAATAATATATCTCTCCTGGGAAGGATGCCTTTGTGCTGACACTATTTTTAAAATTCTTTATGGTAATTTCTTCTTCTTCTTTTGTGTGTGTGTGTGTGTGTGTGTGTGTGTGTGTGTGTGTGTGTGTTACCAGTGATTGAACCTGGCACCTTGTGCTTCTGAGGAAGGCAGCAGAACCCCTGAGCTAAATCCCCAGCCCTCTTGCTGGTAATTTCTGGGAATAATTTATAGCTCTGTACATAAAATACAATTTATGTATTTGTATTTTGAATAAATCATATACTCCTAGTATTGTATTGTTTTAATTTTAACTTATTGTCAGTAAATTTAAGAACAAACAACCATTAAATGTTGCATTTAGTTTTGTGATCTTATCAAGAATTTGATGGTCAAGAAAAGGCTAACACAGGTGTCGACAAGAGACCATGCCTTGTTTCAATTTGTAAAATATTTCCTACATGCTGTAAGAATATAATGTTTCCTATACAAAACATTTCCTTTGTGCCCTATGCCTCTCTGACACACTGCTTCATTTTTTATATAATTTTAGTTTTAATAAAATAAAAAATAAACTTAAAAATCAAATGATGGAATCTCCTATAAAAGTAATAGTGCTTATAATTCCAGTTTTTCTATTCATGATATCCTATATCTTAGATTTAGATACTTTGTATTATTTTAGACTTTTTCTCTTAGTATATATTTCAATATTTCCAAACTGTATCAATACATCCTAATTTTCTAAGTTTTGCATATTATTGCCTAATTTGTATACTAAGCCAGGTCCAAAATACAGTTTTCAATTGCTTATTCTCATGTTTTTTTTTTGTTTTGGTTTGGTTTTTGTTTTGTTTTTGGTACCAGGAATTGAACTTCAGTCCTTGCACTTGCAAGGCAGGCAGCAGAACCACTGCGCTAAATCCCAGCCCACTTTCATGTGTTTATTCAGTTCAAAATAACTCATTATCATGTCTAATTTCTTGTAGTAAGTTTTAATTTCACTTCCCATTTATTTTTAGCATCTACTTAATTATTCACAAATTAGTATTCATCATTCCTCCATCAATTTATTGTTGAAATATCAAAATTATGTGATGAAATTTAACTTTGAGGCTATTTACCGTGCATATTAATAATGATTAAATATTAAATCCAAACAGTAACTAGTAAAATATATTATGTAATAATATTATATCAAAATATAATTTGTTAAAATTTATTTGTAGAAAATATATCAAATATATCATATTAGAAAAGAAATATTTTGCATATAATATATAGAATTAATTGAAACTATTCTTTTAGTTTCAGTTTATTTGTTCATGTTTACCTATTTTATTTAGATCATTCTGGACCACTTTTATATTATTAAAATATTATGTTTTAAATTATCTTAAATATAAAAGAAAGTTTTTGTACTTTAATGCTTTTATTGTTGAACTTACCCAAATGTATATGAAGAGTGTTTTCTTTAGTGTTTTTTAATTTTTATCAAAAGCTTACATCTGTTTAGAGGAGTGTATGGGAGTCTTCTTTAATGTAGTCGCAGGCTTGTCCCTCAGTGATTTATATTTATTTCCATTGTGGAGAGCTGGGAAGGGAAATTGATGTAATTAAAATTAAACTGCACTACATGGATATACCAAATCTCCATGATGAAGTAATCATTATGTGCTGCAGACAGGTACTAATAAAAATATTTTTAGAGGAAAAACAGTGGCTAAAACTCTAAACCTTTGCACCCAATCCAATGTCTGAGTATTTTTAACATAGTACATACCCTGAAAGTCAAAGTCCACTTTGATATGCTCCATGGGTAGGGAGCCCAGGGACATTTCAGTAATGTGTCTTCACTGAATGTTTTGTTTATTGATAAGTGCTTACTAGAGAAACAGATTTAATGAAAGATATACAAATACATAAAAATTTACAAGATTGGTTTACAATGGCCATCCACACCGTCAGATGTGGAACAGTGCAAAAGGGCTATCTGAGTGCTGGAGATCCAAAGGATCCAATCAAAGATCTGAGTTCACTGTAGTGTAGTGTGAGTCTGTATTAGGAGGCTGAAGGTTCTGTGCTGGAGGCTAATGTGTCTGGTACAGGAAGCCAGGAAACAATGTCCAAGGTGAAGGTGAACACTGGAACTCCTCTGAAGAAACAGAATCGAGCCTTCTTTCTTAGTTTCCCTTTTATACTATTCATGTGAAAAGTCTCCATAGGATGGGTCTTCCACAGCCTGAACTATGCAGAGTCAACTTAGTTGGGTGTTTCTTACTTGTACAATCCATTAACTATCACCAGTAGTTTTACATGTTTTGCAAATAGTTCTATGGGCCTTCATGCAGGAGGACTCTTCCTTTCCTATTTTCCTACTATCTTCTCTACTCCTACTTCTAAATATTTTTCAAAAGTATCGAAGGGTTTCAATAAACCTTATTTTAAAAATTATGGTATTTTGTTTGATACTTAAATAAATCATAAGCCTTCAGGGGTTGATAGTATTAGGTAAAGCTCTCATTATGCTTAAAATAAATGTTATGTTTGTTTTGTTTGATTTTTTTTCTCTGCCTTGTTCTATTATATAATTTAAATATTTCTAAAAGTAGACATTTTGTTTTGTTTTTATTTTTTGTTTTGTGTCTGTGTGTGTTTAAAGACAGGGTCCTGTTATATATTCCAGGATGGCCGCCAATTCTTCTGCCTCAGCCTCTCAAGTGCTGGGATGGTAGATGTGCACCAAAACACCCAGCTAAGAGTAGACTTTTAAAAACACTGTATGGTACTTGGTGCCATACATGTGGAGGTAGTCACTATGAATATTGTATTTTTTTAAAATAAAACTCTCAATGATTTTGTATTTTATTGTCACTTTTGTTGTTGGGTTTTTTTTTGTTTGTTTGTTTTGTTTTTGTACAGGGGATCAAACTCAGGACCTTGAGCTTATGAGGCAGGCAGTGGAATCACTGAGCTAAATCCCTGGCCCCACTCTTTCTGTTCTTTATATTCTTATTGTGATTATTTCTGTGCTGCTTGCTAAATAAAAGTTTCAATACTAAATTTTAAGTCTCTACTTGTTTTACTTATTCTGTTTTGTAATGAAAACATACCATTTTTCAAGTCATAAAGTTTTATAAATAATTATGAAAAATGCACACACACAATTTATAGTTTGTTAATTTTCCTATTTATCTGGTATTGATGATGTGTGAATTTTCCATATTTCTTGTATTTACAAATAACGTTTTGTGTGTGAAGAACTATAATAGTACATAAGACCCTAATGAGATAATTGACCGTGTGAAATAGGAAGAGAAGGGCTAAAGGTGTAGGGAAAGTGGGAAGGGTAGGGGAAAGGAAACAAGGGAAAAGGAAAAAAATATGAGAAAATGAAAAAATGGAAATAAAGTGTTTGTAAATGGGGAGGGGAAGAGGGAGTGAAGGGAGGGCAGGGACAAGGGGAAAAAATGAGAACCAAGATCTGTCATGTAAAGGTACAAGATCCCAATAATGAATGTAGCTGTACTGTATACCTAAAATGTCCCAATAAACTCAATAAAAGAATAACAACAAAAAAACCCAAATAGCATTTTGTTTTATAGAGTATCAAATATACATAAATTTACTACAGCATCATTATCTGGTTTTATTGGGAATGTATTCAGGTCCTAATAAATTTTTAAAAGTTTTTCCTCATAAAATTATTCTTCATTTGTCTTTAACTTAGTACTTTGTAGGCTCACCTTAATAAAAAGTTCTTCATATTTTTATCCTCTCTGTTCCTTCTTTTTCTTCTCCAATCATCTTGTGGAAACTGTACCTACATTCCTAACATTTCCACCCATAAATCCTTAAAAGATGGTTCAAACTTCTTACACCAGAGTATATAAAGATATCAAAATCTAGTCACTGAAACAGACCAGATTCCAAGACAGCTTTCTCTATTCTTTCTATCTCCATAGGTGTGTGGCTTTTGAGTAAGAATACCTCCTCTGTTTTCACTAATTTCTGTGTTCAACCTCCCTTTGCAGCAAACATGGCCATCTCAGTCTCTAGTTATGTTGTCTATTTTAGAATGCATGCAAGTAAATGCCTTGCTCTTCATTATTCTGCACAAATCAAAATGTTGCTTATTTTTGAGATTTATCCTCTTTCAACTGTTATATACTTTTATCCATTTTCATTAAATAATTTTCTACCCCCACTTAGTGAAACAAGTTGTTATGTTTAAAGTATAATCTTACAGTATAATATTAGCTTCATGTTTCAAATACTTTTCTTATTTATATCAGATACTAAAATTTTGTTTTCCTCTGAACTTTAAAATGGCTCCTCTCTCCTAAACTATTACATATAAATATTTATACAGAAAAAGAAGAATTTTAAGAATTCCAGGAGTATGTTACAGATTCAACTTCCCTTCTTCAGGAACAATTATCTGTATGAAAACAGATATTTCACTAACTTCTTACTGCAAAACATTGTGAAAACAAAACTGGAGGACTAATTCAGTATTGAAAAATAATTGTACATTCTGTTTCTTATGGAAGCTTATTCCTAAAAGAGACAAGGAGATAATTATTTTAGAACATCACAGTGATACGAAATTTTTTATTATTCCATTTTTTAATTCAGATTTTGTGGCAGTTGCCTTGCCCCATGTCTTGAAGTTTACAACTGTTCAGGTTCCATTTTTTAATGTAGAGCTAATTTACAGTGTAAATGAGTTTCCAATTGAAATAATTGTTACTTAAAATGAAAGAAAATTAAAATAACCTTTTCACAATTATCTAAAGTTTTAGATACTCATATATAATTGGAAAGATAATAAATTTATATTATTAACATCTCATTAACTTTGATTCATTTGGGACCTTTATGTAGCCGTATATTTTATTTTTTTAAAAGTAGTTTTCTATTTCAAGATATTCTGCTAATTAAGATTAGGTTTAGGTGGATATGAAAGATACTCCAAATAAGTGACTTAAATAGGAGAGATACATATTTAATTCTTCCATTAAAAATGTCAAAATTAGACAATTTATGGCTTCTGAGGCCACTCTCAACTCTGCCTGTTACTTGAAGAATAGCCCTTTTCTTTGTGGTCCAAGATGGCTGCTGAACATCCAGTATCATACCCAATGCCAAGGAGTGGAAAGTTGGAAAGAGCATATCCTTCTCTTTAACAGAGAAATTTCAGAATTCTCATGTCTTTCAACTTATAAGTGATTTCTTCCAGATTTTAAGGACACTGAGAACTTACAAATGACTTTAGGAAAAAGTGATTTTTTAAAAATTGTGGTGAGCATATGATAGAACTATATTTTTAAAGCTTGGTAGTCTATGTCATCTGTTATTTAATATCAAAAATAAAATTCGAGAATACCCTAATGTTAAGTTTCCTTTCTTTTTTTTTTGGTACTGGAGACTGAATACATGTCCTTGCTCTTGTGAGGCAGGCGGCGAAACAACTGAACGAAATCCCTGGCCCTAAGTTTATTTTCTTTAAATAAAGAGAATTGTCAGTACTGAATCCTGACAGCCATAACTTATTTTTCCTGAAATTGCTGTCCTAAGTACACATAAAAAACTTGCAGTTTTTAATCTCGTGTGTTATTACTGTACATATTTCATTGGGAATGTGGCTCTTCTGTATTGGCTATTGGAATGTGCTTTGGTGACCATTCTTTTGGTCCGGTTTACCACTTCCTCAGTGTCTATCATCTTCCTAATACTACTCAGCTCCAAGAATGTATCTGTAGTTGTTAAGTTTGAATTTAGTCTCTAGATGAATGGATTAGTCTTATATCTCTATTTTGCCACCTGTAGTCCTACCACAATGTTAGAAGATGGCCCACTTTGCTCACAATGAATTGAACACGAAAAATTGAACAGAGGAAATAGATCTAATGAGAAGTTGAAGCTGTGTCTCTCACTTTTTTTTGAGTGCATGTTTTTTTGTGTGTGTATGTGTGAATTACTGAATAAAAAACACAACATAAATGTATGTATTGATTTTTGTCCAAAATATACCTTCTGTAATCACATAGGAAGAAATACATAGTTTCCATTTTACAGTACTTTGAATCAACCCTAAAATGACCACTGTGGCTTTCCTGTGTTTAGTAGCACTTTTCAACTTTTGACCCTGGGTTCAATCTTAAGTAAAGGCAAAAGACATCCAACAGGAAGAGGGCAACACAACTATGAATACATTTAAAATTTTGTAATCTATTCTCTAATTCAAAGGAGAAAAGGTATATGAGTTGAGTGCTCCAAAAATAATATTCTTCTTAGGTCACCCTTGTTAAGAGTGACATATGCAAATTTAGCTGGTAGTTTAGGTTAAAAAGTTAATTTCACTTTTGGGTAAGGGAAAAGTAATAAGGGAAAAGAAAAAAATATGAAAAAGTGGAAATAAAGTGTTTGTAAACAGGGAGAGGAGGAGGAGGTGAAGGGAGGGCAGAGTCAAGGGGAAAAAGTGAGAACCAAGACCTGTCATGTAAAGGTACAAGATCCCAATAATGAATGTAACTGTACTGTATACTCAAATAATACCAATAAACACAATTTTAAAAAGTTAATTTTACTTTAAAATACTGTTATGTACTTATTAGCTAGAGAATCGACAAGGTGTTTTATTGAAGTGGTATTAGTTCAAAGTTGAGATAATTCATGAAGTTCTCAAAGTAAAATTTCATACACTTTCATATGTAAAATTTGTAATATAGTCTTCCAAAGCTTACTAATTATGGTATATCATGAATGAAATTAATTTTTAAAATGTTATCTTCAAATTTCCTTATAAACCATTTTGGGCTATTGAGTCACAAACAGACTCATACTTTATTTGGTTTATTTCTTTATTACACTTTTTATTCATCTTAGAAATTGTTTTCTCAAAATTGTTCTTTTAATGCAATTGTGCAAAGTAACAATAAATAGAAAATAGGAAAAAACAAGAAAATTATAAAGCTGAAAAAATTATTTACTAAGAAAAAATACAAAGTTGTAGCAGTATATTTAAAATTATTTTAGGAAAGAGTAAAGTTCTTGCAAACTTAATCTTCAAATGACATAGCGGATCAATTTTTGCTGCCAAAAATCTAATAAAGATTATAAATTACAACTGAATATCAAATATTAAGTTCCAAATCACATCTTGTTTTCTTATTTTCCTCAAAAAAATCAATAAGACTGAAGAAGGCATAAGGGAATTTTGGATAGATATACTTATAGGGTATGCTATATTTAATAATAAGTATGTAAATTTAAAAAGAAAACTGTAAGAATAGATAAATTTATGTACTGTACACATATGTGCATATATATACATATAACAATTTTATATTTGATAAGCTTAATTTACTTTTTATTCATTTAAATATACTAAAGATATTTAATTTCTCCATAAACAAAAAAGAATCAAAATACATGATCCTGGAAAATATGAATAACAGCATTTCTTAAAGCATAACTTAGACATCTGTTTTGACATTTTCCATTTTCAGCAACTATCTAAATGTTTCTCTGTAGAGTAAATCTTTACTATGTAGAGTTTTGTTGACTTAGCTCACAAGGTGAGCCTGTAACCAACCCCAAACTAGCATACCACTGTGTAGTTACTAATGGTTTACGGACAAACATGTGACCCAGTTCATTAAGGATTGCTACTTTATCATGCAATAAATGAAGAATACAATATTTGATATTGTGGAAACTCAGGGAACAAACTCTAGCTGTGATACATAAGTGCCTGGACAAGAATAAGACATGAGGTATATGAAATAGAAAATACAGATGAGATGACATCAACTCATAGTCTGAAAGAAAATTAAAAGTTGTTGCCTGAGTCACTTAAAAGCAGCATGTAACATTTTCTCTTTCAGCTTTCTACTTCTGTTACTTGAAATAGAAGTAATACACAAAAATAGGGAAGATGCTTGCATGGCCTATAAGTTCCTGGATATCTTCATAGTAAATTTGCTTTAATATATTTAAAACTTATATTTGTTACAGTGGTGTAATTGAAGGATCCTGTAAAAAATAATTTGCTCTTTCAACTAGTTCTTTGACTCAATGATTCAGGGTTATTTTAGGGGAATGAACAAAGCTTATTTTGAGTTTACTGTGACAATTAAATATTTGTGGAATGATAGAAGTTCCCATTTTTAATTATCAGATGCATACTTATTAGCATAAAGAAAAAAAAAGCAAAAAGCTCCATTTGTGAAGCCTTTTCAAATGGTCTATAATGATCTCATCGTAGTCTAAAAAAAGTAGACATTTATCAACCTTCTCTAAAAATAGAAAGAAAAAAACATCATTTTTGTGGAATACATTTTCAACTGCATGGACTTATTAAACCTTTCATTAGCTTCATCAGGACATATTGCAATCAAACCAGAAGTCACACAGATGAAGGGAGATTGCCAATTTTAAATGGAACATATTTAGCACAAGTGCTTTAACAAATATTTCACAGTGAAGATGCTTAATATCCATATACATTTTTATAAGAAGGAAACTTTGTGTCTAATTATGGCCTTTATTTCCCTTTTAAAGCTATTATGATCAAAAGATCAATGATGCCCCTTGCATAAATCTGAATAGTTTGCTTAATTTTATTACATGAAGTTTTAATAAATCCAGCTTGTTCATAAATCAAAGTATATAAAACATTTACATAGAATAAAATTCTGTAGAATTATATACATAATTATAGTAGACACATATTTGAATGTCTTAATCATCTGTAAACAGTCAAATTAAGACACAACTATTTATTTGCTCTACCTACAATTATGTCTTTTTTCACCATTATCTTGTTTTTATTAAGTTTTATTAATTCACCAGTTAAAGTTATCTAAGAGCAGTTGAGAAATAAAAATGATGAATCATACATAATGCCTCATAGAATTTGACACATTTAGATTTTTAACATAATTTTGTTATAAGGCTAAGTGAAAATGTATCTTGAAGCATAGGAAGCGTATTGAAGATTAGACAAAAATGAAATTGTCTTTCTGATAATATTATACAATAGTTCATAGATATCTCCATGTTTTCATCATGTACACTTAGTGAAATTTTGATATCTTTGAAAATATACTTTTCTGAATATTTTATGTTAATCAACACAGAAGATATATTCATAAATGTAAGATTGCCTTGCTGTACACATTTTTAAAGTGAAGAATATAATACCTATGAAGAGATATTTGAGTTTATTATGTATCCTAAAACACATTTTGCTATGTGCCAAATTATAACACATTATCCAATATAAGGAACTAGGAAAATTGTCTATATCATTTAAAAATGATATCTAAGTTATTAATACAAAAAGGCAAATAATACAAAAATGGTTATATTTGTGTAAGTCATGGTTATATTTGAGTTGTATTTGTTTAACTAAACATAGACAGAAATTACTAGAGGAATATATATCAACTATACTATATTTTCTATAATTTTGGTAAAGATTACTTTGTACAACATACATGTTTTCTAATCTTGGAATTTTTACAGATATATGCACTAATGTGAGGGTCAGAAAATTATATAGATATTCAGTAATTTCCCTAAGATCTAAAGAACTTTTCTACTTTCATCTTGTTGGCATTCCTTTTCTATCTTCTGCCTATGTTTTAAGAATAACTAAACTATTTATTGCTCATCCCACATTCACTTTGACTCTGTATATCTTCTAAGGAACTTCAATTTTGTTGAGATATTTGCCCTTTCCCTTTATAACTCAGGTGATATTTACTCCCTACATAGAAGTGAATCCTGAGTGGAATAAAGCAATTACAGTCACTCTTTTTCCTGGCTGGCAATAGGTTTAAAGGGCCTTGAGACTGAGGGGTTTGGTAATGTTCTGTGAGACTTTAAAATACACCTGCTGGGATACATCTGGGATAAACTAACTTATCAGAAAATAGGTCATATATGAATATTATTCTGTCTCTGATTTTGTCTTATTTTAACAGAACATATTTAACCAATGCAGCCATTTTACAATCATAACGCAGTCACCCTGAGGGCAGTACTAAAAATAAGGATAGTGAATCAGAGAAAAAAATATGCCCTCCACAATATTAAGCTGTTAAAATAACTAAAAATGTCATTGTTGTCAAGTTATTATTATTTGACACAATCCATTTTTTGTTAAGACAATTTAATGAGATTTCCAGATATTCACAGCCCTAAGCGTCCCACCAAGAGAATGTCTGCTCACCAGAACGCCTCACTTACCATCTGTTATTCTAAATTGCCTAGGGCAGGGCATACAGAATGCCATGGCGTTTGGTACCTGGTTTGGAATTAAAACTTTTAGGTATCTGGCTCAGACTTCTCTGCTAGAATCATGCTTATACAGCAGATTGCATGCTAGAAACTTTATGATGATGTTTCATGGTTATTAAAGTTATGTTATGAATCTAAAATGTACCCCTAGAAGCTGATTTGCTCAGAAGTGGGGCTTTTTGAAAAGTAACTTCATCACGACACTGCTACCCTTAGTAAATTCATTGATGGGGTTATTAGATAAATGTGCTGTCTGGAAGTGGAGCCTGTTTGAAGAAGTAGGTTACTGGAATTGTATCTTTGAAGGGTATATGTTTTTTCTGGATCTCTTGTACTTCTTCCTAGGTGTCATATAGAGAAACTGTTCTCTACTACACTGTTCTACCACGATGTTTCTGACTTGGAACCCCTTGACCATGAACAAAACCCCTTAAATGTGAGCCAAATTAACTTTCCTCCTTTAGGTCATGTATGGTAGATATTTTCTCCTAGCAATGAAAATATAATGGATGCAATGTTCATCTTATAGTCAAGCTATTTCAAAGTGAAATCATTCTTCTCGTTAACCTTCACCCCAACTCAGATACTTAGGAATCATCTCAAATTTATTTCTTCAAAACCATTTATCTATTCAGTTAACAAATGAAGTTGATTATACTTTGTTAATATAATTTATCTCTCTGGAGGCATTATGATCACTCATTTATGTTTTCAGTTAACTATGGCCAATTGTGCTTTAAGCATATTAAACAGGAATATCTACCAGTAAACAATTGATAGGTTTTTAATTGCACACTGTTCTGAGAAGCATATTCCATTATACATATGATGTGAATCATACATGTCCAGCATATCCACATTTTATATACAATGCAACTGTCAGTCAGTTAGTACACATCAGTGATCAGAGTTCTTGCTTTGTATTTCAGCGCTTATGTTCAAGTAACCAAACGAGGGTTACTTAATAATGAGGTTCTCTTAATAATGACTGCAAATTACAGAGTTTTGATCCTGGCAATTATCATGGGCCAAAGAGAAGTCCAAAAGTGCTTCCTTTAAGGGAACAGATGGAAACTGTGAAAGTTCCTGGAATGTGTAACTGAGTTTCCTGTGATCTTTCATAAGATATTAGTTTGTTTTCATGCCTAATATTAAGTTAAACTTTAAAATAGAGATGCACACAAAGGAAAAACACAATATTTAGAGTGTGGTACTGTCCATGGTTTCAGGCATCTATTGGGTGTCTAGAAAAATATCCTTCATAGATAATGACAGACTACAACAATGTTTAAAAATGTGTATTCTAGAACTGAACATCCTGGGGCTAACTATTATCTCAAATACTTACTAGCTGGATACTATCTATGATCATGAATGAATCATTTACCTCCTCTCAGACTAATGTTCTTACCTGCAAAATGGAGATAAAAATACAATATCTCATATAGTGTTGTTCTATGAGATAAAATGGTCAATAAATAAAAAATACTCATAATGCATAGCACATGAAAATTATCAACTAAATATCAGACACTATTATTTATTTTCTTCTTGATGCATATAATCTCATGACAACACTTACTTCATCTTTATTGAGACTTCACCATTTCTTATGTGCATTACAGAACTACATTTTTGCCATCTCTTTTATCAACCAGATCTAGCCCATTCTCACATTCTGTAATGCTTCAGCCAATTCTTTCTTTAGATGATGTTTCACAATAAAATATGTTCACATAATCCCAGCATGGAATTATTCCATAACTCCATTTCCAATGGTATGAAGCCTCAGTTTTGTCACTCAGCTTGCCAGGCTCTGTATTCTCCACAGGCATCTTCCTTACTTCACTTGCCAGAAGCACCATAGTTTCTCAAAAAAGACTTGTGTGTGCTATTCCTGGCAATTTTCACTTCCTTGTGATTGCCCCTACTTTCCTTTAAGGCTCAGAAAAATTACTCTTTTCTCCTTCCTTTTCCCTTTATCTCTCCAAGATTCACTAGACATCCATGCACTGCATATACCTTGATCTTTAGCACTTAATTTTCCAAATATTAAGAACATTTATTTTGATTTTAAACTGAATTTTCTCTTTTTCTTTTTCTCTTTCTTTCTTTCTTTCTTTCTTTCTTTCTTTCTTTCTTTCTTTCTTTTTCTTTCTTTTTCTTTCTTTCTTTCCTTGTGCATGAAGGGTGGAGCCAGCAATGGTTCATTTGATTTCTGCATCTATAGCATTTAGCAGAATAACTGGCAGTCATGTAGTCATGTAGCAACTGTTCAATAAAGACATTTTATGTGCTAAATTATGTCTGCCAATAAGTCATATGTTGAAGTCCTATACCCTAAGAATTGGCTGCATTTAGAGATGATTAAAGGGATGATTAAGACTCAGTAAAGCCATTTAGGAAGTATCTAACCCAATCATACAGTAGAGGAAATTTGGACATACAAATGCTCTAAAAGGTTGGGGATAGCTCAATGATTTCAGCACTTGCCTTGCAAGCACAAGGACCCGAGTTTGATGCCTGGTACAAAAAAAATGCACTAAAGATAAATGCACTTGTATGAAAGGACACATTAGGAAAAGACAACAATTTGCAAGAGACAGATAGATGGGGGAGGGAGAGAGAGAGAGAGAGAGAGAGAGCTCAAAAGACTCAAAAGAAATTAAGGCAGCTAACAATTTGATCTTGGACTGGTAACTTCCAGAACTGTGAGAAAATAAATATTGTTTTTTAAAGACATCCAGTCAATGGTACCTTTTATGAAAGAACTAACAATTAACACATTGTTAAAACTAAAACATGAAGATCTATGCCTTAATGTTTCCTCTCTTGCTATCTAAAATACTCAAAAGCATTTTAAATACATTCTACTAATTCAATATAATGTCTCTTTCCTTTGAAACCACTGGATCTACATAACCAAGCAGTTAATTTAAAAGTATTTATGGAACAATTTAATTTTTCATTTTAATTCATATACTAAATTAATTCAAGAAATATTTATTGAAAACATACTACAGTGAGTGAGATTTCTCGTGGGAAGATCACATTAATGAACAAAAATATTCTCCCTTGAAGCAGCTTCCATTCTAACTTGGAGTGATGAAAAATCTTTTACTGCTATCAGCCCCAAATTTTATAGTGCCTTCTAAAAATATTATAACATCTATAATACTCAAAACTTTTTTCACACTCATCTAGTCTATAAAATATTCAATGCTGTCCTCAGAATTTAAATATTCTTCCTATCAGAGACCCCTGCAGAAGACTTTGATCTTCTTCTCAGTGCTACAACACATGGAGAGAAGAAAGACATAGAGACAGAATTTAATGCCATAAAATGGGGAAAAGGGATGACCAGTGCTTGAGCAAGCAAAAGCCTTGAACAGTCAGAACCATCAGTATTTAATTGTGGCACAAACATTGGTTGAGGTGAGAAAGATTATGTGCTGTTGCTAGGGATATGTTGCTGATGCAGGCAATACTTGTAAAGGAAGAGAAAAAGCATTCTGGTGCTAAGCTGGGAATGGAATTTGGGTGAGAGTCACTTTGACCTTGGCTGTGTGTTCACTCATATACTTTGGTCAGACTCGCTTCTTAAGCCAGTTGCAGGATTAACTCCTTACAGACTGCACTGGTTATAGCCTGCTTTGGGTATAATCAATGGGGCCATCAGCCACACTTTGTCTATCACTAGCTCCTATCTTTATTATTCTTTTTTCTTTGCCTGTTTCTCATGATTCCTAACATTTCCCTCAATTTTCAGGTACATAATTACTTATAAGTTAAGCTGCATGGTTTCTCTCAATTTTGTGGACATTTAAACTATTCCATTCTACCCTCTAGATACAAGACTTTTGTAGAGTAGCACTAAGAAATGGTAATAAGCACTGATAATAGGCATATAAAATTTCACCATAGCACTGTTTTTCTTTCCTAATCCTGTGCTCTTCTTTTTTTCTGAAATTTGACTCGATGAGATTATTTTTCAGCTTGATATCTATGGTTATTGAATCACAGAGGAAGATTAGGTGTGGTTTGTAAAGCAGCTATAAGTGTTTACATGAGATCTTCCTGTTGAGCAAAAACTAAAATGAAGTATTTACTGTTTATCTCACAATAGCTAAATACTTAAATTACAGAATTTATGCATAAGATCAACACTACCTCCTTGCTTTGTTCAGGACCAGGAAAATTTTTTTAAAAACTTTTTAACATAGTAGGTTTTATTTGAAATAATTTTGTAATATGGATGTCACTGAAATTTCTACTCTTTGATTTGATTGCCAAATACATCCTATGTTCAAATGTATATATGAACAGATGTTCATGTCATTTGAAATGAATTTTCTCTGAAGTAAGTCAATAATTCCCATTCTCTAATTTCAGAATTTACATTTTAAAACATAAGAAGAAAGATGAGAATAAGGAATATTTAAAAGACATTATTAATAGTTTTATGATTAATATTAAATTATTCTGTTTTAATAAGGTATGTCAATCTACATGATCACAATGCAGCAACTAGAAGTTTAAATATTGAGTAAAGTTACTTGGGGGTTGGTTGCCTTAGGATAACTAGATTTTAGTTTCAAAGCTAGGAAAGCTCTATGCCAATTCTAAAGTTTCAGGTTTGGTTGGGGACTTTTTGTTTATTAATAATCTTGTACTAAATGAAAATGCAAATTGAATTACTTAAAGGAATACTGGTAATTTGCCAATGAAATAACATTACTTGAAGATATTTTACAGTGATTTCCAAATAAAGTAGTTAAGGGCATTACATTAATGTAAATTATGTCAAACTTCCCTTGGGGTGGGTGCTACACAAATTCTCATAGAATTAATAGCTCAAGTATTGAAATAAAACAAGAATAATAGAATAATAGATCTAATCTCTCAAAGTGATCATATTTTACTTACAAAATTTGTTTTTTGGCAAATAATGAAATATGAGCAGTCATGTTTACTCTTTAGATACTGTATTTTCTCTCATATAATCTGATTGGTTAATGAGGTACAGAATGAGAGTGGCAAATCTTTTCTTTAAGCAACTGCTTAAACATATTTGAAATAATATAATGCATATAATGTATGTCTCTAGTCTTTAACTCAATGACTCAGCAAATACAGAGGAGTGTCAGGCACCATGGTAGGCTCAGCAGAATCCGTAATAATAAGAGACTCAATCTTCTCACTTGTAGACTTTATATTCTAGTGGAAGGAGAAGGAAAGTATATAAATAAATTAAAGGGTTTTACAGAGAAAATGATCTTATATATTGTTGGTGAGAATGGAAATTGTATAACAATTATGTATGAGTTTGGAGCTTTCTCTAAAACTAAAAGTAGATCCATCACATTTTCCTACTATGCCACATCTAGCTACATATCCAAAGGAAATAAAATTAGTACATTAAAGGCATATATTTATTTTCATATTAATTGCCACACTATTAATGATATCTAAATATGGAATCAACATGTATGTTCATCAGTGGATGAATGAATAAAGAAAATGAGAGATATTTCACTTGTAGGAAAATAAATGGACCTGGACAACATCATGTTAAATGAAATGTCAGACACAGAAGGACAAAAACTGCATGTTCTTTCTTTAAGTGAATGATTAGGAAAAGTTTTCATAAATATAAACTAGCAAATACTAGACGCTGGAAAGCATGGAAGAAAGAAGGGATAGAGGTTGAATAACAAAAACAAAAACACAATGGAAGTAATGAGGTATAGTGTTCCACAGCAAAATAGGGGTCTACAGTTCACCATAGTAATGATAATCAAAAGAATAAGGAGCTTCAAGAGTTCAAACAAAAAAGTAATGATAAGAAAATGGAAACAATAACTATGATTGAATCAGTACACATTGTATATATGTATTGAAATGTCATACTGTATCTCATAAATGCATATAATTACATGTGAATCAGAAGTTTTTAAAATACCATTTAAAAATGTAGAAATGCTAACTACTCTGGTTTAAATATTATAGAGGCAAAATTATAACATCACACCTATAATTATACATAATTAAATAATAAAAATGAAAGCATCATATATTTCATTAATATATGCAATTATTGTTTGTCATTTAAAATATAAAGGATAAATAACAAAATAAAATAAAATAAATTTTCCTAGTGAAAAAAAATAAAGATTAATGGAACAGAACTTTCATACACAAAATATAATCTTTGCCCTATTATTAAGATTAGGCGTCACATTTTTACCAAAAGGTAATTTTAAATTGAGATAATGTTAAGGAACTTGATTGTAATAGAACTAAGGAAATAAAACTAAAATATCAGAGCTCCCTGAGCATAGTAAAAACAAAGGAGTACACAACCAAAGTAAAAACAGCCACCAAGGTCAAAAAGTAAAATGTTAGCTATGAAGAAAAGTTATATACATTGACATAGGGTACTACATTTATTAATCTGCATATGTTGAACCATTTCTACATTCCTGTGATGAATATTGGTTGTGGTGTACAATCTTTTTGATGGTTTGCTGCATTTTGTTTGCCAGTATCTTTTTGTTTATTTGTTTTTGTTTTTTTGCTTGTTTGCTTAAGAAGTTTCTGGGATTTTTATTTGCAATCCTAGTCCATCTCCTTGTGATTTTATCCCTAGTAGGATCCATGTGTCTACTACATAGTCTTTCTTATTTTCTTCCCATTAAGTTTATTGGTACATTTAAGGTAAACAATACAGTTACATCTGTACCTTTACATGATGTATCTTGGTTCTTATTTTTCCCTCATTCCCCTGCCCTCTTTTCACCCTCATCACCATTCTCTATTTACAGAGAATGTTTCCATTTTTTCCTCTTTTTTGTATTTTTTTCTTTTCCCTTTTCCCTTCCCCTACTCTTATTGAAGTTTTTTGTGTTTGTGTTCATTAGGAAGATTGGCTTGTAGCTTTCTTTGTTGGTTGGGTTTTTCTCTGGTTTTGGTATCAGGATAATACTTGCTTCCAGGAATTACTCTGGGAGTAGTGCTTCTCTTTCAATTGCATTAAAACATTTGAGGAGTAGTGGCTTTAGATCTTCCCTAAATTTCTTGTAGAATTCAGCAGTGTATCCATTAGACCTGGGCTTTACTTTGTTGGTAGGTATTTAAAAACAAAACAAAACACCCCAGCATGCTACTGGCATAAGACAAACAAATAAACAAAACAACACCTGAGGAACAATTGAACAGATTAGAAGTTGCAGAAAACAGCTCCAAAAACACTCAGTCATTTTATCATTAACAAAGGAACCAAACACTTTCACTGTAATAAAGATAGCCTCTTTAATAGATGTTGCTGGAAAAACTGGCTTTCCATGTGCTGAAGACTAAAACTAGACCTATGTCTCTCACTGTGCACTAAACTAAAATGAAAGATGATAAAAGATCTAAATACTAAAATATAAACACTAACCTGCTAGAAAAGAGAACAGGTAGACAAACTCTTGAAGGCATAGACATAGGCAAAGTATTATGAACAAAAATCTAATTGCACAGGAAATATTACAGAGAATCAACAACTGGAATCTCATTATAATAAATCTTTTGCATAGCAAAATAAATCACCAACAGAGTAACGAGACAACTCCCACATTCTCAGCATATGTACAAGACAAATCTAATTGGAAGAAGACATGCTTTGATATGACTACTTAGAATAGTTTTTAATTATAATGTTTAAATGATAAAATATTAGATTCGTAATGTATAATCTATAAATAGCCATCATATTATTACAAATTGAGGAATGTATTCTGCTTTTAAGAGCCAAAACTAAAGCAAAATTAAGAGATTTCTAGATTTATTTTAAAGTGGCAAGGGATAGAGTAGATTTATTTAATTAGAAAGCACAGGTGGTTTTATAAAATAAATGAGGAAGGAAATACCTAATATATATATTGGATTTTTGAACCACAATCATTCAACATAAACTATTGGGAACTTTTATGTTTTAGTAGATGTAGCTTAATAGAAATTTAGGCAAAGCCCAGATGTTATACTATCTTGACAAAACAACTTTTCAAAACCAGTGAAAATGGTTTTAAGAAAGTCAAACATTACATTAAATCATCTCTGCTGGACATAGTCAATGCTTTTATATTTTGGTGTAAATTCTTCCCTCTATTAATTGGTGTTCCTGTTTTATGTCTCTTTATAAAGAGGTGCTATATGAGAAAAGTGACTTCTTTGAAAGAAAATGATAATACTAAATATAGAAAAACAGTGATGCATATTTTTCCATACAGCTGAATTTGCGTGTGTGTGCTTCAAAGGAGAGACAAGAAATGACTCTATTATTGAGCAGTTTCTAGCAATCCCAATGAACAAAAAAAAGCATTGTGTTAAATGTGCATATGCAAATGACAAATTCTCAGAATTTACTCTTTGTCTCCAATTCATACTCTAGTTAAATCATTTTAATAAAATAATTGTGGCTCTGGAAAACTGAAGAAAATTTATAAAAGGAACCCTTTAAAATAATTCATATTTAAAGTTTTTTTTACATATAGTTTATTGGTACATTTAAAGCAAACAATACAGTTACATTTATCATTGGGATCTTGCACCTTTACACGATATAACTTGGTTCTTGTTTTTTCCCTGTAACCCTGCCTTCCTTCCATGGCCTTCACCTTTCCCTATTTACAAAGACTTTGCTTCAATTTTTTCATCTTTTCACATTTAAAGTTTTTGTCAAATTCAGGTCTAGACAAAACAATGGAACCCATTATAAGAGAGATCAAATAACCCTGCCTTCTACACTTGAAACACTTGTTTTATTATATAATGAGACCAGTCAGGTACAAACTCTCCAGAACCCTAAAGCCTGAATCTTTCTTCCAAAAGATTTCATAATAGAATGAGTATAGAAAGAAGGTGTGGTGCATTATTCTCACAAACTGGTACAACCAACCAAAAACCTAACAGCACAACTTATTTACACCATAAATGGAAGCCCTCAAAACTCATCAATAACAATTACATCACTACTTTAAAAAGTCAACAAGTGTTATATTATATAAGTGATGGCAGTGGGAAAAATAATATCAAAGGAGAACTAATTATAATGGAGAGAACTAAATTTCCTACATCTCTGCAATCAGCA
Source organism: Fukomys damarensis (assembly GCF_012274545.1). NCBI lineage: Eukaryota > Metazoa > Chordata > Mammalia > Rodentia > Bathyergidae > Fukomys > Fukomys damarensis. Next base: position 63,099,963 of record NW_022900950.1, on the reverse strand, counting down.
GTGCTAAGAAATAACCAGTACTCCTAAAAATATAATCAACAGTGATAGCAATACATAAATGTAATCATCAGTGACAGATAAATTAAAACTTTATCACCAGCATAAGTTCAGAACAATTACATACTCCAAATAAAGTTTGGTATACTGTATATGTCTGTGCATGTTTGTAAATTCCATAAAGATATTTAAGGTCCCTAAAAAGTCCATAAAAATATATATGGCTGCAAATTTGATATATGAACAGACATTAAGCCTACAAAATCATAATTGTTATCAAAACTCCATAATACTGAAACTTGGAATTGACGATGGGGTTTGCAATTCCTCATAAAATTTATATATTATCCTAATTGTCAAATTCTCTAAATTCATAATCTTTCTTTTCTTACAACTCCATGATACCTGAGTATCTAACCATGTTGTACAGATCTCTTTGGACTTATAAGAGTCTATTTTCTGAGTTCCAGCCAATTTTTGAAGTGAGTAACAGCTGGTAATTATCTAATTTAATCCATTCAGATGCTTCTAAAATAAACATCGTTAGCTCTTCATTATAACTACATGTAGAATAACTGAAGAAGAAAGATAATTATACTACTTTTCCCAAGAAGATATCAGTTAATCCTAACAGTATCAACATAATACTTTGCCTAATTTATATTTACTTTTACTTAGACTGATTATAAGGCCAGCCTGGCTGATCATAGCCTGGCATTTACATGAAAATGTTAAGGAATCCTAGCATTCTGATGAGCTACTTCTCTTTCATAATGACAGCAGACTTTTAATAAGTATATGAAGACATCATAGATACTTTATTCAGAAAAACAACCTACAGATAACAAACTATTCTTAGTTATAAAAATTAAAGGACAAATTAAGAAGATTTAAGTACTTTAAGACTCTCATTGTATCAACAGCACAGAGAAAAGAAAAACTATTTTCTTAAAGTTTAACAAAAATGAAATTTTCTCATCACAAAAATGAGAAGAAACTTCAAATATTTTATCAGAAGAGTTGTCAAGGGCTATTGTGCAACTATATATCCTTCATAGGTTTAGAAAGCTTTTAAATCTAGAGGCATAATGCCGTTGTTTTGAACTAACATGATCCTTGTCAGGGACAATAAAAATATGTTTCTGACCTCTCTAATGAGAAGAAAGAATAAACTTCTGGAGATGAAATGGGTTTAGACTTTCTCCACCAGAAAGCCTTGGTATTAATAAAATGAAAACAAAACCACTTGTAAAAATAATATCATGTGGAGAAAAAAAGCATAGGAAAGGGTAGAATGTACATCATAATTTTGTTGTCATCAACCACAGCTGAAAAGTTCTTTGTAGATTTTTATTTACTTTGTTCTCCTACTCATCATGATAGCTAATTTAAATGTTCCGTGTCTTTTTCAACGCTCCTGCACTTCCATTCCCCATTTTGTGTCTCAGCGAAAAGTCAGAAGAGAAGAAAATCTCTAGGCCTTTTACTCATTTGATAAGCTTTATTTAATATAGAATTACTGAAGACATAAAATATACCATCATTTCACCATCAATATCATCATTATTAGAATAAAGGTGGTGCTACAGGTCCCTCTGTATTCAGCTAATGATTCTAAAATTCTAAGATTTCTCTAAGATTTTCCTCATTGACAGCATGAGCAGAAAATTGTTAAAAATGAATTTCTAACAGCTTTTCAAAATCAAAAGATTTTAAAATTGTCCCTTATGTTATTATTGTATGAACCTGCTTGGTGATTTATTTCTTCAGTAGATACCTTGTTATTGTACTCAGTTTTAGCATCAGTGAAAAATTATCCAGTAATGCTGAACTAATTTACAGGATTAGGAAGTCAAAAACCATTTCAAATTGCTTCTTTATTTTTGAAAGACTTCTCATACACAGTAAAAAAAAAAACCAAGGACACAAAATATCAATCCTTGTAAGTAGGTAGAATTCCTCCATAAAAATAATAAAAATTAAATAAAGGGAACCCTGATGGAGCAAGAATATTTAAAGACAGCCTACGTGGAAAAGAAATCTCTACTAATTGAGAATATATATCTCTAACTATCTATCTATCTATCTATCTGCCATTTTGTCAGATCAGTCAGTGAGCAATGAAAATAACATCAACTTTCTAAATACCAAATATTCTCATGTCTCTTCTTTATGTTCAAGTTCCATACCATGTCTCACTAATGTACCTCTTTAGTCTCATATATCACCAACTCATGTATCACCAGCTCTCACATTTTAAAATAAGTAATTACAGTATTATATATATGCAGAATATATATATATATATACAGATTATATATATATGATATTCTCAATTAGTAGAGA
>NW_022900950.1:63080211-63097585 GCF_012274545.1 Fukomys damarensis | reverse complement strand
TATATATATATATAAAATGAAATGAACCCGTAGACACTGGGTTTTGATCATAAGGTCTTGTAACCATTACAGAAGATGTAACTGTAGTTTCTTCCTGCATTTCAGTTTATTATATGTTTCACATTATATACATGAACAAATATCTTCTACCGTTCCATTCTAAAGATGCAGAAGACAAATGTAGCATGGCTATGGAACTGAAGACATGAAAATAAATTCTTAAGGCTTATTGAGTAACTGAATGCAACCTTTAGTTTATTTTCTCGAGGATGAAGTTAAATATTTTACTCAATTGTTTGAGAGATGAAATGAAGTAGAAAGGACTAATAATTGATAATTTGCCTCAAGAAGTATTATAACAATGCAGAAGAAGATACAAACCTGATTATATATTAAGTCCACCATATAAAGGGACCAAAAAGCTAGAGAATACTCCACTTCTGATTTTTTTTTAATCACAGGAAGAGTAGGAGGATGAGGGAGATTGAAGAAGAATAAGTAATCCAGGTAAATGGAAGATGATGCGCAAAAGCTTACAAAGCTTACAACAGTCAAGTCGTACATACAATACTGTAATCACTAATTTAAATACGTGAGAGCTGGTGATGCATGAGTTGGCGATATATGAGACTAAAGAGGTACAGGTGGGCTTAGTGAGCCATGGTAAGGAACTTGAATGCAAAGAAGACCCATGAGAATACTTGGTATTTAGAAACTTCATGTTATTTTCATTGCTGACTGACTGATCTGACAAAATGTCAGATAGGAAATTAATAGAATGTTCTCCATTCCATTGAGTTGGTTGGCTAGATGGATAGCAATGCCATTAACATTGAAAAGAAATTAAGAAACAGCTTTAAGTTCACAGTGAATGTCTTTGCTTTTAGGTATTTTTAATGTGCTTTCATTTGAAATATTAAAGTAAAAATGTCATATAAATATTTGTATGTATATATTTAGAAATTAAAAGTGTTTCAAGTTCTATGTATTTATTTTGGAATTAAATTTAAGTAGCTGGTAATTAACATGGGAAAACACAAAATCACTCAGAATTCATAATTGGATGGTGAAGAAAATAATAGGAAGAACCTGAGACGATATATACTTTGAGGAGACTCAGAAGAAAATTTTTAATAAAATGGTGAGAAAAATGAAGACGTTTATTGATTTGTGAATGATTTAGGAGAAGGCAAAAAACAACATAAAGTTTATTAGAAGAAGGAATGCTCAGTAATGTTAAATAAAATGAAGTAGTAAATGAAAATAAATTTCAGAATAGTGCCCACTACATTTGAAGAGAAGGAGCTCAATGTGAAAATTAATACGAAAATTAATATGTTGTAACATATTATAATTGTATCTGAAGAAAGAATGGAATGAATAAAGAAAACAAAAACTCAAAAAATTGGAACATGTTAATAGTCAAGTATCCGTGTGATAGTCTGGAGTAGATTTTATAAAATCTGTGCAGTGAAATTCTTCTGTTATATAATGAAAAATTATAAATATCAAATTAGACATAAGACTTTATAAGGAGCCAGTGCATGTTAAAGACCCTGAATTTAATAGCTTCATGGTATCTCTTCCTGTGGTAAGAGATGAGGCCATGAACAGGGGAGGAATTTATTAGACGCCAGAGGTTTAAATCTGCTTGGCAGGAATGGCAGAAAAGAATAACGCACCTGCACTTCCTAGAAGTAAATCCTGAAGCAAAGGCTTGTATGTTATTACTTTACTAGGGAATACAGTCACAGGAAAGCAAAGGGAGAGAAAAGACAAGTGAATGAAAATAATAAAGTATCCATTACTGGGCTGAGCACTGATTGCTCTCATGTATGACTACTTGATTACTTTCTAACAACTTTCAGCATCTCCAAGAGTCCTTATAAGACAGAGGAGACTTTTTCTAGTGGTCTTATTGATCAACTCATGGGTTGAACTTCATCGTTGTGTACCAATGATGTCCCTGGTGTCTGAAACATCAACATTAGAAGGGCTTATGGGGTGTGATATGAGACACACCCCTACTCAAGAATGGCTGCTCTCAGAGAAGTTGGTTATAATTCAGAGGTAGCAACAGGGTACCCCTGGCTTAGAACAAAAAGGCAAATGTCCCAAACAAAGCTGAGATCTAGATCTGAAAGTTACTCTAGAGCAAATAGAATCTAAAATCCTAGACAAGATATCAAAAGAACATGGTACCTGAAGAAATTTAACTTCATAAACCAAGAGGGAAAAATTAGAAAAAAATACATTCTAGACTCTTTTCTTTAAACTCCAAATCAAAAGTCTAGCACATAATAAAGTCATAAAAGTGAAATTCATATATTTGAATTCACCTACCTTAGGCTACAACATATGGTCCTGAGTCAGGATCCATTTGCACAGAAATGTGTTTGAGATTGAGAAAAGAAAAAGAAGTCACCGACAAAGCTCACTTTTTGATCCTATATCACAATGTGTAAAAAGAGGCTCTACAGTAAAATAGATCTCAATAAATGGTTCTGAAAATAATAAATCTGATATATCATAAAATACATAATTCATTTTTACATTTATTTAAAAGAAATCAACCATTTGCTAATCTTATGACAACTGGTAGTACACTGTGTCTTAAAGTTCATGATTCAAAGTTTTATCTGTAAATCTTGATATATAATATACTTCCTGGATAGCATGCTTCCTTTTCTCACATTTAATATGTCTGTTGTGCTAGAACAAACACATATTAAAAGATCAAAATAACTTAATTTATGATTAGATGTTTGGTGTCAGTTTTTAAAATTAAGAACAATAAAAAACCAACAGAAGATTGGCCTTCTCAGTTGACTGAAATAAAGCTTTAACTGTTTGGGGGGACAGATGGCCATCATTAAGCTTTGTGTACTAGAAAATAAGCTTCAGAAGGATAAAATTTCTATTATATGACACCATTGAATAACACGTTTAAAACACTGTTCTTACTTACATAAGTTCTTAAATAACTATGCTTTTCTTAACAACAAATATGGAAGTATATATTTGTTCCATATCCTTTGGAACTAGTTATTTTCTACATGAGCTACTAAGATACAATAGACCCTTGACTTACAAACTCAATTGGTTCCCAAGAATTGATTGTAATTCAAGTTAGTTGTAAATCAATATAGCTGGATGTTTACCTGGACACATGCTCTTTAAAACAAGAGCCAGATGAATCTTCCATTAACTTTATTAACCCATGTTCTCTAGGTCAGGCTACTCATACCTTGAGGGTCTACTGTACTCTTTTATGAGCTTGGAGATAATCATTTATGCTTAAAATATTTCACACAATAAAAATATTTATTTTTAAACAGAATTTTTGGAGCAGTTTTACTTGTAAGAAAAGCTGAGCAGAAAATACTGAGCTTTTTCATATATGCTCTGCCCAAATGCATACATTGTCAATCTCCTTCAAATGAGTGGTGTCATTTTTAACAACTGATACACCTACATTGACAAATTATTGTCACACAGTTGTTTGACATTGCATGGTTGATAGCTTTATACAAATTTATAATGACATATATCTGTCATTACAGCATGGACCAAAGTAGTTACACCACCCTAAATAGCCTCTGTGTTCCACTTATTCACCCCTCCTTTCTCTCTAACCTTAAAATCCAGATATTTTTATTAAAAAAATTGTCTCCATAGTTTTGAATTTTTCCAGAATATTACAAAGTTTGAATCATACAATATGTGGACCTTTCAGATTGGCTTCTTGTACTTACCAATATACACTGAAGCTTCTTCCATGTCTTTCTCTTAGCCTGAAAGCTTATTTCTTTTTAGCATTAAATAATAGCCCAATATCTGGGTACATTACACCTTATTTGTCAATTCACCCAATGAACAATGTCTTGGTTGCCTGTAAGATTTGGCCATTATCACATTATCAATAGTTACTACAATCACATGCAGGGTCTTGTTTGTACATAAGTTTTCAAATAAAATGAGAGCAATTAACTGATTATATTGTAAGAGTATATTTAGCTTCTTAAGAAACTTTCAATGAGCCAGACATGGTGGTGGATGCCTGTAATCCCAGCACTCTGGAGGCTGAGTCAGGAGGATCGCTGGGAGTTTGAGACCAGCCTGGGCTACATAGTGAGTTCCAGGTCAGACTCAACTACATAGTGAGATCCTGTCTCAGAAAAAAAATTTAAAAAAAAATTAAAAAAAAAGAAAGAAACTTTCAATGAGAACAAAGACCTGTCATGTAAAGGTACAATATCCCAATAATGAATGTAACTGTACTGTATACCTAAAATGTACCAATAAACTCAATAAAACAACAACAAAAAAAGAAACTTTCAAATTGCCTTCCAAAGTACAATTTCTATCAACAGTAAATCAGAGTTCCAATTATCCTCCACCTTCATTAATAATTAGCAGTAATAATCTTCTGCCTTTAACCATTCTAGGTATCCAAAGACAAAACTGCAACAAATTCAATTTCAAGTTATAAATTGTTTTGTGTGTAATTCTAGAATTGTGCAACACCTTATTCTAGAAAATAGAATGAATGTGCCAATGAAGTTGAGAGAATTTTTTTTTGTAAAGATGGATCAAGAAAACAGACATGTTTTTAATGAAGCAAATCAGTTAACCTGAGTGGTTAATTTTTTGGAAGAATTAAAGCAGGCAGACTCTATTATTGTGCTATGTGTGTACTGTGGATCATTCTGATTATTGGGTGTCAATCTCTTGTTTTTAGGAAATGTTGATCTGTTTGAGGATTTATTTGTTTCCTTAAAGTTTCACTTTGATTATGTGGGATTTAGGGTAAGTGACTTTGATTTGGTCTGGGCTGCTGGAACCTACTGCAATGTTAATCTAAAACAATAACCTCACATAAAAGCAATTTAATAGTATCTTATTCTTGTATTAAATATTTATTTTTCAAGTGCTACATTTATAATAATAGACATGATAATTACAGAGAAAGTAAAATATAAATAAAAAGAAAAAGTAGTCACTTGGATTAACACCAATATTATCAGTACGTTAGTGTATTAATTTTTTCATTAAAAAGCTACCATTAAGAAAGTAAAAAGCCAAGCCCAGAATTATAGCACAATATTAAAACTAAAAATTTCCATAACAGTATTACTACTGCAGGTGTGATAGTTAACTATTGCATCAAGTTAAGTAAGAAACATCTAACTGGCTTACCATAGTTCTGCATGAGACCGGATGGGTTCACTAAAGATGGAAGATACACTGTGGGTGTAAATGGAACTAAAAAATATGCTTGTATCCTGAAAGTAGTCTTAAAAAGGAAGAGAAGACTCAATCTTATTTCTCCAGAGGATCTCCATCCTCTACCTATGCATTGGGTGCCCCTCTCCAGGCTTCCAGCACAGACTTCACAGATCATTCAAACTTCCATTGAAGCCCCTCAGCCTTCTCGTGAAGACGTTTCACTTCATTATATGGACTTGCATGAGACTCTACAGTGCATTCCAGGCCTTCAACTTTGACTAGATCCTTTGGTTCTCCAGCCTGCAGACAGCACTTTTGCACTCTTCCACATCTGACTCCTCAGGGAACCCATTGTAAGCCTATCTTCTGAATCCATATCGTATATTAAATCTGTTTCTCTAGTGAGGACTCATTAATACACCAGATATAAAAATAACTCATATAAGTTAATAAAAGAAAAAAATTCATCTAAGAGAAAATTGGGTAAGACACTTAAATGGATTTATCACAAAGAAAGTATTGAAAGGTCTAACAAACATGAAAATGAGTTTAGTATTATTAGTCATCAGAAAAATGAAATCAAAACCAAATGAACTACTGGGGCCGGGGATTCAGCTCAGCGGTTCGGTGGCCTGCCTTGCAAGCACAAGGACCTGAGTTCAATCCCTGGTACCAAAAAAACAAAACAAAAAAAAAACAAAACAAAACAAATGAACTACTGGTACTCATTCATTAAAATTGCTAAAAAATTTTAAAAATTAATAAGAAGAATTGGCAAAAGTAGGGAGCAAGTGGACTTTCATGCCGGCTCTTTGAGCACATATATGCATATACCTTTCTGAATGTCATCCAGATAACCAGCATGAAAATGGAATGAGGTCTACTGAATGAAATGAAGACATTAGCTCCTTTCCCCCCTACATCTCTGTCTTCATTGATTTCATGATAATTAATTTATTAAAGATTGCAATATTAATATTAAATTTTTATCCAAGTTGAAAATGACATAATAGAACTTCTCCACTCCTTTCCTCTTTTGGTCTGCCTTTTGCGCTTTCTGCTTTAAAATGCTCCATATCTCTAACACTACCTCTAATGCTGGTGGATGGCTATTTCTTTTTGTCACTGCTATTTTCTTCCATCTAATGCCAATCTATTCCATTTCCTTCATCCACCAGTATTAAAGGGCTAGAGTTCTCTGCCTAAGAAAGCACTGCTTTGTCATCACAAATCACTTCTGTTCTATTGGGAAGCACAAAAAATACATCTGCTTTTCTTTATGGTTAAGAGTTCCCCTGTAAGTACCCAAAAAGTGGTACTTATACCACTTATATTGTATTGAACAGTTCTTAGTAAAGTTGACCATCTAATTTTGCAATCAGGATGTAGGTTCCATTTATGTAGAACTGAGATGTGAAACCATAAATATTTTGAAGAACAATCAGATTATATGATGTACAAGAGAATTTTGCAGTACTTAACATTAGCCCTCTCATCCAAACATCAAGGATGGGTTATTTGAACAATTCTATATCTATCACTCTTGTTCGTTTGAAGCTGACTGCTCAGTAATACAAAGTATATCTATCTATCTATCTATATATATATATAGATAGATAGATAGATACATATATCTATATAGATATATATATATCTATATAGATATATATGTGTGTGTGTGTGTGTGTGTGTAAATATAAAGAATATAGGTAAGGTATGCAGCAGCAGGCTCATTAGCTTGTGTTTTGGGTTCAGGAATATTTTTGATGATTCAAATATGAGTAACTAGGTTAATTTTCAAAAAATTACATGAATGAGTTTCTCTTTTCTTAAATTTTGATTGTAAAATGGTAAACCATGGGGGGGAAATGGTAGAATGAGCAGCTATGAACTCATCATCCAGATTTAAGAAAAGTTAACATTTTGCCATAGGTTACTGACATAATTTAAAATAATAAAGTGTACAGACACATCTGGAGCTTCTCATGCATTTCCAAAATGCCATATTCTTCTTTATGCTGAAATTTATTTTTTGCCTCAATCAAATAACTCTACTGCTATTACACACACTAATCATCATAATAGTTACTTTATTTTGTTATGGAAAACTTTTCATGTCTGATATGCAATTTTGTAATTTAAGAATTAGTCCCATATCCCCAATTATGAGGTTACCTGTATTCATCAAAAAATATTTTGAATTCTAATTATATAGTTAGTTGGATGCCATTCATCAGACTGATTATTCTTGGTTTAGTAAGAATTCTTCTGTCAAGAATACATGCTGATTTGATTTTTATGCCTATATTGAGATAGTCACATTTTAATTATTTAATCTGTTCATTGGAAACATACTTGTAGATTTATTTCTATTAAATCTTCATTAACATATAATATTTGTTCTGGTTTATTTGTGTCTAACATTTAATTTATAATTCAAACCTTATAAATGTGGTCTTTTTCATTATGACTTATTCAGTTTTATTATCAAAGTATTAATGTTTCATAAAATGCTTTGGGAGAGTTTGCGTATTTCAGATTACAATTTAAAATGAAATAAGATTTACAATATTTTTTATTTTCCAATATATTTCCCCATTTCATCCTTCCTTCCTTCTTTCTTTTATTCTTTCCTTCTTTCTCTGTAGGTCTCTGAGTCTTTACTTCCAATTAGTTTTGTGTGCTGGTGTTGTGAAAATAATTTTTAAATTTTTGTCTAATTTTACACAATAAGGACCATGTACAAATGTCTGCTATGGACATAAGCTATTTTTTCCACTTCATATACAGTGCACCTCCAAATGAAGCCATCACAAATGAAGGGAGTGCATGAGATGAAGACAAACACAGCTCTAATAAAATTATTAATATTTTATTGAGACAGGGTCTCACTATGTATTTGAGACTAACCTGGAATGCACTATGTAGCACAGGCTGGTCTCCAACTCACAGTGATCCTACTGCCTCAGACTGGCAAGTGCTGTGATTACAGGCATGCACTACCATGCCCGGTCATAAAATTATTATATTTGATGCATTTTGTCTAAAGCCATCATAAATCATGTGGTTTTATTGTTATATCAGATAATGTCTTGATTTCTATCTGAAAGGCTTTCTAGGTCTTACAAAATAAAGAGAAGAAAAGGAAAACTTGCCTAAATAACATAAGAAATTTATATTTTATCTACATATTTCCATTTTTAATAGAGATTTAGTAAATTTTACTTACCCAGGGCAGCGTTGAGAGACAATAGAAAAGTATATTGACTGATAAGACATCCAACTTTCCTTTTACAACTTTCTAGTTTATATCCACAGATTATGTGAAATAAAAAAATTGCCAAGGAGAAATGAGACACAGACAGAAAAAAGTTTTATAAAAGAAAGAAAGGGAGGGCAGAGGTAAGGGGAAAAAATGAGAATCAAGACTTGCCATGTAAAGGTACATGATCCCAACAATGAATGTAACTGTACTGTATCCCTAAAATGTACCAATAAACTCAATAAAATTAAAAAAAAAGAAAAGAAAGAGAGTGATAGAAATATTTTTGTTTGTTTGTTTGTTTTAAGACAGAGTCTCACTATGTAGTTGAGTCTGACCTGGAACTCACTATGTAGCCCAGGCAGGTCTCGAACTCACAGAAATCCTCCTGCCTCAGCCTCCAAAGAGCTGGGAGAAATATTTTTTTAAATGCAGGAAAAATAAAAGAGAAATAAACATTAAAATACTATCGATACAGTATGAATTATAATTATATAAAATGAATTAAATCAAGTGATAAACATATTTTCCTTAACAGATTTGTTCACGCTTATACATACTAAATATTATTTTGGCATGTTTTTAAAAGAGAACTAGCAGAAAGAATCAACAAATGGGAATCTCATCTTATTAAAAAGCTTCTTCACTGAAAAAGAAACCATCAACAGAACTAAGAGACAACCTACAATGTGGCAAAAAAAAATTTACCAGCTGCTCCTCAGACAAAGGGCTCTTATCGTGAATATATAAAGAACTGTAAACAATCAGCCCCCCAAATATAAAGACCCAATTCAAAAATGAGCATCTGAAATGAACAGACATTTCTCAGACAAAGAAGTAAAGGCAGCAAGTAAATATATGAAAAAATGTACCATATCACTGGTCATTCAAGAGATGCAGATGAAAACAACACTGAGATTCCACCTCACCCCACAAAGAATTGCTGCTATCAATAAATCAAATAATGACAAATGTTGGTGGGGTTGTGGGGAGAAAGGAATCCTTCTCCATTGTTGATGGGAGTGCAGACTGGTGCAAACATTTTGGAAATCAATATGGAGATACCTCAAAGAGCTTGGACTAGAGGTTCCATTTGACCCCAGCCATAGCTCTGCTGGGTATCTTTCAAAAATAATTAAAAGAATCATATCACAGTGACATATGCACACCTATGCTTATAGCAGCACAGTTTGTAATAGCTAAAACATCAAAACAGCCCATTTGTCCATCAGTTGGAAACTGGATAAAGGAGATGTGGGTTTTCTATAAAATGGAATACTACTCAGCCATAAAGAATAAGAAATTAGAGTCATCATAGGAAAATGGTTACATTTTGAGGATATACTCCTAAGTGAAATAAATAAGTCACACATGTGTAAATACCAAATAGTTTCTCTGGTTTGAAAAACTATAATAGTACACAAGATCCTAATGGGATAATTGACAATGTGAAATAGGAAGAAAAGGGCTAAAGGTGTAGGGAAAGTGGGAAGGGTAGGGGAAAGGGAATAAGGGAGAAGAAAAAAATATGAGAAAATAAAAAAATGCAAATAAAGTGTTTGTAAATGGGGAAGTGAGGAGGGGTGAAGTGAGGGCAGGGACAAGGGGAAAAATTGAAAACCAAGACCTGTCATGTAAAGGGACAAAATCCCAGTACTGAATGCAACTGTACTATATACCTAGAATGTATCAATAAAATCAATAAAAAGGAAAAAAAAGATTATGAAAAAGCTGGAAGATAAAATGCATCATTTCATAATTACTTCACATGTGAAATGTAAACCATAGAAAGTAGTTCTTTATTATAATTTCCATTTTTAAAGCATGAGCATGTTAAAGAGTAATGACACAATTTAATTTTTATAGGATTTGCCAACATTTTGAAGCTTTCATATAATATAAACATGAATGGAATTTCAACAGCCAAACTGTGTACTTCTAATTGACCATTTAGAAGATAATTAGCAATTTTCATGAGAAAAATTACATCAACAAACTTTTATGGTAAAGATTTGATATAATTTATTTTAAGAGACATTGCTATTGAAAAATAGACACTGAGTTTGTAGATATTTAAAGATTATGGATGAATATATTCCATGTAATATACTTATTGGAGAAATAAACAGGTCATTGCCTTCTGTTTTGGAAAATGAATCCTGAAATATTTTATTGGAATTGAAAACAAAATATATTAAATAATTCCTTTAAATCAAATGTAAATTGATAGTGGTGATCTGAAAGGCTGACATTCACTTCATGAACAGAAAACAAAAATTCTTTTTAGAGACCATGAAGATTAATAAAAAATAAGATAATATCATTAAGATTCAGAGACTTTCTTTTCCAAAGAAATTTAATGTATATACCTTATAAAATGTGAAAATATTGGAGCTCTTTTCATCTTTAATTTTCAAATGCCAGGGCAATTCTCATTATGTATCTGTGATATCTAATAATATCTAATAATGATAATGTCAAATAACTAAAAAAAGTGTGAGAATTTTTAGCTAGGCTAATGCCTGGAAAGACAGCCAACTTCTCTCATTTTACAATGAAGGAAAAAAAGCTCAAGGTAAGATTCCAAATAAAATAACTTTACTCTTATTTTACAGGTTGCAAAAATATTCACAATGAAATACCTTCATGAGTTTATGATTTTCCAAGGTGCCTCACAGTATGACTAAAAATTTGACAATTCCCAAAGGGGAATTTTGAATAGTGCTATTACTTTTTCCCATTTAAAAAGGATAATTACACCTTATCATACAGATTTTATAGTACATTTTAAATGCCACAAATTTAATTTTGTGAATTAAGATCATGTTAGATCATTAGTAGAGCAAATATTAAGCAAAAAAGAAAGGATTTTAATTTATTTATCTCAAATTTAACCTATTATGAAGTTTTAAATTAATGATTTATGCATTGAATAGTTATTGATAATTGTGTACATGCACACTAAATTATGCAATTATATGTAATACATATCGACATAAATATATAAATAGAGATGCATAAGAGAGATGATAAAAGAAAGTTGAAGGAGGGGCTAACACATGACCTCAAAAATCAATTGATACCATTCCACAGTTAGGGATAATTCATCTGTTAGTTAAAATTCAAAGCTAAATTACCTAGTTAGTATAAGAATTTGATAGCATTTTACTAGTCTGTCTATAAATTATTATTCTTTAAAAATTGGCATATATAAAGGCTTTTATTAATTTACTATGAAGATTTCTTTCTAATCCTTTGTTTGTAAGAGAAAAAAAAGCCAAATTATTTTACTGAAGATTAAAAATAGTTTCTTTGAATTTATAAATCATGAAAAGTATTTGACCTATCACTGTGGTACTGTGGATATATCATTACACATGAATGAAAGAACAATTTTAAAAAGCTAAGAAAGTGAATGCTAAGTTTCATTCAGTACAAATTCCACTTTACCATTACTTTTCAAAAGCAATCTAAATGTCAAATTTCTGACACAAAAATTGGTACCAAGGAAATTGTATAGCACACTAAACTGCAAAGTGGTGTGCAAAATATAGAACAGTAGGTTGTATATAATTAGGAGAGAGTTTGTGCTTCTAAATATAAAAGTCCTACATTCAGCATGAGAAAATAAAACCCTTTGGAAGACAGCATTCTGGTTGTTCTTTTTAAAGACTTTTAACACCAGCTTAAGGGCAAACAATGAAATTTGAATGCTCAGTTAGGAAAGCCAGACTTTTCACACATAAACATGTAAAATCATTATTGGATCTAGTCAGAGAATGCTGTTATATTTTATCTTTCTCAATCTTTAAATATTTTTTCTTTGTTCCTTCCAACAGTATTGGAAAGGTTAAAAGCAGAGCTGTATCAAACATAAAATATTTACATTCCTAAATATTTAGAATGCCACATGCATGTATTCACTTACGGATTCAACAAATAAATCTGTTTTTATGATCAGATACGTTTTAAATCCTTGCGATGCAATAATGGAGAAGGAGAAGTCCATACAATCATGGCACATAAGTACTAGTTAGGCAAGCAGTAGAGAAATGAATAAAAATGTAAGTAAATATTTAAACAAATATTAATATTGTGATGAAAAATAAAGAAAAAACAGCAGAAAAATATGACTAGTGTGAGAGTTAATTTACAAAAAATAATCACTTAAGGTCTTTCTGAAGTGTTGTCACCTGAATTGAATAAAGTCAAAAGTTATGAAAAGATGTGAGTGGAGAAAATTTAAAAAAATAGAAGAGTGAATTCAAAAATCTTGAAGAGGAAATGAACTGGAATGAAAGTAGTTAGGATAGTAGAAAAATTAGATGATACTCTCATAATTTCATACAAGTTTGTCATCATTTCTATGCAAGCAATGAAAGAGAAACAAATTAAAGTGGGAGTTCTAAAAAATGGTAACAGTTTTATGGAAAGTCCTGTGTGAAAATTTTAGGAATAAAAGATTAGTTCAATGTGGGCTGAATGGAAAGAAGCAAGTTGAAAATGTTGTCAGTATAGTGGCCCGAGATATAAGGTATTAGTGCTGCTTTTATTGACATTGGGAAAATCAAGTTGAAGACACAATAAAGTTAGGTGTTGGCTGTGTACAATTTGAAATGCTTTCTAAACATTTAAGTAGTGTTATTAAGCAGTTGTATAAAGGAATAGGAACTTTTATGAGTAGTGGGAGATAAAAAAAGGTGATAGATTGATTCCAGATACTTCATCTTTTTGGATGCTATTGTGAAAGGAATTGTTTCCCTAATTTCTCTCTCAGGGAGTCTGCTATTTGTGTCCAAGAAGGCTATTGATTTTTGAGTGTTGACCTTGTATCCACTTACTCTGCTAAAAGTGTCAATTAAGTCTAGAAGTCTTTTGGTGGAATTTTTGGGGTCTTCATTGTAGAGAATCCTATCAGCAAATAATGACAGTTTAAAGTCTTCCTTTCCTATCTTATTTGCTTTAATTTCTTTCTCCTTTCTAACTTCTGGGGCTAATATTTCCAGAACTGCATTGAGGTGGAGTGGTGAAAGTGGGCATCCTTGTCCTGTTCCTGATTTTAACATGAAGGTTTTGAGTTTATGGCCATTTAATATGATGTTGGCTGTTTCTCTGGTGTAAAAAACTATAATGGTACATTAGATACCAATGATATAATTGACAATGTGAAATAGAAATAAAAGGGCTAAAGGTGTAGGGAAAGTGGGAAGGGTAGGAGAAAGGTAATAAGGGAAAAGAAAAAATATGAGAAAATGGAAATAAAATATTTGTAAATAGGGAAGAGAGGAGGGGTGAAGGGATGGCAGAGACAAGGGGAAAAATGAGAGCCAAGCCTTGTCACATAAAGGCACAAGATCCCAATAATGAATGTAACTGTACTGTATACCTAAAATGTACCAATAAACTCAATGAGAGAAAAAAAAAGGTGATAGAGTCTTAGAGTATACTCTTGGATGATGTCATCATCACATCAAAAATGTTTAAAGCATATAATATATACCACAATATGGAGAGAACAAAAATAAGCATAGGAGAAAAATTACCACCTCAGAATAGGAAAAGTGAGCCAGAGTTGTAGCTCACTGGCACCTCTACTGACTGGCAAATGCAAGGTACTAAATTAGAGTCCCAGTTCCCAAGGGAGAAAAAAAAAAGATGGGAAGAGGAACCAGGCAGGGATACTGAAGTGATGTGTTCAGTGAGGTTGTAGGGAATCTGGAAGGGAGTGTATTTTTAAGTAAAAATAAAGAGTAAAATAAAAGGCAACCGTCTGTCCTTTGTAGTGGTATTCACTGCCTCCATCTCAAGTTTGCAGGTGATGAAACTGAAATATTTCCTGACTTATAACAGAACAGGCTATGTTGCTAATTAGGAATTGTTTACAGGCCAAATTATGATTTATTTTCTGTAATGATGGATATTCCTTGGTGCATAAGTAGATGAAAGCATTTTCTTATTAAGGAAGATTTACAAAAACTAGTACACAATTTATTAAAGACTATTAAAAGACTTACATCCTCAGTTGATACCTAAAAGGACACAAAAAAAATGTGAGCTTTTAAGTGGAAGACAGGGAATCACTCAGTACTGATAGAACTATATCATGTTGATCTTCAGCATCATTAGAGAAAATGAGTACCTGGAAAGAAGGAAGAAAGAGAGACTGGGAATGAAATGTTCTATTTTAGTGTGTAGGATTTCTACCAAGTTATCTCCTCCTACCAGTGATTTTCTCCCTACATTCACGTCTATTCCTGAATATGTTATTACATGCTCAACATGGATACTTCTATATTACCTCATTTTCCCCAAATCTCAAATATTTACATTTTTTCTGACTACCCAAAGATATCTCATCCTCAGCATATCAAAAATAAAATTCAGTATTTAGCCTTTTCTTTTCCTTTCACTGTCTGCAGAAGGGCACTGTCCTCAGTCTAGTTTTCAAAATTTAAAACAAAGAATCATTTTAAAGTTTTGCTTCTGTCTAAACACATACATACATGCATGCTGTCTATTACTGTAATTTTTGGTATGTATATTTTGTCCTGATATTTCAGTTATACTTTATTTCACTGGCCCCTTGCCTGATAACACCATTTTAGTTGGTCTTGTTGCTTCAATATGAGCCACCTTCTGTCATTAACTCTAAATTGTTAAACTCAAGTTCAAATTCTAGCATTATCTGATTTCTATTTATCACTGTAACGTATATATTGTATAATATGTGTGTGTGTGTGTGTGTGTGTGTGTATATATATATATATATATATATATATATATATATATATATATATATATATATTTTTTTTGTAAAAAAAGTTAACAATAATAAACTAGAGACCTGCCCCTTTGACACAGCACACCAGAGGAGACTAGCAGCAGCTCATGAAACTCTGGTAAGCTTGTCCCTTTGACCCAGCTTGCCAAAGGATCCTGGTCAGAGCTCAAGAAACTCTGTTAGGCCTGCCCCTGAGAACAAAAGAAAGAGGGCCACTCTGAAGCTCCTAGATGAAAACTGAAGCCCCTGGAAAAGTGAAGAAAATTTGCTATAAAGTCACACCATACCACCATAGTTGGTAAGTCAGTAGGACCAGCACCTCACATTGTAACCTGGTCAATCTTCAGGGGAAAGACAGGTGGAACCTGCAGTAGAACCTTGCAGAGCTCAACCCAGCAGGAGGTCAGAGATCCAACCTTGGGCCTTGCAACCAAAAATCAGCCTGAACCTCAGGGGACAGCTGCTGGCTTGCTGAGATGAATTAACTTAGACATGCACACTCCTGCCTACACTGTTTATTGTGTCAACATAAGCATACCCAGAAGGAGGCCCTCTATTTCTACTTGTATTTTTTATTTTCAAAGTAATATTTTTCTCTTATCTTTAATCATTCAAAAAATTTTTATCTTTTTTTTCTCAAATTTTTTCCTTTTTAAATCATCTTTTTTATCTTCTTTTCTTTCTTTCTCTCTTCCACCTTGATTGTCATTACTCTCCCTTTTTGTTCTTGTTTCTATCCATATTCAAATTTATTTGCTTTCTTTTCCTTTTCTTCTCTTTTCCCATTCCCAATTGCCATTAGTTTTAAAAGAAAGTAATTACAGTCTCTAGCCTCCCTAATGCTATTAGTTTGTTCTGTTCTTGTGTATATTTTGTCCTGTCTCCTTCTCTTCACTTCAAAAGTTCCCTAGAGTTTGTGTGATCTTCCTATGTCCTCTGACCTCACTTCTAACCTTTCTCTATCCTATCTATCTATCCTCACTTCCCAACTCCTTCTAAATCCCCATCCTGAAAAGTAAAGTTGCTATACTGAAGAGTTTATTCACTATAAAAATATTTTGGGAAGGTCCTTGATTTTTATTTAATTCACACAGGCAAAGGTGATAGATTAATAACTACTACAAAAAGTCATTTTCTAAGCTGTGCTTGATACTATTGAGTTGATGATAGTATTACTTGGGCTAAGGTGTTGTGATTGATCTAATCAGTTGTCCTTCCTGGTGTAGTGAAAATAAGATTGCCTCAGAGACAATAGAAACTCAAAACCTAAAGACCAGCTATATCTGGAAGATGGAATTATTAACCCAGGAATTAAACCAAGGACAATACCAATGACAAAAATAGAAGTGAGAAGCCATTCAAGTAAGACACAAATACAAACCTCCACCCCAACAAAGGTAAACTCTGGGGGAAATGAGGTGAAAAAGTCTGACAGTCAAACATCTGGACATCCTGGACCGATAGCATAGGAAGAAAAAAAAAGAAAGATAAATGAAGCTCTAGAATAATTCAAAACAGAAATAGTTTCCCAAATAAAAACAGAGTTAGGAAGAAAAATGAAAGACATGAGTAGAGACTCTAGAACAGAAACTGATTTAAAAAAAAATAGATGAGTTCAGGACCATGATGGAAATCATGAATGCCCAACAAAGGAAACAAATGGAAACCTTGAATGTCCAACATACTAAAGAAATGGAATCAATGAAGCAGATTTAAATAGATAACCAGGAGATTAAAAACTCTATAGAAAGCATTCACAACAGGATGAATGAATTTTAAGATAGAATTTCAGATATAGAAGACAGGATTAAGGTCAGTAATGATGATTAGAGGGATCTCAAAAACAGTAAGGGACCATGAGAAATCAATGCAACCACTCTTAGATGATGCAAAGAAGAATAATATAAGACTGATAGGAATCCATAAAGAAGCAGGAGAAAGTTCAAATGAAATTTAAAAAAAAAAACTGTTCACAGAATTAATGACAGAAAACTTCCCAAACAGAGGGGAAGGATTTGACATACAGATAAGTGAGGCATATAGGACTCCAACTAACCATGATCAAAACAATCTACACTGATATATATATATATATATATATA
>NW_022900950.1:63073301-63080190 GCF_012274545.1 Fukomys damarensis | reverse complement strand
ATATATATAATACTCAAGAACCTGAAAACAGAAGAAAAAATACTACAAGCAGTTACAGAAAAGAAACAAATCACATGCAAAATAAAGCCCATCAGAATCATGGGAGACTTTTCATCACAAACTCTTAAATCAATGAAAGCCTGGAGTAAGGTATTTCAAGGCCAAAATGAAAACAAGCTCAAGCCTAGACTGATGTATCCTGAAAAACTGCCTTTCAAAATTTATGGGGAAATAAGATACTTCCATGACAAAGAACACCTGAGAAATTTCATGAGTGCCAAATCAGCACTCCAAACACTTCTAAACAATATTCTGGAAAAAGAAAACAAAGTCCACAACTCCATAAGGGCAAACAGAGCAAATATACCAGGCAAGGCAAAATTTAAAGGCAGAGAGGGAAAAATTAAAAATAAAAGAACCAACAACAGGAAAATAACATGACAATGAAAATATATATAACAGTTATAACCATCAATGTTAATGACCTCAATTCACCAATCAAACAAAACAGGATGGCAGAATGGATTAAGAAGCAAAATCCAACAATGTGCTATATAGAAGAAACTCACTTAATCCACAAAGAAATTCATAGACTGAGAGTAAAAGGACAGAAAACATTTCTCCATATGACAGGAGCCTGGAAACAAGCAGAGGTAGCTATCTTATTTGTAGACAGAATAGAGTTCAAGCCAAAACTAATTAAGAGAGACAAAGAATGCTACTATATCCTTGTAAAGGGAACAATACAAGAGGAAGAAATGGCAATCATAAATATATATGCACCAAATACTAATGCCCTCAACTATACAAAAAATGTTAAGGAATATGAAAAATGAAATAAGCACTAATGCAATTATAGTAGGGGACCTCAATGCTCCACTGACACAAATAGATCATCTAGACAAAAAATCAACAATAAAATAACGAAACTGAACAAGTCTTAGGACGAATGAACTTAGTAGATGTCTATAGAGTGTTCCACCCCACAAAATCAGAATATACATTCTTTTCTGCAGCACACGGCTAATTTTCCAAAATAGACCACATGTTAGCTCATACAATATGCTTAAGTAAATTCAAAGGAATTGAAATTATCCCCTGATATATTATCAGACAGTAGTGCAATTAAACTGGAGAACAATAGCCTAAGAAATTGCAAGAACTTCACAAACACATGGAAGTTAAATAACACCCTGCAGAAAAACCACTGAGTCACAGAGGAAATTAAAGAAGAAATTAAACAGCTTCCACAATTAAATGATAATGTCAGTACAAAATCCGGGAATCTATGGGATACAATGAAAGTAATTCTATGAGGGAAATTCATAGCAGTAAATGCCCATACCAGGAAAACAGAGCAAGCTCAGATAAAAAAACCTAATGCTTAACTAGAAACCTAATGCTTCTAGCAAAAGAAGAGCAAGGCAAGCTGAAAACTTATATAAGAGAGGAAATTATAAGGATCAGAGCAGAAGTTAATGCAATGGATACTTACAGAACTTCACAAAAAATTAATGAATGGAACAGTTGTATTTTTTAAAGAATAAATAGAATTGATAAACCCTTAGCCAACTTTATCAAAAAAAGGAAAGAAAAAAGGCACAAATTCATGCAATTAGGAATGAAAAAGGTGAAGTCACAACAAATCTAGCAGAAATCCAGAAGATCATCACTACCTATTTTGGGAACCTGTACTCTAGTAAAATGGAAAACACTTCAAGAATGTGTACTCTAATAAAACAAAAAATACAGAAGAAATGGACAGATTCCTAGATACATATAAAGTAGCAAAGTTGAATTAAGAAGATATAAAATTTCTAAACACCTTATTTACAATCAGTGAAATTAAAAATGTAAGTAAAACTTTGTGAAGAAAGAAATGCCCAGGTCCTGATGGCTTTACTGCTGAATACTACAAAACATTTAGAGAAGAACTACTGCCACTACTCTTTAAACTCTTCAATGAAATTAAAAGGGAAACAATACTTCCAAGTTCATTCCTAGAAGCAAGTGTTACTTTGATTCCAAAACCAGAGAAAGACCCAACCCAATTAGAGAATTACAGGCAAATTTCCCTAATGATCATAGAAACAAAACAAAACAAAACAAAAATCCTCAGTAAGGTACTGGCAGACAGAATACAGCTCATTAAGAAGATCATACACCCTGACCAAGTCAGATTTATTCCATGGATTCAAGGATTGTTCAACATATGTAAATCAATAAATGTAATACACTATATCAACAGAGTCAAGAATAAAAACTACATGATCACCTCAATAGATGCAGAAAAAGCTTTCAACAAAATTCTGCATGCATTCCTAATAAAAACCCTACAAAAATTGGAATATATGGTCTTTATCTCAACCTGATAAAGGCTAACTATGAAAAAACAACAGCCAATATCATTATAAATGGTCAAAAACTGAGCACCTTCATGCTAAAATCAGGAACAAGACAAGGATGTGCACTATCATCACTCCTCTTCAAAATAGTTCTAGAAACATTAGCAAAAGCACTTAGACAATAAAAATAAATAAAAGGAATAAAGATAGGAAATGAAGAAATTAAACTGTCACTATTTGCTGATGTTCTGATATTCTACATCGAAAACCACAAAAATTCTGTCAAAATACTGCCAGACTTAATTGACAGATTCAATAGAATAGCTGGATACAAAGTCTACACACAGAAATCTATAGCTGTTTCTACACAAATGACAGACTCACTGAGAGAGAAATGAGGGAAACAATTCCTTTCACAATAATGTCCAAAAAAGTGAAATGCCTAGGAATCATTTTAATGAAGGAGACAAAAGACCTTTACACTGAATATTACAGCACTCTGAAAAAAGAGATAAAAGAGGATATAAGAAGATAGAAAGACATCCCTTGCTCCTCTGTAGGAAGAATCAATATAGTGAAAATGGCCATACTTGCAAAACTTCTATATAGATTCAATGCAATTTTGATTGAAATCACAACAGTATATTTCACAGAAATTGAGAAAACAATCCAAAAATTCATTTGGAACCATAAGAGACCTAGAATAGCAAAATCCATTCTAGGCAACAGAGACAAGGTAGGGATATCACAATCTCCAACTTGAAACTATACTACAAAGCCACTATGTTAAAAACAGAATAGTACTGGTAATAAAACAGACCTGAGGATCTATGAAATAGATTAGAAGATGGAGAAATAACACCAGACATACTCAGCTACCTCATCCTTAACAAAGGAGTCAACCATCCTCACTGGAGGAAAAGATAGCTTCTTTAATAAATAGTGTTGGAAATACCAGAATTCAGTTTGCCAAATATTAAAACTATATCTCTATCTTTCACCATGCATTAAACTAAAACCCAAGTGGATTAAAAATCTAAATATCAAAACAGAAACACTAAACTTACTGGAAAGTAAATTAGGTACAACTCTTGAGGATATTGGCAAAGGGGAAGAATTTATGAAGAAATTCTCATCAGCATGAGAATTTGCACAAAGCATCAACAATTGTAATCTTATTGTATGAAAAAGTATTTGCAGTGAAACAGAAATGAATGACAGAGCTAAGAGACAACGTACAATGTGGGGAAATTTTTACCAGCTGCTCCTCAAACAAAGGACTATTATCTAGACTATATGAAGAACTAAAAAAAAAAAAAAATCAGAACTTCCAAATACTAAGATCCAATCCAAAAATGGGCATCTGAAATGAACAAACATTTCTCATATAAAGAAGTAAAAACAGCAAGAAATACACGAAAAAACGTTCAACACCACCGGTCATTTGAGAGATGCAGATGAAAACAACACTGAGATTCCACCTTACCCCAGAAAGAATGGCTGCTATCAAGAAATCAACCAATAACAAATGCTGGCAAGGGCTATGGGGAAAAGGGAATCTTTCTACATTCTTGGTGGAAGTGAAGACTGCTGCAATCACTTTGTAAATCCCTATGAATATACCTCAAAGAACTCAGATTAGAGGTCCCAATTGACTCAGCTATCCCTTTGCTGGGTATCTTTCCAAAAGAATTAAATAATCATACCACAAGGATATATGAGCACCCATGTTTATTGTGACACAGTTTGTAATAGCTAAAACTTGGGAACAACCCAAATGCTTATCAAATGGAGACTAGTAAAGAGGATGTGATTTGTCTATAAAATGGAGTACTACTCAGCCATAAAGAATTAAGAACTAGAAACATTTATAGCTAAATAGATGCACATTGAGGCTATCCTCTTAAGTAAAATAAATAGGACACACTTGAGTAAATGCTAAATAGTGTGAAAAAGTAAAAGTGTAAATAAGGTTCAAATGGTATAATTGAGAGTGTCAAATAAGGAAAATGGCTAAAGTTGATGTAGGAAGGAGAACAGAGAGGAAATAAGGGAAAAGAAAAAATGTGAGAAAATGAAAAAATGGAAACAAAATCTTTGTAAATAGGGAAGGGTGAAATGGGTGGAGGGAGGCCAGGGGTATGGGAAAAAACAAGAACCAAGATGTATCATGTAAAGGTACAGGTCTCAATGATAAATGTAACTGTATTGTTTGTTTTAAATGTACCAATAAACTCAATGGAAAAATAATGATAAATTAATTCATTAGTGAGACCAATGTATAAAATATAGCTTATGATTGAAAACTAAAATCATGTCTAATAAATGATTATAATTATAATTTTATAATATAAATTTAAAGAAATGTCATATTGGATTTTGGGGGTTTTTTCTCATTGAGTTTATTTGTACATTTTAGGTATGCAGTACAGTTACATTCATCATTGGGCTCTTGTAAAAATTAATATTATGAAAAATAAAGTACAAAGGTTATTGCTATTTATCATATAGTATGATCAAAGTTATTAAGATAAACCAGAATATTTTTGAAAATTTTACAAAAACATTAATTATTGGAAAGGTGAATTTAACTGACTACAAGACAGAATATGCTCCCTGAAACTATTTTATTGACAACTTTATCTCTTATTCATAGAAATCTGTCTAATTCTTCATATCCTATTTCAAGATCTATCTCTTTAATGATGTTGGCTTTAAAGCCTAATCACATATAATTACTTCATCTTATATTAATTTAATCTCTAATATAAAATCTACTTTTTTTTCAAATACTTTTGTTGACTATATATTGTAACAAATTGCATTTTCCTTGAAGTTAATGTCGATTAGATATAATATTTAAAAAAATTCATTTTCCATTTAATAAATATTACATTTTCAGAACAATTTCTTGATCTATACTTTATTTTAAAACTATAAATCAACAAATAGTAACTTAAAATGACATGGGCTACAAGGCTTAACTCTGTTTATTGAGAACATGACTCATGAAAAAAATAACTGTAATACAAATGTTCAAAGTCACCTATTATATGCTCATTCTTTACACAGATTAAGATTTACAATCACTTGAAGTAAAATCATGCATAAATATCTATATGTATTTTATACACACATATCTTGGTCATGTTAATATGATATCTACATATATAGTTCATGATATACAGGCATGAATATAAATACACATAACTCAAAGAGTATCAGATGATTTATGAAATTTTTCACAGAAATAATCTCAAAGGGAACAAAATGTATCTATTTTCACATAGAGTCTTAAGAAATTAGTCAAAATGTACTAAGGGCAAGGCATAAAAGAGTGTAACTCTTAATGGATTTCAATAGAGTGGCCTTCTCTGAGTTAATTCAGAATACCTTGGTGTCATTGTGACAAACCATTTAGCTTCACATCTTTTATCCTACGTCTTATTTTGAGAACAAATTAAGGGCGTCAACCATCATGGCTTACCTTCCACTTAGATGTTAAATCTACTCAAACAAGTTGAGCTGGAAAGTGAAAAAGATTAGAAATGATTCTTCAAATATCTTTTTTTTTTGAATTCACAGCGTAAAGTAGTCATAGTAGTGCTTAAGAAGGGCATAGCATTATATTATCTGTGTCAATTCTCTTCTAGCCCGTTTACAAGATTTACTTCCAGGAAAGAATGAATTACAACATTCAGGCTCAGTGAACTCTGTAGAAACACGTTCTGCTGAAAACAGCCATGTATAATTCATTGTGTTAAAAAGGAACTTGATTTTAACGTAAAGAATCATTAAAAGGAGATATCTGGAGGAGAAAGTGTGAGATGTAGGCATAAGGAGTTGTACTTTGTGACTGAGAAAAGCTGTGCAGCTGTCAGCCTGTGGATAGGTTTATACACCAGTAATGTGAAAAAGAGATAAGAGAGGAGAGGGGCCTACATAAATACTAAAGAATCAAAGGAATAGGATTGGGAGGATGGAGAAATAATACGGGAGAAGCTATTAATGACTGTGAGAGAGCAGAATATGACAAATTAAAAACATCAGAGAAGGAATTTATATACTGGGGAAAAGAATTAAGAAATAAGATAATAGTATGGACACAGGAGTATTAGGTGAAGAAACTAGATAGGCAAATGATAAGAGTGAGAGAACCCAGACAACAGCTAAATCAAAACAAATACAAGAAAAATAAACAAGAGCAAAAAACATAAAAAAGCACAACGTAAGTAGTAAGGATAAAGGAAATGTAGTAGTACACATAATGGAATACTACTTGGATATAAAAAGGATAATTTGTAGGGAACTAGATGATTCTGGAAAATATAATGTTGAGTGAAATAAATCAGTCACACAAGCTTAAATATCATATGATATCTTTGATTTGAATAAAAAAAAAGTAGCACCTTGTCTGCAGGCGTTTTGAGTAAAGCAAAATAAAAACAAAGAGCATAATAAATGATGGATAGAAGAAGACAAGGGATTATACCTCTTGCAAATGGGAAAGGTTCCAAGAAACCCAGACGGAGAGAAAGGGTGAG
>NW_022900950.1:63034962-63073242 GCF_012274545.1 Fukomys damarensis | reverse complement strand
ACACACACACACACACACATATATAATGTATATATGCTACACATAATACAGTGAATAGCACATATGCTATACACAATATAATGGATACAATTTATTTATATATAATTTTATACATTTGTATTTATATAATCATATAATCCCTGTATAATAACCTCAGTGAATGGAAACACTATATGTCATGAACATGAGCTAAGAAATATAATAACAAGAATGAAAATGGGAAAAGTGAAAAGAGAAGGGAGGTTGGGAAGGGAAAGGGGACTAAAAAAAAAAGAAAGAAGCGATATTGTGCTCTTGTACCTACTCTCCAAGATGAAGTAAATGGCACGTGCTGCAAACAAGTACTAACAAAGGAAAAAATGAATTATTAAAATATTAGATACCCCAAATCTGCCAAATTAAAAAAACCCTGAAGATTATGATATGAGAGGAGATTTTGAACATGCTTTAAATGATTTTGAAATACACACATTAAATATATATTTAATAAAATGAGCTTTGGTAAATGCCAACTAGAATATACCCTGAGATTTGAGAGAACCATGGAAGAAAACAAAAAGTAGGATTTTGAATTAAACCTGGAAGAGAATTACTTTTCTAAAATTTCAAGAAGCAAAGGCTAGACATGGAAGTTGCACGGGTTAATGAGGACCCACAAATAGACCACTGTGATTTAAGTGCACATTTTTTTTTGCTTTTAACGTTACATATTAATATATCTTTATAAATATGCTTTATTTTCACTGACATATGATCATATTAATCTAAGCACATTACTAAAAAAATATACACATGTGAATACACAAAAACAAGTCTATTTGGTTAGAGAACTGTAAAAGTTAGTTTATGATATTAGCCTTTATGAAAAGGAAATTTTAGAATTTCTACTGTGCCTGGGAAGCATAGTTGCAAACATAAATAAAATCTTAACATAAACTATCTAGGAATTCATAGATTAGTAATGCTGGCAGCTAAAAATTTTTCTTTAAAATAACATACATTGCGTTGTAGTAATAATTCTGGTAACTAAATACTATCTCAGAGTGGGTAGTGAAAAATTCACCTAAAAGAGAAAGATGCATTTGTTTTGAGTCTTGATGGTTAATGTCAAAGGTAAAGTATACAGATACCTGCTATTTGAGAGCTTCAGAATATATGGATAGTTTGATGGCTTGAATGTGGAGTTGATTGCTAATAAAATGAACATTAAGTTGAAAAAGAAAAATAAACTGTTTCACATTTAGAAATGCCATGAGTAGTAGGTTTTTAGGGTTTGCTTTTTTGTTTTTTTACCAGGGATCGAACTTCAGACCTTGAGCTTGTATGTCAGGAGGTGGCATCACTGAGCTAAATCCCCAGCCCAAGGTTTTGTTTTTATATTTTTAAAAAGAAGTTTTTGTTTTGGCTCATGGTTTCAGAGGATATAGTCTGGCTCCAACATGGAAATGGCAAGGTGCAAGAGAATTGCTATACCCACGGTAGTTAGGAGGCAGAAAATCAAAAGGGAGGAGTCAGGAACAAGAAAACACCCTTCCATGTCATGTCCCCAGTGAACCACTTCTTCTGACCAGGCCTCATTTCCTAATAGCACATTCAGAAATAAATTCATCAATTAATTAATCCACTGGTCAGTATAGTGACGACCCCATGTACTTTTGAAGAAACAATGAAGGCTTTTAATGAATTGATCATTATTTTTGCATAAATAAGTGTACATAAATGTTTTTAGAACTAATTTGTGCATGAAAACAATGTCAGATTAGTGATTGGTGCATTTATCATAAGGTGTTAGACAATCTATAACTTTATTTAAGTTATTCTTTGTTATTTTTAAAAAAACTTTCAACAGACACCATGTGATGTTTAAACTTGTATAAAACCTTGATATATATATATATATATATATATATATATATGACAAATTGTACAGAAAATAGAAAAAAAGGTATTTTAGTCTAGTGCTAACAATGTATCTAAAAGTGTACCTTGACTTTGTACAATTATCTTATATTTTTTATATGTTCTTTGACCTACTCATCTTATTTTCAATCTGTACCCATAATTAACTTTATAAGGTTAACATATCTTATAAATAAACAGATCTGACACTGGAAAATGAAAAGGGATGGAGGTAGGGGAAAAAAGAACATAATCCTCTGCAATGAGCGTAATCATTGTCTACTATAAACATGTACTAATGAAAGTTATATCTTTCTTTAAGCTTCATAAGCTTCAGGTTATTCAGTGAATAGTGAAACGTTTTTCACGTGACTATCTTGTGAAATTAACAGCATTTGAGTATAACTATTTACATGCTATGATATCATATAAAATATCTTCATAGAAACTCAGTGAACTTTACATGTCATTTTATGCATTTAAAACCATTCTTAAAACATTCCAATCTATCATATAATCCTACAATTTATACTATGCTTATGAGACACTTTTAGTTTATAAATCTTAATATAACAAATGCAATAAAATCAAATTTAAAGAGAAGAAATTGAATAACTACTTTTTCTGATAGAAAAATATATAAAGAAAATATAATTCTCCATATGAATAATATATACATAGTGATAAGTTTAAGCTAATGAAGCATGCATCATTTTTGACTGCATTTCCTTAGGTTATTTCAATGTGGTAATTAAATATCCTTCTCCGTCTTTTGGGATGCTTCTCTTAAGTGGGGTAAAAAGTGGCAATCTTTATTTAAACGTTATATAAAGTATACCTGCATTGGAACATTCCATTTTACCCCATTGTTATGTACAGCATTATGTTTTTATGTATCAGTTAAAAATCAATAAAAATGAATCTAAAATCTACCTCAAGATTTACATTAGATATCCGTTCACTTAATATGGGCCTTCAAATCTTTGTCTGGAAGAAAAGCATCGCTCAACCTCACTATTTTACCCAATCATTAAATATCAATTTAAGAGGCAGTAATGATTAAACTCTTTATAAAATACTGGTAGTTCTAACTTCTAAGCAAGTTGTACTAAAATGTAAACTTGTAAATCACAGAATATAAAGGTCAAAAATGACTTTCGGGCCATCAACTCCCCTCGCCAATATTTGTATAAACCCTTCTGGAACCTCTTTATCACTGACAGATGGTTATGCATTCTTTGGTTAAAAATGTCAAGTGATCACAAGCTTAGTAATTTACATTCAAACTATTATGCACTTGGACAGCTGGAGTTTTTATTAAATTTCCATCTATTAAATTATTCCCTATATCACTGTTCTTGCTATAATTATTTATTTATATTCTGATAGGTAAAAGAAGATGAAATTATAGTCTAATAAATTAGAAATGTAATAAGACAAATATAAATTAAGTACAGAGAGTGATAAGACAGAAGTTGCTATTAATATTGAGGTGGGAAACCCGATGCTGTCCTGCACTCACCAATAACATGCCTATAGAAGATGTGAACATGAGTTGGGAGGACATTTGAAGAGCACAGATAGGCTATGCTCAAAGGAGAAGAGAGGAAAAGACTCAGAGGTCAGGATAATGAAAATGTTATGCATGTGTCTTGTTGAGGGTGAGAAAATACAGCTTGAAAGAAACCAAAAAAAAAAAAAAAAAAAAGGACATGACAAGAAAACTGAACAAGGAGGAAGAAATACAAGGAAAAGTAGAAAAGTAGAGAGGTAGAAATGACCAGGCGCCATATGTGCCCAGAACCCTGTCTTAAATTTGCTGTGATTTGCTTTCTAAAGTCATACACAATACTTCTACAACCTCTTCTACCTATGAATATATTTGAGAGTATGTAGTTACCAATTCCAATCTCTCAGCTGAAAAAGTGTCTCCATTTTCACCTATTATTCCTCAGATAACAGAGAATTGTGTCTATCATAAATAGATTCCTTCATTATCAAAGCTATAAATTTCAGATTGTTATAACTTTTTAACCTGTACAGCATATATAACATCAACAAGATGGCAGAATCATAAGCCCTGAGTTCTCTTTCTCCCTACAGACACAGCCAACCAAACGTAATATTCTGTGAATAAAGGATATTTGTTTCAAAGTTAAAGGTAATAAAACTTCACCAGACAAACAAACTGAGGTAGATTGTCACTACTACATCTGCGCTATGGGACTTGCGAAATTCAGTTTTTCAAGTTGAATGAAAGGATACTGACCAGCTGTATGAAAGCATATGAATATATACAACTCAGTGGTAAAGGTAAATGCATAAAAGAATGAAGAATAATCAGTCACTTTCTTATATACTAGTTAAAAAAATAAAATATAAAAATATAGTGATAAATATACATTAGTGGACAATACTACTATAAAAATGTTCTATTAATAACATTAAATATACAGGGATAGCAGAGAGTTTTGTAGAGCACTGAATCTAATTTAATCTGCTGTAATAATAATAATGGTTTCATTGGTGAATTCTATTATTTAAAAGAGAATTAATAGTAACATTTCTCAAACTCTTGCAAAAAGATGAAGTAGATGAAGCACTTTGAAACTCATTTTATGGAGTGAACATTACCTTTGCACCAATGTCAAAAAGACACTAAGGAAAAAAAAGAAAGAAAGAAAACTACAGGTCAATATCCCCTGATAAATGCAGATGCAAAAGTCCTCAAGAAAATATTAGTAAACTGAACTCAGTAGTGCATTAAAAAGCTCATATGCCATAGCCAGATATGATTTATCCCAAGGGTAGAAAAATGGTTCAACATACTGAAATCAATTAATGCAAAATACTGCATTAACAAAATTATGGATAAAATTACATGATCAACTCAATAGACACAGAAAAATTATATGAGAAAATTCAACAACTTTTCATTTAAAAAAATTATCTCTAGAACTCAAAATAGAAGGAAAATATATCAACGTAATTAAAACCATATCTAAAATGTGCATAGCTAATATTACACACAACAGTTAAAAATAAATATTTTCCTCTAAAATGAGGAAAAAGGCAGTATGTCTATACTCACCACTTAATACTTAATACAGGAAATCCTGCCCAGAACAATTAGGGAAGAGGAAGAAGTGAAAGAGATCCAAATTAAAAGGGCATAATTAATTTTATCTGTTAATAGATGACATACTATATGAAGAAAACCCTAAAGTATCATAGAAACTATTAAAACTCATAAAGTAATTAAGAAAATTTCAGGATAAAGATTGACATACAATTCCAGGTTTTTGTTTTGTTTGTTTGTTTTTATTTTGTTTTGTTATTTAGCATTTTCTCCCTACTTCTGAATATCTATCATCCATTTTGGTGCTTATTTGCACTTTCAAAAATGTTCAAATGGAAAGTGGATTGAGGGAAGGAGGATGAAAGAAAGGAAAAGGAAAAAAATAGAATAAAAAAGTGGAAACAAAGCTTTGGTAGATAAAGAGGGGAAGAGGGAGGAAGGGAGAGAAGGTGAAGGGGGAACAAAAGAAGACTCAAGATATAATTATGTGCAGGTACAAATTCTCCACAATGAATGTGATCACTATGTACATCCATCTAAAGTACACCAAAAAATAAAAATAAAAAACAATCCCAGTTGTTTTTATACACTAACAATAAACCATCTCAAAAATAATAAAAACTGTGTTTTATACATATAACATTAAAAAGAATAAAGTAGGTGGAAAACCCTAACCATGAAAATAAAATACTGGAATACTTAAAACTATAAAACATTGATGAAAGAAATGAATACAAATACATTTATTTATTCATTCATTATAAAGAGAAAGTCAATCTGTGTTTACAAACTAGAAGACTTAATATTGTTAAAATGTCCATACTTCCCAAAGCCATCCAGAGATTCAGTGTGATTACTATCAAAATACCACTGGCATTTTTTACAAAAATAGAAAAAGTCTTAAAATTCATAAGTAGACCAAAGTACACTGAGTAAGACAATGAATATTGTAAAAGAAAAGAAAAGTTGAAGGCATCATACTTCTTGATTTAAAAATACATCACAAAGTTATGATAATTAAAGTCTTTATATAGTATTGGCATAAAGACAGAATAATGAATTGACCACAGGAAGTTTTTCTGAGTTAAATTCACTAGATTTTAAAATAAAATTTGACAGATATAGTTTATATATGTAACACATATTTCTAATAATTGGCAATCTCATTTCACAGTTTTCTCTCAACATATTTTATTTAAATGACATTTCAAAAGATAAGAAAGCATTTACATACTCTCACAATATTTTGATCCAAAAAAGCACTCCTTACATTGTACTGATTTATAGTCCAATTTGTATCATAATAGTAGAGAATTATGAAATGCTTTCTTATAAAAAAAGAAAACATTTTTTCATTAATTGTAAAATAAGTGAACACACTAAATTTTATCTCTGGTTAAATTTGTCTTTGGTTAAATTTGATTTTTAAGAAAAAACAGAAAATGAATTTTTTACACATTTACAATAAAAAGTCCTATTTAAAAGAAGCAAAAATGAAATATATTTTAGCCTTGTATATCAATAATTACTAAATTAGTAATATTCTTGTTTTGTTATTGTATTCTATATAAAATATTCTTGCATATATAATATTCTGTCTAGAATAGTCATTTATGAGTCTTATGTAATTCATATCAAGTTATATTGCCATATATATACATATACATTGTCTTTATTTATTTATTTTTTTGGTGGTACCGGGGATCGAACTCGGGTCCTTGCGCTTGCAAGACAGGCCACCGAACCACTGAGCTAAATCCCCAGCCCCCTATACATTGTCTTTATATCCAGGAAGTGCGATGAGAAATCTTTTATAAGATACAAGAAAGTTTTTATAACATACTTAAGTTTTTCAAATGTGTCATATAGCACTAGAACCATCAAAAATAATAGTTTGCCGAGAATAAGAGGGTTTCTTAAAAGTGGTGTTTTCAGTGTTAAAACTGATTCATGAACAAATCTTGGACAAATATCATACAGATTATAGTATCATTTTATTATATATCACTATTATTGTTTTGACAGCATCCCACCTGTCCAATTTCTATGCAAGCATAGTGATACATCTCCAAACACACTAATTTAAGATAACAATAACTCATTATTGCTCACACGCCTGGGTAGTTGATTGATTGAGACGGGGCTGGTCTGGGGCAGCTCTGTTAGACATGTTTTTAATCCTCCTTTGCCTAGAGAGATAGCTTTAACCATTTTATTTATGGCACAGTTAAGGTACAAGGACAAACCCAACTATACAAAAGCACAGTTCAAGCTTCTGATTTGTTTATATCTGATAATATTTCATTGGTCTAAATAAATTATTGTCGAGTCCAAAGTTAGTAAGTAGGAGAATATTCTATCTTTAATGGAAGGTGAGATTATTAATTAAAATATATTTATTTCTTTTTAAATATTATTATGTCATACTGAATTTGGTACCTGTAATGTTTAAGTTATGTTTAATAAGTAATTCATACTGTCTACTAAGATCAAATTGTATAGCTTTAAAAGTATTTGTTTATAGTCAAAATGCTATCACTCTGAAAAAGACATATAAATGGGCTACATACTGAATACCTACTTAGGAGAGACTCAGCTACATAAGTCAGAAACAGAATTTTAAAAATCTGAAAATAGTCATAATCAAGTATTCGAGAATGCATGAGAATAAGAAGAAAGGAAATAAAAAGAAACCATTTGATAGTTGCTCACATTTTACAACTATTGACTTTTATTTCTGCTATTGCATATAATTTTCTGCTAAGTTGTATGCAGAATTTCTCTCTTACAGTTTCTTTCCCTATCTTCCTTAAAATATTTACTCTCCTTTTAAGTCCTTTTAAATATATATTTGCCTTACTATAACATTTGTTTATGGTGATAATGGAAGATAAAAATAATTAGAAGCAAAAAAGAAAACCAGAATCCTACAACTCAGATACAAATTTCCTCAAAAATGACAGGCACAGTCATATATTCTTTTTGCTACGTGTATCTGCCACAAATGTAATAAAAATGAGAATTCAAAATTGAATATATTATTTGTTGACTTCAGTATATGCAAAAAATGTTTACTCAAATTACTTTTTTATCTCCAGTTTGCCAAGACATCTCAAACTCCTGTATCACGCAGTCTTTTTTACTAACACTGACCTGAATTGAAATAGTTTATTCTTTCTGTGCATGACTGGTTCACTGATATTCAAAATGAAAGGGATTCACAAAAAATAAAATTATAAT
Organism: Fukomys damarensis; assembly: GCF_012274545.1. NCBI lineage: Eukaryota > Metazoa > Chordata > Mammalia > Rodentia > Bathyergidae > Fukomys > Fukomys damarensis. The sequence continues at coordinate 63,065,024 of NW_022900950.1, read as the reverse complement.
ATACAATTCTATACAAACTAAATGCAAAATACTATACAAAAAATGTAAAACAGTTTAGACTGTTCCTCAGGCTTTTTTCCTGGCTTGAATCTGGCTGAAGCACTTTGCTCATTGGGACTTTTGTAAAATGTAATGCACAACTGAGAATTCTCACTTCTCCCATCTCATAGTTTACCTACAATCACAAAAATTTCTGGATACTTTCTGGCTGTCTTATCTAAATGCAGTCATCTTGTCTGAAGAAATATCTGCTTAGCTTTCAGGTTAAATTTCTGAGTGCAGTCAATTTCTGAGCCAAGGTGCAGATATTGATAAAGAAGAGATATTTTTTAAAACTCATGGAACATATCTTTTTAAAAAGAGCAGACTCCTTATTCTTATAATTAGTATTACCCTCAAGTGGAGTATGACAATGCACTGATTTTAAGTACTAGTTTATGCTGTGTAGAGGGTTGCTTGTACAGTATTCTGGATATTCCTAAGTAGGTTAGTTAGGCATTTGGAGAACTGGTTCTAGTGAGGACAGTTGGTGGCATCTTTAGCAAAAATAAATAAATTAATAATAAGAAGAAAAAGAATAAATAGGCTGATTGTTTTTACTTTGCTTTAGTTTATTTTGGGAGGGGTGATTTCTCTTTATAATGTAATCATAATAATTCAACGCACACTTGAAAAATTGACTGAAAGCCCATAGTAAAAAGCGGGAGTTTCTGACATGTTTTTTTTTTTTTTTTTTTTGTAAATCCACTCCTCAAAGGAAATATTTTTTACTCTGAAAATCATTTAATTTATTTTTAAAATAATTTGTTAAGCATTGAACCTTCCCAGAGTTATCATGCACATTACTTAAATAAATAGTATTTGCATTCAGAGTAAATTAGTAGCCTCTGATTATTCTTTACTTTACCCTTTCTTATTTTTCCTTGACTTATGTTTGTTTTACTCTGTGGCTGATGATTATAATAATAATCCAAGTGAAAAATGTCCCCCTCTGTCAATTCTCTGCAACTTGACTCATTTTGCTATTCCTCCCATTAGGTTATTCAATCCCTTTCTTACGAATCTGAACTGGAGTTCGTCTTGTTTTGGTGAGTGGAATGTAAAAGAAATTACACTGTTCTACTTAGGCCAGGCCATCACGATCATCACAGCATTTACTTTTGCGCGCTGGATACCATCAGACAACATGATGTGAAGAAACCCAGTTGGAAGTCCACAAAAAGACAGAGGACCATTTATCTCAGCTACTCCAGACCTCTTATTCAAAAGCACAAGTAAGTGAGATCATGGGCCCCAGCAAAATAACTGTATACAAATTATTAGAAATAGTAATTCTTTGTGATTTGTTTAAAGTGTACATCCTACATAAAACAAGTGTGAGGAAATACAGAAAAGGAGAGTAGACTCATAACACAGTGCCCAGAGGCAAAAATAAGCAGAATGACATATATGACATCTCTATTTCCATTAATAAAACACATATAAAATAATATCCATGTTGAATACTTACTATAGATTTAAGTAATACATAAGTAATAAGTCAAATGGTTTCCTGTGGTGGGAGAGGAAATATAGTGTGTCACAGACATAAAAGTGGAGGCTTGAAAGGACCAACTATAACTGTTCTCTGAAATTATGAGGAACATATCCTTCTGTCCACAGAACACATCCTCTTACCAAACCCACCCATCCACCACAAGCCCACTCAGGTGTTAAATACAAAATATTTTCACTTGTGCTTTGAACTGCTATTATTTTAAAAGTCCCTCTAAGATAATGTGAAAAGCAGCAATAGTTCATATCCATTGATTTTGTATACTAAGACTTAATTTTCTAAATTATAATGTATTTATTCATTTTCTGTATTTCCCTGGAATCATCTATCTCTGATCTTCAGTTTTCCCTCACCTCTAGATTTACAGCCCATCATGGGAAGTCTTCTCACTACTTTGCTCATTTATTTAATGTCTTGAGTTTCAGCTTTTTACCTCACCTGGTTTATTAACTTACTTTTGTAGAGTACATTCTACATTACAAAGGAAGGAAGAGTGAATGGGAGGTAAATTTTATGAATCTTTTCATGCTTACCCTGCCTTTACACTTGTGTTATAGTTCTACTGAAAATAAATGTATGCGTTGAAAATCAATCTTTGCTCCTTGGCTCTCATTTTTGTCTTTATTTGAAAATAAATTTTATTTGTTTTTCTTTCTTCTACCTCTACCCTTACCAACCCAAATCCAGAATCTTTTAGAATCTAATGACTAGCTTTTAGATTAATTTATAAATATAAGTTTAGATTCAGATTAGTTTCAACACACATAGGAACTTTTAATTAGCTTTTATTTTAAATGTCTATATTAACACATTGTTGTCAAATAATATAGTTTGTACAATTGGATTTGTTTGACGTTTACAGAGGCTTGATTTACAGACTAACACGTACTTAATATTTATAATTGTATTGTGTGCTTTAAATGAAAATGTTCCATAGTTGGGTGAAATATTTTATGTATGCCATTAAGACATAATATTTCAACTGTCTCTCACTGATTTTTTTGTTGGCTTGAATCACAATGAGTGAAATAGATATGAATTAAAATCAACTACTATAATGGATTTAATTATTAAAATTTCTAAATATAATTTAAGAAAATCCTTAAAACATACAAATTAAAGTAGCACACTTTCCTAGGAAATGGAATGTTTACTAATTTGAAGTTACTTTTTATTTCTTGTAATGATTTTTTGCAATTAGTGTTTTGAATGTCATCGATGTACTTCATATTGCTTTCTTTTGGTATTACATGTCAATCAGATTGCAAATACTACATTTAACCTGTAGCATTAATATACTTCAGAGTTCTTATAAAAGGTAAATGAATGGATTTTATTTTTTAATCAAACAATTATTATTGAAATGTATAATATATATTATATAATGTTTGCTATACAGTAAGATGAAATGATTACTATAATTTTTGTATTTAATTATACCATCATATTTTATGACTTTAGTCCTTCTCATATTTTTCTGCTTTTGCACTGTAGGTTAAAATAAATATTTTGCTTTCACTTCATTTTTTCCTACTACTATGAAATTTATATATTTGGTCTGTTATTTCATTGATTGCCACAATGGAAAAGAAAGATTTAAACAACTATCCTCTAATTCCTTCTTCCCAGATAACTGGAAGAAAGCCCTTGAAGAAAATAAAATAAGGCAAGCAACCTGGTATAATATTTTTACTGACATGATACCTAAATTAATAGGTAAACAGGCAAATGATATGTGCAAAGAGGTAAATCTTGATCACTTAATATGTTAAGTAGTAATTCCAAGCTAAAGGATTACTTATAGGAATGGAATTTGGGAATCCATGGATTTATGAAGCATTATTCTCAAAAAAATATATCATGTAAATTGGGGACATGAAATGGACATATTTCACAGAATGAACAATCTTAGCTAAGTGAGATAATACCTCATATACTTCTGACAGAGAACTCTGACTCTGGATGGATCTGAGTGCCCCCAAAGTAAAGGAAGGACATGGGATCCATCTTTGTTCACAGAGATCACTTCTGACCCCCTAAATTAATAATAAAGCTTGATAAGCAGCATTAGTTTGATTTGAAATTCTGATATTATCAGTCAGTTTATCTGATTTGTCAACATACTACTACTAAAAATCCAACTTTATCCAAATCTTTGCTCCCCTACTCAATAAAATAATTACTTTCAAACAACAAAAAGGTACCATATTTGTATTTTATCTTTTATTATAAAAAAATCAAAATGTTTGCTTCTTTTCCTGATAGTTTTCTGTAGTTATGTTCATTTGTCATATTTTTGCCATGTATTTATCATGTTTTGCTTTTCATTCATACCTCTTCAAGTCTTCATTTTCAGAATCCCATTGCTTTAGACTGAAATTTGTCTTTTCTCATTTCCTTAGACTAACTCCCTACTACTAACTTGTAGTAATAAGTGGGTAATTTATGTTTTTACTTGAGAATGTATGTACTTTTGCTGTGATTTTGAAATGTATGTATCACTAGATAAAGTACTACTGGTTATTTTTTAAATTAACTTGTCCATTCTATTGTCTTTTAGAGTAGATATATTCTTCAGTAATTTTGTTCAATAGCTCTAATCTAGTCTGATCTTCTATTTGTAACTTCAAATGGAATTCTCCAATTCTAAAATTATTATTTAATTATTTTCCAAATTGGAATTTCATGTTTAGTAGTTTCTTGTCATGTGTAAATATTTTCAAAATCTTTCTTACCCTATGTGATAGTACTGTTTGGTTATATTAAAATCTGCTTCATAATTTTACTCTCTAATGTTTTTGTGCAGTTGTCTCATCTGGTTTTGTACTGGTATTTATTCATTATGTCTTCTTCGCCTGTATGCCTAGTTATATTGAGTTGTAGGTTAGATATTATATAAAAATTTATCTAAGGGATAATTTGAGTCCTACAGAGAACATTTGTCAAAAGGGAATTTCATTAGCTTTACTTAGAAATCTACAGGCACTACAGTTTTAGGAAACATATTTAGTGCAGTTACAACATGTCAAGATTATTGTACGTCTCAGATGACAGAAATCTAAATGGCTATCAGTGGTGATATCTTGATAGTTCTACTTTACTTTTATCAGGAAGTTGTAGTAAACCAGGAACCAAGCAAACTTATAAGAATCTGTGCTTTGTGAAAATCCTGAATATTTGAGAAAAATCCTCTTACCTTTTTTTCTCTTGAAACTTCCTACAACTGTTCAGTTTCACAGGTGCTTGAGTTAGATAACCAAATGCCCCCAAAGCAAATGCAACTTGTAAATTCTGAATTTGAATTTCTGGGTTCTTGTCTTTCTTAGAATTTAGAGATTAATGCTAATATTTTGTTAACATTTGTGTTGCTTTAAGAAGCTTTGTAAATACAATCTATGTAGTTTAGAGAATTTTTATAGAAAGAAAAATGGAAAACACTGACTTAATGTAGCAATTTACTTATCACTTTTCTGGTGGTTTATGCCTGAGAAAATTATATTTTTGTTGCTTAATTAGAATAAAATAAGGGCTGGGGATTTAGCTCAGTGGTTCTGTCGCCTGCCTCACAAGTGCAAGATCCCTAGTTCGATCTCCGGTACAAAAAACAAAACAAAAAACAAAAAACAGAATTAAAAAAAATAAGAGGCCAATGGCAAGAAATAGTGACATAATTACCAATTAATAAGTTATTTTACACACAAGAAGCAAAATAACCATTAAAGGACAATTCCTGATAGGTTTATTTAATTGTTATTGAAATTGTCAAAGTAAACACATTCACAATGTGCTTGTTAAAACGTTGTGCTTTAATTTTAACTGTTTTAAAAATTCATAGGTAAATGGATACATATTGCGGATATACTCCTAAGTGTAATAAATAAGTCACACATGTGTAAATACCGAATAATTTCTCTGGTGTGAATAAACTATAATAGTACATAAGATCCTAATGAGATAATTGACAATGTGAAATAGGAAGAAAGGGGCTAAAGGTGTAGGGAAAGTGGGAAGGGTAGGAGAAAGGTAATAAGGGAAAGAAAAACATATGAGAAAATGAAAAAAAATGGAAATAAAGTGTTTGTAAATGGGGAGGGGAGGAAGGGGTGAAGGGAGGGCAGGGATAAGGGAAAAAATGAGAACCAAGACCTGTCATGTAAAGGTAGAAGATCCCAATAATGACTGTAACTGTACTGCACTGTATACCTAAAATGTACCAATAAGCTAAATTTAAAAAATCCATGACTGTGTAATCATAAGACACATATACCTTAAGAAAACTTTAACTTTATTTAAAAATCTACAGGTGCATAATCACCTCATTAAAATAAGAGCTCAGCATGATATCGAAAATTTATAATCCCAGCACTCAGGAGTCTGAGCAAGAGGTTGATATGAGTTTAAGGCCATCCTGAGCTACATAGTAAGTTCAAGATCAGCCTGGAATTTATATAGAGATCCTCTTTCTCAAAAACAAAATAACTTTCCTTAACAAATAATATAAAACAAAGGATTAAAAATTATGTAGCTTGACCATTTTATGAAGTCATGTTCAAATAAACCAAGGTGGCAGAAAAAAAAATTATTTCTCCATTCCATCATCTTGTCTAAATCTTGAGTTTCACAAACTCAAAAGGGTATATTTATTTAATTTGGTACATATTTACTTAAGTGAACTCAATTTTCACTTTGTAAGATTCTAATTTATTTTTTAGGCAAATGTTGAATATGTTAAATAAGCCATAAAATTATACTGTCAAAGAAGAACTTGTTATTTGGAAAAATCATACTTTTATTATTTGAACAGCACACATAGAAAGTAGGTATTCTATAGAGTGTGTCTGAATATTCTTCTTATTTTGAAATGAATTTCGGATGTGTGCAATAGAGAGGTGAAATGTAAATTAAAAATAATGATCATTACCCTGGTGTTTTTAACTGTTAAGTAGCCAGAACATGTTCTTAATTCAAGAAGTAAGTGATTTTCTAAAGACTCACAAATTAGACTTTACAAATCTTATCATAATGGAGAAATGTCTTGTATTAATTTTACAAGATTCATAATTATTTTAAATAACTGCCTTTTAAACTTTTGTTCTAAAATAATTCCCTCATGGGACACTGACTTCTGAAACCTTATCCTGAAATATTACATATCCATGAGCCAGTCAGGCATGGTGGTGCAGACTTGTGATTACATGTATGTATAGATAGATAGATAGATAGATAGATAGATAGATAGATAGATAGATACATAGATAGATAGAGATGTAATTTGCCAGAATTAATCATCAGAAATGATATTAAAAGAAGCCATATATTAACAGTGAGCTTAGTTTTTTTCAAGGACAAATATAATTTGGAATAAATTATCTTTCAGTGACTCAATGTTAAAGGAAATCAGAGATTGGGGCATACAGAAAAGTGAATAGAATTCAGATTTCTTTTATAAAATATTTTATGTGTGAACCATTTATAAAATGTTTGCAAAAGAAATCCATTAAGTCCTGGAGAATTTACAGAGGAAAACAAAGAAGTGCACTTCATCATTAAGAATATGGTATTACAAATGAATTTACTAGGCAGAAAAAATGTAGAGAGCAGCATTTATAAAGATGTCCAGGAGTGCTAAAGTAAAGCACTTTTGAGAGGACAAGTTACCCAGGAACAATGAATTGAGGCCACAAAGTAGATTAGTGGGCTGGGTTAATAACAAAGGAGAAAACTAAGTTTGGGGTGTGAGTGTTTTATATTAGTATGTTTAGATGGTAACTGTTAAGGAGTTGAGAAAATTTCTGGATGACTATGATTTCTATTTTGTCTGTCTTTGAATGATTACAAATACTTCAAAATACTTTTTTTTTTGCTGAAAACTGACAGTCAATTACCCTTATTGGGTTTTATAATCTTTGAGAATGCATTCTAAGAGTAGCTAAAACTAAAGGCCAATCTCTGGAAAGGGATGATTTTAGAAATCTACTTATAAATGTACATAAAACAACTTAATGTTAGGTGAAACCATGGACTTTGGAAAATCATCAAAGAAGGATAGCTAATGGAATGAAAAAGTGTGTCAAAAGGAGAAATCTAAATTACAATAATAAAAAGTAATCTCCAGGACAAGTTTGAGAGAGAGCAACCAAAGAAGAGATTTTAAACTGAGGGAAAGAAGACAAAGGAGGAAACCTTAATTATAGAAGTCTTCTGTTTATGCTGAGTTCTTTGTATACTCTCTCTCATTATCTCCCAACAGTCTTCAGAAGCAATATGTAAGTTTTTTATTTAGTACTCTTTTAAGTGTCTTCTATGCCAGAACAGGAGTTGCTAATGTCCAAAGCCAAAACACGAAAATGTTATCGAATGAACATAGTAACAAATTAAAATTGAAAAACCAAAACATTCAATTTGGCAATTAGCAAAATGAAATTCAGTGTCTTAGAAGAAATCTGTTGTCTGGGGCAATTTCTGGAAAATATTTTATAAAATGTATTTTGAAGGTAAGAAATTTATAAGGCAAATAACAGGCAAAATAATTTTTAGATATAAAATTATTAATAATGGATAAACTAAGCAGTACTTCAACATCAGAAAAATAGTTTCTCCTCTAAGAATTATAAACAATTCTCGTTACTTTGGATGGAAGAATTAATTAATATATATAAAATTTCCTGTCACTGCAAGTAGTATCTAATAGAAATTCAAATAAAAATAATACTTGATTTCTCTTAATGTGTGACTTTGCTGAGTTCAAACTTTGAAGACTGAGTAAATACAAACTACATTATGATATGCTAAGGAATAAATGAGAAATAGATATAGATTATTTTCCTAAACTTTTGGCAGAACAATTGATTGGGTCAGAGATGTATTTGAATAATAAATATGATGGAAATTAAACAATGAAGAATAATGTTTTTTATTATTATATGTACAATACAAATATATACATGTATATATTGAGAAAGAGAGAGAAATTAAACATAGACAAATTGATAGAGAAGAGCCTTTAAAGGAGGTCTTATAGGATGAAGTTGAAATCTCTGAAATTGACCTGCTTTGCGCAATGCCATGGATGAATGTATTTCCTTCTTTCAATATCTTTTGAGAGAATGGTATTGGGAAAACTTTCAGTGGAAGAGATATCAGGTCAATTTTCAGAATATCTCTCAGTCATTGATTATTCTCTCTGCCACTGGGTACAGATTGACTAAGGATTAGTCTCTTACTGTCCCAAGACTTCATTTGTTCATTTGTATAATAAGGCAGTTGGACTTAAATAACAAAAAAAACCCACCTTGAAATCCTTTCTTGAAAATAAAAGTGAAAAATATGCCACAATATGACTTTGGTATATAGTCAAGAAGTAGAGAAAAACCAAAGGGAGAACACTAACTTTTAAATCTTGACTAAGGTGATCAAGTAATTAAGTCAGAGTCCTTGGTAATACCTTTCTTCATAGATGGCATGTCTATAACTTCATCCATACCTCCAGATTCTTTTTTTTTTCTTCCTTTCTTTTTTTTTTTTTTTTTTTTTTTGAGTCAGGCAGCAGAAGCAGAACCCCTGAGCTAAATCCCCAGCCACATACCTCCAGATTTTGAGTAATTTTTTTTTACAATTAGACATTCAACATATTTCTTGATCACACCTTGCATATGATATACATATAGAATAGTGTATATATTCTACATGACTATGTATGGATAATTATATGGTATATTATGTCTTTTATATTATATATCTAAAATATATTTGCATACTTGCATATTGAAGACTACATACAATGTATTTCCAATATTGAATGACTGCACTCCCTTATGGATGTACATTAGATGAGAATAAAGCTGTTCTTAAGCAGTTTTTTCTTTATTTGTTTAATGCAATGGATATTTATAATAAATTATTGCAAAATAAATCATCTTATAATTTCTAATAAAAAATTCATCATAAAAATAACTCAGACATTTTCTTACCAGATCTTAAGGATACTCAGGTAGTTAGAAGTGCTGTATTTAAACCTCTGTACCACCATTGACCAGCAGCCCTCAGACATTGAAGGGGATACTTATTCTATTCAAATAATCTTAACTGCTCAAATTTGACCACCCTCATTTTTCTGCACAAAAGGAAGGATTGTATTTATTAAAAGATAAGCAGGAATTAAATTAAAATCAAGAAGCAGCCCAAAATGTTTGCCGTGAGTACGCTCTTCAATATAGCATCTTTACCATTTAGGATGGGGGGTTAAACTGAGTTAGGACAGGAGGAGTAGATAAGTGAAAGAATTGGAGAAGGTTTCAAGTGAAGCCAGAGGACATAGAATGACCATACAATCTTTACAAAACTATTAAATTCAAAAGGGATAGACAGAGTACAAGAATAAGGACAAAAATATATCCCCTTAACAGTAATAGGGGCTCACTTTCCCTTGAAATTATTGACCTATGAGTGAGGTAAAATGACAAAAGAAAAGAACATAAAGAAAAAAGAAAAAAAATGATAAATGAAGAAGTCTGAGTTAGGGCAGTATCAAGAACAGAAAGGGACATGAGGGATAATATGATGGAGCAAGAGACTGAGTTGGAGAAAGAGGACAGAAAAGAGAAAGAATTTTCAGAGTGGAACGAGGAAAAGAAAGAAAAAAAAATACATTTGAAGGGCCTCTTTCAGACTATGTCTCTGCTGTCATAATATACTACATGCACAGCCATGTGCAGACGCAAGTCCCCTGATCTCAGCTAGTCAATGGCAGATCCCGCGACTCAGACGGACCTCAGGTCACAAGGCCCAAATTGAGTTCCCTGACCTGCAGGGTTGAACTCCACACAGTTCTATTACAGGTTTCCCCTCCCTTTCTTTAAGGATGTTCAAAGTTGGGAGCTCAGAAAAATACCCTTTATGGCCACCTATGCCTCTGCAGAGTGGGTCCAAGGACTGGCCCAATCAGGAGGTCTGAGAGTGTGGGGGGGGCGTGGTTTCAGAGGTGCGGCTACCTTCCTTGCTGGAGCTGGTGGCAGAGCAGGCAGGGGAGGGCGCAGCTACCCGGACCTGATGAATGGGCCCAAGCAGGCCGGCGGGAGAGCAGATGTCAGAGCTGCCTTTCAAATCTCGCCTTCCTCGCTGGGGCTGGTGGCGCACAGGCAGGGGAGGTCGCAGCTACCCAGTCCTGCGGAATCAACAGAGCAAATTCTTAAGAGACTTATCTAACATTTGAAAAAATGGCACCTGTATTTTATGATAAACTTCATATATTCATATATAGGCAAGCATTCTACCACTGAGCTACATCCATCCACAGCAGCCCTTTTTAATAAACTTTATAAAGCAATAATGAAAAAGTATCAGTTTTCCCAAATATAAAATCATGACAAAATCTTTCTTCATTTCAAAACCATTGTCTCTCCACAAAAAAATAATAAGTACACTTAGCACATATCATACTAAATATCATAAATTTTAAAGTAAATGGTGTTACTATCATTTGTACTTTTCTAGGCATATTGCAAATTCCAAAGGAAATTTTTAGAAGTTTATTTATGGAAAACATCAGAAAACCTTAGATATTTTCACCTCATTTAAAATACTTACTGAATATTTTGGATTAATAGTTGTTATGGTTATAGCTAGATGTTCCCATGAAGCCTCATATTCTCATAGGTGGTGTTTTGGAGAAGTGATTGGATCATGGGTGAGCAATACTTATAATTGTAGTCCCCTGTTGAGTTTATAGCTAAGTGTGATGCTAGGAAGTGAAATTTGGTCAGAGGAGGTGGATCCCTGGGCAGGTAGCACAGAAGGTTCTATCTCCCTCCTCCTCCCTCAATTGCTCTCTGCTTCCGGCTGCCAAGTCATATGCAAGCTTCCTCTGCTATGCCACCATGCCTTGGAGTCAGTCAACTGTGGACTGAAACTGTGAGTCAAAATAAAAATCTTTGGGGGTTGGGAGTGTAGCTCAATGGTGCCATGCCTGCCTGGCAAGCACAAGGTCCTAAATTCAATCCCCAGTACTACAAATAAATAAATTAATTAAAGCTTACTTCCTTTAACTTGCATGTATGGAATATTATGTCACCAAAACAAGAAAGACAGTAACCATAAATACTTAAAAAGATGTGGATACAGAAATCCTTACAGAAAAATTATTTGTACGATACAGGTAAAAACGCTTATACAATATGGTGTACATATATGAATAAAATCTATTTTGCCAAGAAATGATATAGAAGAATATGAAAACACATGCAAAATCTTTTTATAACACTCATATTCTGACACATGGAGAATATGTTTTAGAAAAAGCTAAGCAGATAATATATGAATTTTAATTGAAGAATAATGTACTGACAAAGGTACTTAAATAGCCATAATTCCATACAATATGATAAGCAAAAAGAACCATGGTGAAGGGCTGGGTGGTGCCATGCCTGCCTCCCAAGTGCAAGATCCTAAATTAGATCCCATACTGAAAAACGAACAACAACAAAAAAAACTATGGTCAAATTTAAATTAAAATGAATGGGAAAGAGGAGGAGAGAATTAAATTATTATTAAAGCTAGCATTTATTGAACATTATTCAATGTCAATAACTATGACAAAACATTTTAAACACAATTTCTTACTTAAATATTTAATGAGTCCAGGATTTGGTCAGTATTAGTAATCCTGTTTTATAGAACAAACTACAGGGGTATGGGTGAATGAGAGTTGTGAAGGCAACCTACCTCATAGCCTGTCTCAGCTTCTTAGTACTTGTAGTTTAGCCTGGGCCAAGTTCCATAGCTTTATGACATCTCATATTAAAAGGGAAAATAATAGTATTGAGTTCACATGATTGTTCTGAAAATTGTTTTTAATATTTATGATATGCTTAGGAAAATGCTTGGCAAATAGTAAATGCTGAAGACTTTCAACTGTTTTGATTAAATGAAAAAACTGGGTCTTCAAATTCTAAGTAATACTCTAGGTACCAGCTCTAGTAACTTGCAAAATAGGGAACTGAAGCCATTATCCCTCAGATCATGAAGGATTATCTCATAAACAAGATGCTTTCTCTTTGTCCACATCCACAAACAACAGTAAAATGTCCTCTCCTAACTTGAAAGTAAGGAAACCCTCCCTGTCCCCTAATTTGATACACTATCAGAATTAAAGTGTCAGTGAAAGAGAATGGTTCTCAGAACTTGGGTTTTATACCTTGAGACAAGTTCTGTGCTTTTAGAGAGATTTTGTGTTCAGTGGCAGAGACTGGCAAGCTTTTGAAACACAAAATGAACATCACAGAGGAAGTGTGCACGGAAGCACAGAGCACAGCAGCAGAGGGAATCAAAGCCAAATGGCTCTAAGTGCTCTATTTCCATTGACTGGGTTGTTCCAGGCTCAGCCTGCTGCAAATAAACATTTCATTCAATTTACAATCTGATTCCCTGTTTCTCCTTTTGTTTCCCACTTTCATCTATCTTCAGAGGAAAAAAAAATACAACCATGTCACATAAATATGGATGTCTTTAGAAGGGTTATATTTTCATTACACATTGATTTTCTGTACCACTTTTGTAAATACGGTTAACTGGGGTTGACCGCTTATTTTTATTATCAAAACCACAGTATCTTAAGAGTGAAAGGGGCACTATATCCTGGGAAAATAATCCAAATAAAATGTCCTGGAAAAATTAAAGAACATAGTCAGGTTAGGGAAATATAAGTTAAGAGCTGAGATTTGAAAACACTGTTTCTATCCTCCTTTCTTGCCCAAATGAGACGTTTCACCTGTAGGACACTAGTATATAGAGAATGATAATGCCAGAATTAAGGTAATTCCTGGGAGAATTTAAATAATGGCTATATGATCTTGGATAAAGCACATAATTATAATCTACCCATTTTAGATTATAAGTAACTCTACACATTTGATAGGACTATTCTAAGAATTTATAAACACACAGAGTTCATGAATACTCAACATTTGGTGGTTATTACTTTCTAACCATGGTAATGTCACTCTCTGAGGCCTCTTGTGAGGCAGGCAGCCTGCTTTCCACAGTCAACAGTGCCCTATTTCACTATGTGCTTTCTTCAAACTTCTACATCGTCTGTGTTCCAAGAACAGTCAATCGTCTACTTATTAATATGATGAGAACAAAGCTGTGAATTTCACTTTTGCCTTCTACCAAAAGATGGCAACAATCAGTAGTTACTGGTTGCAATAGATTCAATGTAGAAATAAATATATTAAATTACCATTCAGTATCCAATATGTTTGTGACTATGGGCTTTTCTGTTTTCAGCTACAAACCTTGTCACGTATACTGTTCCACCTAGAACAAGCTATTTTGTAGAAAAGGAAGTAAACATACTTGGGGAGAACTTCATCACTTGGGAAAATGATTTCTCTTACTGAGAGTGAAATGTGAGGATGCATAGAATTTGAGGCCTTTGGGAGTGGATTTGGGGAGGCTAAATTATAATGAAAGTACTCCCTAGTGAGTGAAGATAGACGGAAACGAGAGACTTTTGGGAAGATCCTGTAACTATAAAGTGAAAAAAGGAACAACAACTCTAGTAAAGACAAAATAGGACAGAGGTATAATGTACAAAATTTAATTAAATGTGATGTCACAGAAGTGGGGAAAGTAGACTATGACAGTGTAAAGGAGGAAAGCAACATCAACAGAAACAGTAAGTACCAGGCACCTTGCTAGGCTGTTACTGCTGTTCGTCTGTATCTTATTCTCCTAAGGAAGATTCTATTTATTTGCCAGAGCCCAGTGAAAGGAAAATACAAAGCTGACTGCAGATTTCTAATATTTTATGATGACTGATTAGTGGTAAGTGAAAAACTTGTTCTTTTTTGAAAAAACAAAGCAACACACAGAAACACAAAAACAGTGACAAGGGTCACTGCTGCTTTGGTTATGGTATTAAGGAGAGTTAATTGTAGCCTGCTGTTTAATATCTCAAAGAACCTTTGGCAATGATGAGGATTGAAAGGATCCATGACTAGCCTGTTATGTGAGATAGCACTTATAATTAATCTTGATTCATAAATGCCACAAAAGTGCTAAAATATTATTGCTTACAGCTAGCACAGATACCCGGTTTTCTGATCTTTATGACTGGTGGATATTGTGCACAAAATATCTTTTGTAATCATTACTGAATAGCTTAACAAGCTCTGGAAAGACTCTAATTGATTTAAGCTCCCCCCACCTCTGAGATATTGGAATATGGAAATGGTAGTAATTGTACATTAATGTTTTTGAAAGAATGCATAACATGCAAATTCATATTTAGAATAAAGGAAATTTCTACTACAGAGAATATACTTCTGGCATATTCAACATATTGTTTTATCTTTTCATTTCATGTATACTACCATGCACATATTACTTTCCACATAAATTCCTGAATATTTTTTCTACTTTTTTTTTCTTTAGTCTATGTATGTGTTGAATTGCGCACGGTATACATTCTGGGTAGCAAGAAATGTCTAATGATATCAATTTCATTTACGTTCATTTGACTTATTTTAAATCATGAAAGAACCTATGAATGTTTAACATAAAGTTACTAATAAAAATTTTTCAATAGTAGTCAATTCCATTTAAATCTAACTAATCCAGAATTTAGTTAGACACAAAGAAAACCCCCCAAAAAATTATTTTTCTTGCTATATAAAGTTACTCTCAACTTGCCCCATTTTAAAGACTACCTAAAATGAAAAATTGATGGGTCTTTGGGATATGCATAGTTTCACTTTGAAGAAGAACATTATTTTCATCAAGTAAAAAATTTTTGCCACATAATCCTAAATAGTTGATAAAAATACAAAATCCACATATTTTTCTTTCCCTTTTCTACTTTGCGTGTGAATGCATATGCATGTGTATGTGTCTCTAGGAATTGAATCTCAGGCCTAGGCACAAGTGCTCTACCTCTGATCTCCATCCCAGCTACCCCTATTTTTCAGGCTAGCCTTGATATTTTGATCCTCCTGCTTCAGTTTTCCCTGTTATCTGGGTTATAAGTATGGGCACTATGCCTGGCTTACATCTATTTCTTCATGATATTAAGTACTTAGGAAAGAAGAAAAATATTCATTGTTTCATAAATATAATATGTGTATATATATTATTGAATATCTATAATTATTCATTTTTTCCAGAAGCTGGACATTTTTAAAAATGGCTATTTCCATCAGATTCAATGCAGTGTTTATGAAAAGCACATATCAATACTCAGCATATGTGCCTACCTCAGTGAGAATTGGAATAATCACACTATATATAATAAAGGACTCAATTAATTAATGTTCTCAGATTTCCCTTGTTGAATTCTAACTTAGACACTTCCTAGCTGTGTGATTTTTAGCAATATATTTCATCTCTGAAACCCTCAGATTCCTCATCTGTGAAATGGAGTCATCACTTGGCAACAAGTTGCTAAATAATGGCAGCTGTTAGCAGTAAATCAAACTGAGGTTAGCAACCTCTAATCTCTTCCTACAAAGATTTCCAGAAAGAGCTTGTGATCAAAGTTATGATACCATAAATATATTGATTAATTACACCACTGATAAAGCTTTCACTGGTCCTACAATACTTGTCCAGTGCTTTCATGTATTATAAATAGTGAAATCTGAACAGTCGTGCAGTTTTTAATAAAATTGCCTAGATTTATATAATAAAACAAAAAGAGATTATATAAAACCAGTCAGAAGAACTTGTGATTTGTGTAAAAATATTACCTGAGCATAAATTTTTATTACACTTTCCCATATGTAATACTTCAGTTTCTGAGAATGAAAAATAGACATCTGAAGAAAGACAGGATCACTGCCTAAAAAAAAAAAAAAAAAAAAATTAAAATGCTTTCTCTCCTTCAACAGATTTGTTTTGGCCCTGATCTAATTTCCATGCTAATTTATAGGATTTACTATTACTTTATCCTGTGCAAAACCCATATTTCTCCCTTCTTCAAGTCTCTCAGGGACTGACTCCAGGAAGCAAGGAACATACATCACCAACAAACTGCACTCAGTTAAGTGTTCATTATTCAGCCACCACTGATCCACTTTGTGGATTTTTCACGTCCTTCATGTTATTCTCCTCCTCAAGCCCACTACATTTCTTTTGATGATTTCGCTGCTCATTATCACCTTTACCAGAAGTGAGAAAGAAGAATGTGAAGTTTAAATGAGATGAAAATAACTTTTAGAATTATTTTGAGGATAAGGAGAGTAAGCTGAAAGTGTTAGCTAAAATTAAACCTGGGAATTTCTAGTGACTTCACCCAAGTATACTTATTCCTGTTAAAGTGATGTCTGAAAGTAAAAGAATCATTCAACATTATTGTAGCCTCTCCTCTTGTAATATATCTGGAAAGAGGAGAAATGAGAAATATAATCTCCTAATATAAAATTTTCTGATTTTTAAAAGAGGTACTAATTAGAGCAGTTTAATGTTTGTAAGAGTCACTCTTATGAATTGCATCATACAGCAAATGTATTTGAGAATACAAATTTGTCTGGAAATAATCTGGCTTATTTGCATACTGTTCTTACAAGAAATGAAAATATAGATTTATTTACTAAATTAACTTTTCAGCTTTTTTAGCAAAAGAACCAAAAAGTCGATTCCCAAAGTCTCACAATTAATTTCTTAATTTTATTTTCAAAACAATATTGAATAAGAGTGGAGAAAAGGGACACCCTTGTCTTGTTCCTGATTTTGAAATGAAAGCTTTCAGTTTTCATCCATTTTGTATGATGTTGGCTGTTGATTTGTCTAAGGTGGCTTTTAAAAATTTGAAATATTCCCTCTATTCCAATTTTCTGTAGAGTTTTAATCATAAATGAATGCTTGACCCTGTTAAATGCTTTTTCTGTATCTATTGAGATAATCATATGGTTTCCATCTTTGGCTCTGTTAATGTAGTATATTACCTTTATTGATTTGCAAATGTTTGATGATTCCTGCATCCCTGGGATGAATCCTACTTGGTCATGGTATATAACCTTCGTGATGATTTGCTGCATTATGTTTGCCAGTAACTTACTGAGGATTTTTGCATTATGTTCATTAGGAATATTTGTCTTTAGTTCACTTTTTTGGTTGTATCCTTCTCTTGTTTGGGTATCAAGATAATGTGTGTTTCCACAGTAATTAGATAAGAGAAAGAAATAAAAGGATAAAGATAGGAAAGGAAGAAATTGAATTATCATTATTTGTGGATGACATGATGCTCTATATAGAGGACCCCAAAACACCAAAATACTTCTAGATTTAATAACCAAATTCAGTAGCATATTTGAATACAAAGTTAACATTAAAAAAAACAGTAGCCTTCCTGTACATAAAAAACAGACTCTCTGAGAAAGCAGTTAGGGAAATAACACTTTCCCCAATAGCATAAAAAAACAAAACAAAACTAGGAATCAATCTAAAAAGAATGTAAAATACTTTTACATGGAAAACTACAGTACTCTGAAATAGGATATCAAAGAGAATGTCAGAAAATGAAAAGATAGCTTTTGTTCTTTTTTGGGGGATGGGGTACTGGGGATCAAACTCAGGTCCTTGTGCTTGCAAGACAGGTACTAGAACCACTGAGCTAAATCCCTGCCCTTGTATCCCTTGTTCTTAGGTAGAAAGAACCAAACAGTGAAACTGATTTTGAAAGCTATTATACAGATTTAATGCCATCCCAATCACAATTAAAATAGCTTTTATCACAGGATTAGAGAAAATAATATAAAAAATCATTTGGAACCAGAAGAGATTTAACATAGCAGAAGCAATTCTGGGCAACATAGGCAAGAGAGGGGGTATCACAATCCCTGACTTCAAATTATACCACAAATCTGTTATAACAAAAACAGTACAGCAGACAAATAAAAAGCAGATTTGAGGATCAGCAAAACACATTAAAAGATGCAGAAACAACTCCAGATCTACTTAGCTACCTTATCTTTGACAAAGGATTGAAACACCTTCACTGGAAGAAAGATACCCCCTTGAATAAATGAGGCCAGAAAAACTGTCTTTGCATTTGCTAACAATTTAAACTAGACCCATATCTTTCACCATGCACTAAACTAAAATCAAAATGGAATTAAAGATCTAAATATTAAATCAGAAACACTAAACTTGCTTGAAGATAGACTAGGTAGAACTCTTGAAGATATTTGTATAGGAAAACACTTTATGAACAAAATCTGGATTGCCCAGAAACTAGCACAAAGAAAAAACAACTGGGATCTCATCTAGAAAAAAGAACTCAAAAAAATACACCCCCAATTTAAAGACCCAATCTAACAATGTTCATCTGAAATGAATAGACAGTTCTCAAATGAAGTACAAATGGCAATTGACTGTGTGAAAAAATGTTCCACATCACTGGTCATTTGAGAGATGCAGATGAAAACAACACTGAGATTCCACCTCACCCCAGAAAGAATGGCTGCTGTCAAGAAATCAACCAATAACAAATGTTGCTGGGATTGTGTGGAGAAAGGAACCCTTCTCCATTGTTGGTGGGAGTGCAGACTGGTGACACCACTGTGGAAATCAATATGGAGATACCTCAAAGAACTAGGATTAAAAGTTCCATTTGACCCAGCTATCTCTCTGCTAGGCATCTTTCCAAAAGAATTAAAATAATCATACCATAGTGATATAGTGAACCCATGTTTATAGTGGCACAGTTTGTAATAGCTAAAACTTGGAAACAACTCAAATGCCCACCAATTGGAGACTGGTAAAGAAGATGAGGTTCTTCTATAAAATGGAGTACTACTCAGCAATAAAGGAGAAACTAGAAACATCATGGCTAAATGGATTCACATTTTGGCTATCCTCTTAAGTGAAATAAATAGGACACATTTGAGTAAATACCAAATGATTTACCTGGTGTAAAAAATGAAAAGTGTAAATCAGGTTCAAATGACAGAGTTGGGAGTGTGAAATAGTATGAAAATGGCAAAAGGGGAAGTGGAAAGGGGAGGGGAAAGGAAATAAGGGAAAATAAAAAATGCAAAAAAATGAAAATATGGAAAAAGGGCATTTGTAAATAGGGAAGAGTGAAGGGGTGGAGGGAGGGCAGAGGTATGGGGATAAAACAAGAACGAAGATATGTCATGTAAAGGTACAAGATTCCAATGATAAATGTAGCTTACTGTTTGCTTTAAATGTACCAATAAACAATCATAATAAAAAAGAATGGCTGCTATCAAGAAATCAACCAACAACAAATGTTGAAGGGATCATGGGAAAAAAAGGAACCTTTCACCACTATTAGTGCAAATGTAGACTGGTGCAACAACTGTGGAAATCAGTGTGGAAATTCCTCAAAAAATTATAAGTGCAGGGTCCATATGACTCAGATATTCCCCTCTGGTTACATATCTTCCCAAAATAATAAAAATCTTCATAGGACAACAAAATATGAACACCTGCATTTATAATGGCACAGTTTGTAATATTTGTAATGGCACAGTTAAATCTTGGAAACAGTCCAAATGTTCATCAACTGACTAATGGATAAAGAATATGTGGGAGGGGGTATTATTTTTATTTTTTATTTTTGGTTCCTGGGATCGAACTCAGGACATTGTGATTGCAAGGCAGGCAACAAAACCACCTGAGCTAAATCCCTGGCCCATGTGGGGGTTTTATACGATGGAATACTAGTCTGCCATAAAGAAGGGTGAGCTGGGAACATTTCTGGCTAAATGGATGTACCTTCCGATCATACTTTTAAGTGAAGTAAATCAGACACAAATGTTTGTTTGTTTGTTTGTTTGTTTGTTTATTGGTACCAGAGATTGAACTCAGGACCTTGGGCTTGCCAAGCAGGAGTGGCACAACTGAGCTGCATCCCTGGCCAACACACATGTTTAAATACCACATTGCTTCTCTGGTGTGAGGAAAGAAAGTAAAGACAAGGACTAATGTGTATAATAGATATTGGGAAATGGGAAGAAAATATTCAATGAGAAGGGTAACAAGAGAGGTGGAAGAGGGAAAAGAAATCAGGAGAAAGCAAAAGGAGGAAAAATGGAAATAAAGTTTCTGTATATATAAAAGGGAAAAGAGGGTTATGTGGGAAATGGGGAAAAAAAGAAGCAAGACACATGTACAGGTACAAATTTCCTATGATGAGTATCTTATATAGATCTAAAATGTACCAATAAATGCTTTGCTTCAAAAACATTCTCAATTATATAGAGTAAATGAAATAAGTTTCTTTTCTAAGTTTGCTTATTACACTTAAAATTAATTTACTGAAATCAGTTATTTCTTTAAAATATTTAAATATAAAAAATTAATAAAATAATGTAAAAAAGTAAATGCATACAGCAATGCTAAAGATCAAAGCTTTTAATCTTAACAATAGATGGCAGAAAAATTCTTCTTTTCTTAATTTATCTTTTAATATCAAATATTCTTATATTAATCATAGGACTAAAATCTAGTATTTTTAAAAGACAATTTTGAGAATTTGAACTGATTATGCATTGTCTCTTTTACTGTCAACTAATATGCACAATTATGGTTTAATGATCCTCAAAATTACTCAGAACTTTGTAATACGTTCAAGTATAATTGCAAACATATCCATGTAATATATTTGAAGTCAAAAAATTGAGAGATCTTAGCTAGACAAACACAAGTAAATTGTGTTGCTGTCTAATAATCCCCATTTAGGGATAATAATGGACCAAATAAGCTTTCCATTCAAAAAATTCATTGTATCGCAAATCCATGTCTCCATTAATGTTGCTGTAGGTAAATGCTAAATGTTTACTGAATTGAAATACATTTAAATTTATACAGGCCCTAAATCCACTCATTCAAGTTAGATGCCTATACCAGGGTAGAAAGACCAGGCATGTACTTGGCCACAGACCTAATCATGGACAAGTATGTAATGTACAGCTATTATATTGGTGAAATAATAACTATAATGTAAGATCACTGTGAGGTTTAAGTAAGTAATGTGTGAATCACACAGCAGCTGGTTTAGAATATAAGACTCTCCATTAGGAGTTATTTCTCCATTTTTCATAGATTGTTTTAGTTATTAGAACATGATCACCCTTTAATCTCGATTGTCAGAAACATAATTATGCATTTACATTTTAACTTTGTTTTATTATAAGTATTTTGCACTATACACACTATATTTACATAATATATACATTACATATATGTTACATACAAAGACTTCTGATTTTATAACTGTAATAATGGACAAACAAAATAGCCTTAAAACAAGGTAATATTCTAAATTCATATTTGCTTACAGTTGTAATTATCAATGTATAAATTAATTTTGTAGAACATTGTAGATATCATAAAATTATTAAAATACTTTAAATGGTACATGAAATTTAGATGAAAACATATATTAAAGCTACTTGTAAAATATAATAGCAAAAATTCAGGTATTCTATAATTGAAAGTATGTTTACTTAATGTACAAATTTTAAAGGTAATACCTTGATAGACACATATAATCATGTAGACATTTTTACAATGAGATAAAACCAAGAGAAGGCTTTCAGTAAATGATAAATATTATTAACTCTTAGTGATATAATGCAATAAATAATAATCAAATTAACCTGTGTATCATTACGGAGTATCTGATAAAGACATATGAAATAAGCCATTTCATATGTGTGTGTGTATGTGTATGCTGTGAGTGTATTTAACACATGGAAAACTTTTTTGTAGGAAATTGAAACAGGTGGGATGTCTTGCCTAAAGTCACACAGAAATTTAGCAACAACCTGTAGAATGAAATACAAATCTTCTAGATCAGTTCAGAATAGCAACCATTGTATCATGTTTTCCTTGTCTAAAGAAATAGTATTGGGAGACATATAGTCTAATTATTCTTCTAGATTCATTTTTACAAAACACCTGTGAAGCAGGCCCAAAGCAATGGAGACATCTGAGAAGTCCACAAGTATTATTTTCAAGGAACCACCAGCATACAAGCATACAGGCTCTCTAATTCGTCTTCAGAAAGAAGCATGGGTCACCAGACGGCTGGCTGGCATCCTAAAGAATGGGAATTTGGGAAAGCTTTCACAATCCCAGGAAGATTATAGATAAAAAGAATCTAGGTCTTTTTAGAATTCTTTAAGGCCAATTAAGAAGCATAAAGCTTCATGAAACCTCTGCTCAGATCTTTGAAGAGGAAAATAAGTTCAGTTAACAGTTTGATGTGTGGGATGTAAGACTGCCTAGCATTGTGCCAAGATCTTCCAGTCTTGATGACAAACTTCCATTCAGGGTCTTTGCAAGCAGCATAGTAACATAAAACAAAGGTGGTTATTGTCATTCCAAATATTATTTTCACAATGTGCTCAGTTTCTCTATTTCAATGTACATGAATAGCTTTTCTATAGTTCATATATTCATACATTTTTAGAAACAATCTAAAAAAATTATGGTTGAAGGGATATATTTCTTTTCAACTTAGCAAAGGGGAAGAGCAGTAGTAACCCTTCCCATAGGGAACAAAAGGTTGATATGGTCAAAACATAAGACTCTGCTCTTATAGGGTGGGAGAGACACTTTAACAAAATTTATCCGTACTAAAGATATCCACTCTTCAGTGGAAAAAAAGAGCTGTTAAGTGTCCAGAAAAATAATAGCTGAGAATTTAATTACAAAGGGAGAATGTTACACTAGTCAGACTGTCTTCTGTCTTCATAAACAATAATTCTGGTGTGACATCCTTATAAAGACAAAGAAAAAGGAAAAAAAAGTTCCTTACCTCTTCACACACACACACACACACACACAAAAGGAGTGGGTGACCATAACATTGGAAAAGGCATGAGTGAGGTGGGCATATACAGCCCAGTATATCTGCTATCTATTTAGATGCATAATTACTTCAGATTGTGGAAGAACTATTTCAGATTATCAATCGCTTAATTCTGCCCATGAGCCCCTTATTTCTAGAAGCTATGGCATTGCCTGAAGACAAACTAAATGCACTTTAGAAGCAGTTTGTTACTGATTTTTGGAGTCACATATGTTTCGACTACAGACTTCAGTGTAAATATTTACTAATAATGGTAAAAGTTCAGTGGTAAGGCAGAACTGGGAGCTGAAGAATTAAAAGGAAGGAGGAAAAATCATGCCTTCCTGTGGTTTTATTACCACCTACATATTGGCCTTAAGCGCAGATGTGCATGTCCATGTATGTATTTATGTGAGTTACCACACTTTCAGCATTTCATTTCCACTGCAAAGAGCTTGAAATAGTTTATTTTATGAGCCAGGCTCATATCATATATCAGGTTTGTATTATAGTATTTTGTGTGTCAATTTCATACGTGCCAACCCTTGTTTATTAACAAGTTGTTTCTGGGTATTCTAATGTATTGTGTTGTCAATATTTAGGACTCTGCATCTAGTGGATTAGTGGAAGTGTGAAGAAAATAGGAAGGGCTAGAAACAAAATAATTATTTCACCTAATTTATATTCTAGTCATCCTATGGTATAGTATTAAAATATTCCATTTGGACAGCACAGAGAACTGGAATTTTTCTTAACCCAAGAGGAAGACCTTTTCCTATTCTAGACTCAGTCTCTAGTTATTCAGCAGGCAATGTTTCATGTGTAGGGCAGTGAAGGGTGGATCTGAAAGACTAGTAATGAAGAGAATTGTCTGTTCAGGGAAAGGTTGAATGATTTTCTTCATTACCTACATGGTGCATGGCCTCCTGCAGATCAAAAATGCATTGGGTGTCCTGCCAGCTACGATTTCATAAGTGAGCAAGCAAGCCCAGGGGTTAGGTGATTTCGGTGTCACATAGCTATTTAGGATTAGAGAATTCTTGCATCACACTCTTCAAGGATTTCTTTCAAAAGAGTCACTTTCCCAATAGGCATTCAGAGGTATGGGGAGTGGGGTAATCATTTGAGAAGTGACCATTTTTAAACCTAAGCTTCAGTTATTGCCCTCGGTTCCTTAAATATTCCCATTACAGAAAAATGTTGCTTGCAGGCAGAAACACTTGGATTACAACAGTGCCCCCCCACAGACCCCCCCAATCTTTTTTTTTTCATTCAGAGGATCTGGATCCTGTAAAATAAGACCAAAAGGCAGAGGACACCCAGATACATGTGTGCCTAAAACTAGGAAACTAGCAGAAGCTCTGGCACCAGCAACAAGGAAGGTTCAAAACTGAAGCTTGTGAAAACCTTCACTGAATTCATATATTTGCTTTTACCGGCTCAATTCTCCTTTGGAAGAAGTTGCGACGCCTCTCCTCTGAGAAAAGTGCCTTTTCTTTCTGTGAAAACGCTGCAGGATCCCAGTCTCTGGGAGGAATTGGCTCGCGGCAAAGCAAGGTTTTAGGGGACCTCACCTGTGTTGCTGTAACACCCCCCCCCCGGCATCTCTCTCTCTCTCTCTCTCTCTCTCTCTCTGTCTCTCCCTCTCTGTCTCTCTCTCTCTCTCACACACACACACACACACACACACACACACACACACGGGCTAACTTATTTATTTTAATTCTCTCTGTTCTCCTGCTAGCAACCTGTGGACTTGGGATCTGAGTGGCGCATCGAGGAGGGAAGCTGGTAGGCACGCACTCCGGTGCCCGATCCGGTGGCACCTCTTCGCAGTCTTCAGACGCAAGTCCCACATTCTGGCTCATCTTGGAGGGGTCTGGACGTCCTCCTCGTAAAGGTTGGAAACTGTAAACCTGCCCTTTGGCCCCCACGCCTTTCTACCCCTCCCCCTTGATTCCGGCCCTTATTGACAAGGCAGTGACTATTGGCTGAAGTTCCCCTGCGATTTGCATGAACGGAGAGGGAGTGTTTTCTGGCGCCCTCCCTTCAGGAGCGCGCTGACTGCAGCCGCCCTGGGAATGCGCGGCCGAGGGAATGCGCGCAGCTCGCCGGCCCTGGCAGTGAGCTGGCGTCCGGCGATCTGGCACCTGCGCCTGGATATGGGGAGTCTACGTCGTGCCAGGAGCAGCACCAGCCACAAGAACCTGCCGGTAAGGAACCAGGAGACCCTCGACCGAGACAAGTTGTAGTACTATGAAGCCGCTCCTACTCTTGGCTCGTTTTTCAAACCTTTTGCCTTAATCCAACTTCATGGAAAAGGTAGAGGGAGAGAGAGTTTGGGAAAATGTGCGTACATTTTAGCAAGGAATAGCCAGGTCCTTGGGTCGTGAGTGGAAGTTTCTGAAGAAGAAATACAGTCAAATGAGGTGGAGGAAGGCAAGGGTGTCCTGAACCCTTTGTAGACACCGGGATTTGGAGATTGTTTCCTGTTGCCGGCGTCTGGCTCTGACCGTCTGCTGCAGTTGACAAATTGTTTTGCATAATCATTATTCCGCTTCTAATTCGCTTCCCCCCAAGGGACGGGGATGTGTGAGAGCTGGGTAGGAGGTGGAGATCTAGATCGTTTATATTTCACTTCTCGTGTGGTAAAACGAAAATTCACTTTTCCGACCTAAAGCGTTGAGGAAGGGGGGCTAGCTGGTGGGGAATGTTGTTTTGTTTTCATTCTTCTTGTTATTGTTATTATCATCGCTATTGTTGCTTTCGTTGAACTCGTGGAAAGGAACGTTACACGTTTAGTATTCTAGGACTCTAACGACTGAATTCTTCCAAAGAGAAAATAAGTCGCCCCCTCTCCGTGCTCTGAGCTATCTGCCCCCTCCCTCCTCTCTAGCTATGGTGGTTACCGTGTCGCGTTGCGCAGTCCGGAATTGGAGTCTCCTCCACTCTGGCGCGAGTTTTCAGGGATACTTTATGGTTTGGCTTCCAAATCTTAGCTGGATGAGGGTTGTGATGGGAACTTGGGGGATGGGGATAGAAAATGAACGGAAAAAAATTTAAAAGTTCTGGAGACAGCGCTGCTCCACACTCCTCTCGAAGTAAATGTCCTTCACCCGCTTCTGACTAGAGGTTTTGCTCCTGGAAATAGGAGTGAGGGAAGCACCGACAGGGATGTGGGGGGGGTCACGCATTTATTTCCGCTTGTGTGTAATGCACCTTCTCCCCTCCCTCCAGCATGTGCTTCTGTTTGTCCTCTTCGTGGGACCCTTCCACTGCCTCGCGAGTTACAGCCGGGCCACCGAGCTTCTGTACAGCCTCAACGAGGGACTTCCCGCGGGGGTGCTAATCGGCAGCCTGGCCGAGGACCTGAGGCTAACGCCTCGAACCGCGGGGAGACAGAACCAGCAGGCGCAGTCCCCAGAGCGTGCTGGAGCTGAATGGAACCCCCCTCTGTCTTTCAGCCTGGCTTCTGGGAGACTGAGTGGTCAGTACGTGACCCTAGACAACCGTTCTGGAGAGCTGCACACTTCTACACGGGAGATCGACCGAGAGGCCCTGTGTCTTGAAGGGGGTGGAGGGGCTGCTTGGAGCAGCAGCATTTCTATTTCCTCCTCTCCTTCCTCGGACTCTTGCCTTTTGCTTCTGGATGTTCTGGTCCTGCCTCAGGAGTATTTTAGGTTTGTGAAGGTAAAAATTGCCATCAGGGACATCAATGACAATGCTCCACAGTTCCCTGTTTCCCAAATCTCAGTCTGGGTCCCAGAAAATGCACCTGTGAATACCAGAATGGCCATAGAACACCCTGCTGTGGACCCTGATATAGGCACTAATGGGGTGCAGACATATCGCTTACTGGACTACCATGGCATGTTCACCTTGGATGTGGAGGAGAATGAGAACGGAGAGCGCACCCCCTACCTAATTGTCATGGGTGCATTGGACAGGGAAACACAAGACCAGTATGTCAGCATCATCATAGCAGAGGATGGTGGGTCTCCTCCACTGTCGGGCAGTGCCACCCTCACCATTGGCATAAGTGACATTAATGACAATTGTCCTCTTTTCATAGACTCACAGATCAATGTGACTGTGTATGGAAATGCTACCGTGGGCACTCCAATTGCAGCTGTCCGAGCTGTGGATAGAGACGTGGGAACCAATGCTCTAATCACCTACACTTACAGCCAGAAAGTTCCGCAAGCATCCAAGGATTTATTCCACCTGGATGAAACTACTGGAGCCATTAAACTCTTCAATAAAATTGGAGGAAATGTTCTACAAACACACAAGCTCACTATCCTTGCTAATGGACCAGGCTGCATCCCTGCTGTGATTACTGCTCTGGTGTCCATTATCAAAGTCATTTTCAGGCCTCCTGAAATAGTCCCACGTTATATAGCAAATGAGATAGATGGTGTTGTTTATCTGAAAGAACTGGAACCTGTTAACACTCCAATTGCATTCTTTACCATAAGAGATCCAGAAGGAAAATACAAGGTTAACTGCTACCTGGATGGTGAAGGTCCATTTAGGTTATCACCCTACAAACCATACAACAACGAATATCTGCTAGAGACCACAAAACCGATGGACTACGAGCTACAGCAGTTCTATGAAGTAGCTGTGGTAGCCTGGAACTCAGAAGGATTTCATGTCAAAAGAATCATTAAAGTGCAACTTCTAGATGACAATGATAATGCTCCTGTTTTCCTTCAGCCCTTGATAGAGTTAACCATTGAAGAAAACAATGCACCCAATGCCTTTTTGACTAAGCTGTATGCTACAGATGCTGACAGTGGAGAGAGGGGCCAGGTTTCATATTTCCTGGGACCTGATGCGCCTTCATATTTTTCCTTAGACAGTGTCACAGGAATTCTGACAGTTTCTACTCAGCTGGACCGAGAAGAGAAAGAAAAGTATAGGTACACAGTGAAAGCTGTTGACTGTGGAAAACCGCCCAGAGAATCAGTAGCCACTGTGGCTCTCACAGTGTTGGATAAAAATGACAACAGTCCTAGGTTTATCAACAAGGACTTCAGCTTTTTTGTGCCAGAAAACTTCCCAGGATATGGAGAAATTGGTGTAATTAGTGTGACAGATGCTGATGCTGGCCAAAATGGATGGGTTGCTCTCTCGGTGGTGAACCAGAGTGACATTTTTGTCATAGATACAGGAAAGGGCATGTTGAGAGCTAAAGTCTCTTTAGACAGGGAGCAGCAAAGCTCCTATACTTTGTGGGTTGAAGCAGTTGATGGGGGTGAGCCTGCCCTCTCCTCTTCCACAAAAATCACAATTCTTCTTCTTGATATCAATGACAACCCTCCTCTTGTCTTATTTCCTCAGTCTAATATGTCTTACCTATTAGTACTGCCTTCTACTCTCCCTGGCTCCCCAGTCACAGAGGTTTATGCTGTTGATAAAGACACAGGCATGAATGCTGTAATAGCTTACAGCATCATAGGAAGAAGAGGCCCCAGGCCCGAATCCTTTAGGATTGACCCTAAAACTGGCAACATTACTTTGGAAGAGGCATTGCTGCAGACAGATTACGGACTTCATCGCTTGCTGGTGAAAGTGAGTGACCATGGTTATCCCGAACCCCTCCACTCCACAGTCATGGTGAACCTGTTTGTCAATGATACGGTCAGTAATGAGAGCTACATTGAGAGTCTTCTAAAAAAAGAACCAGAAATTAATATAGAGGAGAAAGAACCACAAATCTCCATAGAACCAACACATAGAAAAGTAGAATCTGTGTCCTGTATGCCCACATTAGTAGTGCTGTCCGTAATAAGCTTGGGTTCCATCACACTAGTAACAGGGATGGGCATATACATCTGCTTACGAAAAGGGAAAAAACATCACAGGGAAGATGAAAATTTGGAAGTGCAAATCCCGCTAAAAGGAAAAATTGACTTGCATATAAGAGAGAGGAAACCAATGGATATTTCTAACATTTGATATTTTATTGTGGATTTCTGCATAGAGATGCCTCAACTGACTTTGGATAGCCTTCATCACCCAAACAAGAGTGTGTTGATGCAGATCCAATGAAGGACAACTAATTTATAACTTGTAGTATATTGTAAATAGATGTTTATGGGTTTTTAAATTCAAAGTCAGAGGTTATAAAATGTGTACAGCATTTTTAAATGAAAATTAGTAATAACAGATATAGAATTGTTATTTATAAAAAAAAAAAAATCTTGGACATGATTTGCAGCTTTCATACACCAAGCAGATGATTGACAAAACCTGAGAGTAAGGTAAGAAAATGGTCCTTTTTGGGTCTAAAATTTATTTCACCACCAGAGGGCATCAGCTGCTCCTTTGCAGGGAAATGTTTGAAGTATTACACATGATAGTTGTACATGAAATTAATGAGAGAGTATATTTTAAATATATTGTTTTTAACAGTAAGTAAATATAAAATTAAATTGAATTTTGTCCTACTTAAACATATGAAAAAATGCAGAATGTTTATTACCTCATAGGTACATTATGTATAGTTTGAAAGAGAAGGCATTAAAAAGAAGTGCAATTCCTTTTTAGCAAGGATTAAAACATTGCTGTGTGTTACTAATTTAACCTGCTGAAGAGTATTTTACTTTATGTGTGCTCAAATTGCATTCCATTTGCTTTATCATTGCACTTGCTATGATTAGAGGAAATATATATATATATATA
>NW_022900950.1:63023557-63034919 GCF_012274545.1 Fukomys damarensis | reverse complement strand
ATATATATTCTTCCTTAAAGAAAATGTAACTAGAAATTGTGCTCAGAAAAACAAAAAAATGTTTCAATCCTTAATTGCTTCATAGGCTTTCATGACATTTGAGTGCTTTCACAATATGTCAGTACTATTTTAAACTTGGGTTATAGAGTAGATTTCTCTCTATCACAAAAAAATATTTAAAATCACGTTACTACTACTGGTTCTTTTAGTTAAACATTTTGCATAAAAGTTATACATTCTTTTTTGTCATGTTTCAGGTGTCTTGGCTACCATTTCTGGCTTCCTTTCTTTGCTATGGCTTAGGTTCAAGAGTTTATTTCTCAGCCCACTAGCAGATTCTTTTGATAGTTTAGCTTTTACTGAATCTTTTGCAGTGAAGAAAGCTAGTTCATCAGTGGTTTATCATTTTTACTTTGTTGTGTGAAATAAAATTTATGAGAACAACAGCAAAATTATCTGTATAAACAAGAAATGTGGTAGCTTAAACTGGATCATTTTACTTTGTTGGCATCATGCATCTGTACTGTACCAAAAGTGTTTATATGTCTGCAAATTAAAGGTATATATTTTCATAAGTTTTCTCATTTTTACCATTTTATATTCGAACATGGGCTTATTTTTTCACTGAAGTGCCTGTTATTGGCATCTGTTTGTTTTTTGGGTTAAATATGGGCAAACTGTAGCATTCTTCTATGCTGAAGTTTATATTAAACTAAATTATTACATTGCTAAACTATGGGTATATTATGTATCTAGGTAGCTGTAGACAGAAAGGTAGAAATATTGTATACCTGTATGTTGAATATAAATTCCTATGAAAATTTGAACTTATGCATGTGCATATATAGGTATATTAATTTATTATAGATTTACTATCAATTATAAACATTTCTTTTACCACACATAACAAATTTTTTGCTATGTTTTCAGAGGTTTAAATAATTTAAAGTAAAAATACACTCCAAAAAATAATCAAAGGGAAACATCCAAGATCATTTTTATTCATATTAATTTTTTCTTTTTTCTTCAATTTGAGAATTTGAATAAAATAATAAGCAGATGAGGCAAATGTATCTGTTACAAAAATAAATTTATTTAAATTCTTTTGTTTGGAAGGGCATTTGAGCTAAGAGACTAAGATAATTTAACCCCAAAACTTTTATTCATCATTGAAGTAGAGCATTGGAGGAAAACATAATTTTCCACTGACATTATGCTTCTTTTTCCTTTTTAAGGGAAGGTACTACATGTACTACATAAGATACAAGTAACACCATTAATAAAACAAATCTAAATCTTCCATAAATGCAATGACCTTTACCTTCAGTATAAATTTTAAAAATAAATACTCTATTCATTTTTTACATTTGAAGAAGTTTTTCATGTGTTTGGGGATTGGACTTCAACTCTAGCATGAGAAATATCTGTAACCTTAATAAAAAGTTGTGTTTCTGAATAACTTCTTGTGACAGGATTTCCATTATAAAAAACATCTCATTCACATTAAAAACATTAATAACAGGGAAAGCTAAAATAAATTAAGCTGAAAAATAAAAGCCCCTTTTCACTAACACCTTGGGCTAGAACAGTTGCCAAAATGTATGCTAATTATGTCAATGTTAGTTGAGCTGGCACAAAAATAAATGTTCCATTCATTAAAAATCCTAATATCCATTTAACAGTTTGAGATCCAGTGAGTTCTCCTCATCCAATTTAATGAAGAAGAGATTGCTCTGATCTTGGTACTACCAAATTCATCTTTATGCTACAGACAAAAGTGTTATTTAATTTGAACCAGGAAATTTAAATCCAACATAGTAATTTCAGCTACAGGGGAAAACAATTTACATATCATAATATTATTTGACTCTGTAGAATTTATTGAATCTTTAGAAAAAATCCCATGTAGTCATTCTTTTATCAATAATAGTAAAGAAAAAGGAAAAAGATTTACACTTGTTTAAACCAGTTTTATAGTATTAGTGTATTAAAAAATCCAAATAGTGTCTTTAATGACTTTGTGTGCATTTTATGAAAATACCAGGCATGATTGTACCATGAAATAACATCACTAGAAGCAGTGTTAAGTATTGTGCATGAAGGTACCTTGATTGAAGGAAGATCTCCCAGAATTATGGTAATTTGTGCTTCCAGAAAATTTCTAACTTAGCAAATTTTAAAAAAAGGGCTGAAGAAATCCTGTACTCCGGAGACTGGGCTCTCAGCTCTCCTTGGTGCGATGAGGACTCTGGGGCCCTGATGTTTGGCAAACAATGGGTAATGCAATGCAAGCGCAGCAGTGGCCACGTGGTGTTGTTCACTGGCATTTGGCAGCCTCAGTTCACGGAGACCAGACATACAACACTCAAGCATTTTCTTCTCTCTCGGTTAGATTTGCTCATGGCAAAATAGCAGTCTGTTGTTCAAAATGCCATGTTGCTGACTTTTATGATCTCTGCCTTCACATTCAGAGTCAACAAATATTACTGAAAGAAAGAGAACTAACAGTCATGCAAGTGGACTCAAAGCAGGAAAAAAAAATCAATTAAAACCATTCCTAATTCCTGAACAAAAAAAA
This sequence comes from Fukomys damarensis, assembly GCF_012274545.1. Classification (NCBI taxonomy): domain Eukaryota; kingdom Metazoa; phylum Chordata; class Mammalia; order Rodentia; family Bathyergidae; genus Fukomys; species Fukomys damarensis. The sequence continues at coordinate 63,032,341 of NW_022900950.1, read as the reverse complement.
AATCCACCATAAGGCTTTCTTTATTGATTTCTATTATTGGTAAGAAAAGATCATGTACATTTTAGAAATGATATATAGATAAATATATATATATATACTATTAAACATTGTCAGATGTCATTTTTAAATAATTGTTCTTAGAGTATTAACATTTTTCTCATAAACTCCTAAACCACCTGTAGTGGCTCATGCCAGTAGTCCCAGTACTGGGGAGACTGATGCAGAAGGATCCCACAAATTCAAGGTCCCACTGGCCATGACTGTCTCAAATAAATAAACAAACAAACTTCTAAATTGTGAATGCCTTCTTCTAAGGGTATAAAACAAAATAAGTGAATTTCAAAACAGCCCTATTGCTTAGAAATAAGAACCACTGTGGTGATATGAAAAATTTATTCATTCATTCCTTATGTATTTTAGCATCCATAATTAACAGGGATTTAACTGAAAATCAAAAAAGAATCTCTTAATGAACTTGCATTTTGTTTTGGAAGCCTAATAAGAAAACAAAATGTCAAAACACTGAATTTTATAAATGCCTGTCCCCAGGATGCCATGTAAACAGTACCTAATCCAATCTTAGAAGGCCAGAAAATGCTTCCCCCTGGAAGTGATTTGTGTTTAAAGCCCTCTGCAGAGGAGGTGATATCCAAATTGAGTCTTTTTTTTTTAACCCTCATTGAGTTTATTGGTATATTTTAGATATATAGTACAGTTACATTCATCATTGGGATCTTGTACCTTTACATAACAGGTCTTGGTTCTCATTTTTCCCCACACCCCTGCCCTCCTTTCACCCCCTCCACACTTCCTATTTATAAAAACTTTGTTTATATTTTTTCGAGCCAGGGAAACCAGCAGAGAGCAAAGAACTACATTTGAAGCAGGAATAGTGTCCCTAATATACATATAGGAGTAAATCTGTCATGCTTAAAGATCCACAAATATTGTGGTTCTTCATGGCTAAAGAGATAGAAAAAATAAAATCATTATTAACAACAAACTCAGAGACATGAGGTGGAGATTTAAAAATGTTTTGACCAAGGAGTCTGTATTCAAAGACCATTTACTCGTGTATAGAGTTTGTGTTGAAAATATTACAGATAGTAATTAGTAGGTTCAGTGCCATTTTAAGTGAAAAATAGGACTTTAAATCAGAGAATATTAGATACATTATAGCATAGTAGAGGAAGTAAATAATGTATAGCTGATAAAAATGTGTGATGATATAGAATTGATCTACAAATGATCATGAGAAAGTGTATAATTTGTTTTTGAACCATTTTTACAAATTTTGAAAGGATAAGGAACTCATTCACTAAACACTGAAACAGCCATAAAAGAACTGCAGTAATACCATTTTCTGTAGTGCTAGGTTTTATGACACAGATGGAGTTATAACAATTCTAATTTACCCAGTTTATTTCAGCTTTATGACTGTCAATTCTATTCAATTTACCAAACATTACTGTGTGCCCATGTGGTAGATATCCATTTATGAGGTTGACCTCATCACAAATATTTTATCCCAAGGATTTTAAGTATTTTCTTCTAGCTGTACTAAATATATACACAAATATAAGAATCATGATGAAAACTTAAGGAAAAAGATGACAAAATGTCAGTGAACAATATACAGTGAAGATATGATTTAAGCTGTTGTGCAAAGACAAAGAAAGAATTATAAGACTGTCATAAGTCATTGTGAGCAAGGTCTAGGAAATATAAACATAAGAAATAGCAAATAGCCTCAGACCTTGAGGTTCAACATCATTTTGGATGAAACAAATCATTTAACAAACATTTCTTGTGCTTCAGTCTTAAAGTAAAAAAAAATTATTAGTAGCTAATATTCACTGGTGAAATTTTCCAATTTAAAATAAACAGAGTACATGCAAAAACAGTATTGTGAATAGTCCTAGTTTTAAGAAATCTCCCTTTATCCTTCTTTCCCAAAAGTTGTCTCTGCTTTGTGGAAATTATGAATATATTCCTTATCAATACATAACATTGAAATTCAATGACATAATTTATAAAAGATAATTTACATGAGTGAAATACTTCACAAAAATTTGCTTTTATTCTTATTGGAATTCAAAAGTGTGCCGTTAGGTAGTTCTAATAGTTTACTTATTTCTTTTCTTATCAAATACATTCAAGTAATATTTATTTCAGGTCAAAAGTCCACAATTTAACAATGTTTTCGTTAAAAGCCTATATGCTCAACACAATACATTTTCCCTCATTATGCATTTCATAAACACTTTCAATTGTATTTTTCTTTTTTTAATATGTTGAATTCATACCTTCTTTTCATTTGGAAATCTCAAGGGCCAAGCTTATGTATGATCTAAATTTTTAAACCATGGAATTTTAGAGATAACTTAGTCCAATGTCATGAAACTCATTTTAGATTTGAAGAAACTAAGACACACAATAATACTTTCTTTTTTTTTAACTGCTGAGGGTGTTAGAAAATAATAGTCTTAAATTCTACTGAAAATGGCTAGGAGTCAGGCTTTTCCTTCAAAGGTTTATCTTAAAACACATCCTTTTAATTTTATCTTCATTGGAATATTAACAAATATGAATTTACAACGATGATATTCGGTTATTAAAATAAATTTTTTGAGAAAAAAACCTCATCTTAAAATGAGCTCAAATAGATTCCCTGTACTCAGAGAAGAAAATGATTTTAAAAAGACATAATTTTAAAATAAAGTTACTTGTATCTAATCAATAAATAATAGAAATATGTAAAATTAAATATTTAAAAATAAAATAAAAAATTAAGGGAATGAATAATACGTGAGAATGATCAAGGACAGTTTCATAAATTTTGAAGAAACTTATTTTATAATATGATAATAAATATTTACACATGTAAAAATTTATCAGATTTAGAAAAATAAGATTTGCATGTGGATACAAGGCATGTGATTTGTTTGAAAATGACAATAGCGAATTTTTGGTCAATGGAATTAAATGGAAGAACAAAGAAGAAAAATGAAAGCACATTCATTATTAGCAAATTTTGAATAATTATATAGGAAATAAAAGTCAGTAAAATATATTAAATGCAAAAAAAGGAAAAAATTATCAGGCTTTTGAATAGTAAGGAAAATGAAAGTAAACTCAGGATGACAAATGTTAGGAGGGATTCGCTAAGTAATAGGAGTTCTCAACATCAAAACAACTTGAGAACATTATCTTGTTCCTTAGTGTGGGGCATAATACTCTGAAACTTCAACAAAGATAAACGCTATATACATTAAATACTAATTTACTAAATATATTTATTTTAAACAATTCTTATTGCAAGCAAGTCCATATGCTAGGTATAGGCACAAGCTTCCCTGCATTTTCAAAAGAATTATCCTCCAGTTTGGAAGATGTGATGAAAACTGTCATGTAAAAGGGTGTTTTATTTTGCTTTGTTTTGTTTTTTGAAAGGACCTTGCCACGTAGTTCAGGCTGGTCTTGAACTCACTATGTAGGCTAGCTAAGGCTGGACTCTGGCTTGTAGTGATTCTCCCTCTTCAGCCTCCCTAGTACCAACATGCCTGGCTATAACGTGATATATTTCTCACCTCCCATTTCCTTTCCAGCTGAAACTCTACATGAACACTGCTACTGAGGAAAGACCATATCATTATGACAGATAAAACTGCTACCTATATATGTCCTACTTATGGAAAACTAGTAAAGGAGATTAAAATTGTTGGGTGAATATAATCCTTACAATATATATGACAGGGCAATTTAAATATTTTTATAATACATATATCTTCCATTCATTTAGAAAATTAGAATTCCCTGTAGCTCTCAAGCCTAACATTCCTAAATAGTGCCCCCATTTATCTATCTATCTATCTATCTATCTATCTATCTATCTATCTATCTATCTATGCATCCATGTAGTGGGCACTGTGAACCAGCTACTCTCTCCAAAGCATAACAGATTTACATTTCATTTAAAGTATAATGATTATATTTATTGATTATATCTATCTATAATTAATGTTTTCACTATATAGTGGTGCCTTGCGTCACAAATGCTTTTGTTTGCTAATAGTTTGGTTCCCAAACCAGTGTTTTGGAAAATTTTGTTTTTGTCTGTGACTTCTGCATTGGGTCATGAAGATAACTATGCCTACCTTTCCCATAAGAACACAAATATGGCCATTTACCCCAAAGTTGTGGAACAAATGAAGTTAGCAAACTGAGATACCACTGTATTTAAAAGTAATACCAATTTTTATTTTGAAAATATATATTCATTACACAAGTTCATATTTAGTGTTTTCTTAAGATGCTTTCTTGGCAGTTTGAGGTTTTGATTTAATGGACTATAAAATGGACTTCTGGAATTGTTATGTAATGTTTTCACATAATTTTATCAATTGCTATTTTTCAATTTTGTAAGATCTGATAAAATGTATTATGAAAGGAAATTTTAATGTTAACATATGAAATTACTGCACGTGTTCATTATGAAGAAAAAATTACCCCAAAAAGATAATACTAAATGATACATAAGAAAAAAAGGTAGGTAAAATAAATAAAGGTAGTAAATAAAGTAAAGGTAGGTAAAATAAATAAAAATAACACCTTAAATATTTTAAAGGTAAATATGATTATTCTACAGACAAAAAACATTATTCAGGAACTTCCCCCTCTTATCCTAAGGCTCTACTGAATTGGTGCACAAGTTTCTATCACATTTTTGTAGTTAAATTATAGAATCCTAAACATTTTAAAATTCAAACAAATATGTGCAATGCTAACTATAAATCAGGTGCTACAAAATCAGTATTGCTTTGTTTTCCATTTTTTAATTTTTTAATCGTGTTTTTCAACAGTGCAATGCTCCATTTGCAGGAAATGTTTCAGTAAACATTGTATTTAGCTTATCCCTAAAATACTTACAATAAATGACACAAGCATTCACATTTAGCAAAGCCATCTATCCCACATGTTTGATATTTCAAACTAGTCCTTCAAAAGATTATTTTCTTACAAGAAATGTAGAATATTACCCATACTCATCTCATTTATATATACAAGTAGTACACAAACTTACAGCTTCCTGTGAATAATAACTGAGTATGTTATGGCCTATGAGATTCTTACAAATAACAGAGATATCACACCCTCCTCAAATAAATTAATTCCTTTTCTTTTACTTTATGTTTGACTCAATGTACATTGTTTGAAGTGCCAGGACATATCAAAATTTCCATTTAAAGACTGGGGGGAAATGTTACTTAGCTGAGTTGGAGATTTTTCAAAGATTTTAGTAATAAAGGCAAATAAACAAGAAAGGTAAAATGTCTGAAATCTGCAAAACATCTGTCTCATGAAACTAGGAAGGATTGCAAGATTTTAATACTTCTGCTTTCTGTTCCTTTGAGCATGCACATTTACCATGCTGTTGGCCCTTTCATGGGTAACCTTAGTATTCTCAGAAACCATTTATCAGTCTAAGGCAGAGTATTTCCCCAAAGAGGTTCATCCTTTAATACATGCAACCCATGAGTATATTAAACTACATGCAAAAGTGAAATTAATTACATTTACCTTGCCAATGTAACTAGCATATGGACCTTAAACTAAGGCGATTTTCCAGGCTCAAGAAACTAAGAAAGTCTCCCAGCTCAGTTAACAATCTGAATGAGCTTGGAATGGATTCATCCACAGATACAGAGATAAAATAAAAAGAAATAAGAAGAAAAGAAAAAAGGAACCAAACTCACAGCCCTGCTAACACTGTGACTTCTGCATTAAAAAACTAAGCAGAGGACCTGGTGAGTCCCTTTAACTAAACTTCCACTATAAGATTGTTAGTTAGCTAGTAAGTGGATATTATTTTGAACTGCTAAATTTGTGGCAATTTGTAAACAGCAGTAATAGAAATTATTACATTGTTCTGAAAGATACCTTAATCATCATTAGAGACCAAGCTTAACTGACTCATTATAACACAGCATTATTTTATTTGACTAATTTTTACAGTATATATTTCAATGTTTCTTTCCAAAACAAGTGTTAGGTGTTTATCCAATTACTTGCTAAATAAGTGAAGAAAGGCAGATCTTAGATTGAATATAAATGGAAAATAAAATTATGTATTATGAGCCCACTGTGTTCCAGACACTGCCACACTGCCTGTTCAACTCTTATGTTCATTTTATTTTTACTAACAAAGTCATAGAAATGAACAGAGAAATAGAGGTCTTTATATTTCTGTAAAGGACTTTATAAGTTGACTAGAGCTGTAATGAATAGTTTTGAAATGTTAAATTCATCTCAGACCCAATTTGGGATGAAATGAGAGTGAATGACCAATATTTGTAATTAACACAACTTGGGCGAATATGTTGCGACTGCCTACATAAAAGCCTGCTTGGATAAGAAACAGATATTAAATTGTATCTGTTTTTACAGTTATTGTGACAAAATAGACTTTCTAATGGATTACTTTCCTTAATCAATGGATCATTTAAAGTGAGTTACAATGTCTATTTCTCTGAAAACAAACAATTTGGAGGCTTTTTTAAAATTCTTGTTCTATTCTCTTATCAATTCACCCTCAATTCAAAAGCCCTCATTCTATCCAACAAATTCACAGAAGATTAAATTAATTGCGGTATTGATTATTATGCATTGACTTTCAACTGGCTATTTAACTATTAGCATATCCAATACATAATACATAGGTTTATATTAAAGAATATATTTTGTAATACTATAACATCACTTGGCAAGTGCAGTGAAATGTTTTCAATTCATAAGCTCTTCTTTTTTTTGCGGGGGGGATACCGGGGATTGAACTCAGTCCTTGCGCTTGCAAGGCAGGCCACCGAACCGCTGAGCTAAATCCCTGGCCCAATATCAGAACTCTTCCAAATGAATTGCTAAAATACTGTTTTACTTTACTTCATTTTGCAGAAAGACAGGTTTCCCTCTTAAATGAGAATTTATTTCATTGTATATATCAGTTATTTTTGATAACTATAAATCTTTGTGCGAAATTCTAGTCTAAAAAAACCTAGGACATTGACTCAAACAAACTTAAAATGTAAACAGGAAAATATATTTAAAAAAGAAAAATTTCACAAAATTAATGGAGACCACTGACATGGAGAAAGGGAAGTCTGTGTGATCACTTAGAGAGGTAGATATTGTATTCCTAGACACCTCCTGTACACACACACACACACACACACACACACACACACTTTTCTCATCATTTGTTTAATCACCCACTAGACAGAGGAACAATGTATAGTCAAATTATTCATTTATAAAATATATCTGTGATATGAAGAAGTTACAAGACTGGGATTCTACAAAGAGATGATTCCTGGCTTTTTCTTCTGTTCATAGAAGTTTAGTCATAGATCAATGACTGAGTATGTGGTGGTGGGGCTTCCTAAAGAATACAAAACAATACTGGTATCCCCGGGTATACATCCCAGAAGTCATGCTTGCATTGGAAAAGCAAGAGTCTTCATTCATTTAGGCTGCTATGAAAAAATAACACAAACTAGACAACTTACAAATAACAAAACTTTTTCAGTTTTGGAGGCTGGAAAGTCTAAGATGAAGGTGCTAGCAGATTCACTGTTTGGTGAAAGCCTGCTTTCCCAGATGGGAACTTGGCTATGTTCCTGCAGGTTAGAAATGGCAATGTTCTTACTTGTACTTGCTCTGCCCACCTGGACCTAATTACTTCCCAAATGGCCCCACCTCTCCTAAGCCTAGGATTTCAAAGTATGGTTTTGGAGGAAGAGAAATATTTGGATTGTGGCCGGGATTATTTTCAAAGGTCTAAGAAAGGAATAACATTGGAAATTTTCTTTTCTAATCTTTCCTTGAGCCTAGAGCACTGAAATGCTTTCAAATTCTGAAGATGGTTACAGATAACCACTACTCAGAGGAGATCATTTCTTTTGCAGTCTCAACAAGGTGAAAAATGTTGTTTAGAGTCTTGCTACCCAATGTGTGCTGTGCACATCTATAGTAGCAGCATCACCTAAAAGGTACTTAGACTTGAAAAATCTAGGACCCACCTCAGATCTACTAAACCAGAATATGTAGTTAATAAGATCCCTAGGTGATTTGCACATGCATTAAATTTTGTGAGAAATGTATTGGTTGTACGGACTGTCAAGTTTATCTCTGTGTTACAGCAACCCAGGGAGTTAAAAACAGAATAAAATGAAATGAACAAAAACACTGGATAATTGGGTTCCTCCCCCAGACTTTCTAATTAATTGATATTGAATATTAATAGATTCAGAATTTTTTAAAACACCCAAGGTGGTGATTCAACCATGCACCAAAGTTTGAAATTACCAGTTTAGAGTGTTATTATTCTGTGATTTGACACCTTCACTTGCTACTCTAGCATATAGCCAACTTGTCATCACTTCTATCCTACTATAAAAAAGGACACATTTGAAATATGATCTAAAGACTTATTAATTGGCATGAATATGATCTTTCCTTTTCCCCATTATTATAAGACATATCACCATCACAAAAGTAGAAAAAATAACCAGAATGCTAACCAGCGTGTCTGTTTCTACTTAAGGGATATTTTATTCTAGGACACATCGAAATATAACACTGAAAGGCACAGTGTTATTTTCTTCACTTCTGTCTACTTCCAATTCTTCCTCTTCTCTATTTTAATGTTCTTCTCTATCTTCTGCAATTTCCAAACATAGTTACATGTCTGGTTAATAAAAGGTCTGGTACCATAAATAAATATATATA
>NW_022900950.1:62991144-63023497 GCF_012274545.1 Fukomys damarensis | reverse complement strand
AGATAATCTTAAGAGATAAATTAGAAAAGTTGTGTACTATATATGGAAACCATTGTATCTTGACCATTAAGGCACAGTCATAGAACTTTGGAGCTGAGCCTGAACATGTGGCTCTGATGAGGACCTGCAAAGAGAAGTGGTCCATCTGCCCTATCATTTATATGCCAATAGTTTTCCATAGACAGTCCAACGCTCCATAGGGCACAAGTGAGAGAATGGATTAAAGAAGTTTCAGTTATGACTATTGGGGGAAATGAGATAATTATTTAAGAGGCTTTCATGTCAGGAACTGTCAACTATGTACCAATTGCCAATATGCTAAGTACCTACTAAGGACGAAGACCATAAAATATAGAAGGAGAAAGATATTTTTAAAACTATAGAAAGCACATTATAGACATGAAAACCTAAAATAAACAAAACTACAATTACTACTAATTTTAAGTGTTAGGAATAAGAGTTGTGTTGATGAGTCCCACTACTCATTGTCTTATTTTTACATGTTTGAGAAGAAATAGGACAGTATTGCCTCAATTGATGAAAAAATAAGGAACAATCAGATATATCCAACATGGTAATGAAAACACATATTCACATTCTAAACATTCCAACTACTGATATTAACATTTTGAGAAACTTTATAAATATTTGAGTCACATGTTTCTCAAAAGTCTGAGTAGGATGACCCTGGAGATATACTTAAGACTAAAGGTAATTCATATAATGTAGATGGCACTACACCTTGACTGTGGTAGGCAACTGTTCAAACTTCTCACTTTCTCTTTAGCCTTTCCCACCTTGCTTAAAGGCACAAGAGTAATAAGGTCATAGAAATTTCCATTGTCAATTTTTGCATTTGCAGACCTTAACACTGCTGAATGGATAAATAGTAAAGGTAGGGGATAATATTTTGGACTATAATTGCTTTGAATGGAAGTGTAAATTAATCAAGATGTAAAAATTGATTCTTACATCTTTATCCCTTTTCTTCCTATTTCACATTGTCAATTATCTCATTAGGATCTTATGTACTATTATAGTTTATTCACACCAGAGAAACTATCTGGTTTTTACACATGGCTAAAGTGTAGAGAAAGGGGCAAAGGTAGGAGAAAGCTAATAAGGGCAAAGAAAAAAAATGAGAAAATGAAAAAATGGAAATAAAGTGTTTGTAAATGGGGAGGGTAGGAGGGGGTGAAGGGAGGGCAGGGACAAGGGGAAAAACTGAGAACCAAGACCTGACATGTAAAGATCCCAATGATGAATGTAACTGTACCGTATACCTAAAATGTACCAATAAACTCAATGAGGAAAAAAATAAAAAATTGATTCTTAAATCCATTAAAAGTTATCACTAATCTCCAAGTATATAGAATACACAGAAATGCTTTTAAAATGTGCAAATGGAACTCTTCTTTGGATCTGAGAGTTTAGTTAAGGACATTGCAAATAAAGCTACAATTTAGTAGCATAAATGTCTTAATCGGGGATGAATAAAGCCAAAAGAATCAATTCAAGCATGTGATTTACAATATTTTGTGTGCAGCTGGTTTCAATTTCAAAATTATTAATAATCTCAAAGCTGAGTACATTTCAGTGAGTGTCCACATGTATTGTTACAGCAGAACAAGCAGGAAAGGCAAACTAAAAGGTTTGGGGAGTTTGGATGTCTGAGGCTTCATCTGTTCCTTATTTTACAGACTTTCTCTTTCTTTTCTCTGCATCCTGCTCTCTAATTATGTCCAAGTGGTCCTCTCATTTGTTTTTCTGGCCATTCTATCTGAGACATGCTGCCCATAATCTATAATATATGCTAATTTTATTTTGGCTTCTTTTTTATCTTCTCTGTTAACCTATTGTGCTTTGTTAAACTGGAGGACTTATCAATTCTCTTGCCCTTGTGATATTGCTTCAGGTAGCTACAATGATATATATATTATGATTAGAAATTAAGTGACGAGATACTAGTTGGGCTTAAACAACCATCTCTCCCTCGCTTTACTAACCAAAATATGAATGGAAACAGAAGACTGATATAGATATATCTTACTTTGTCAACATGTGCACAAAAAATTCTCTTCCATTATAACTTTATTATCACTTTGGCCATGATAAGCATAGATAATTTCAGAGTCCATGATGCTAGAAAGTGGTAAAAGAGTAAAGGGAAAAGTAAAAATTGGTAAAATTTTCCTCTGGAGCTACTGACCAATATGTTCACATTTTAAAATAGGCTTTCTTTTTTCTTTATTATTTCATCTCTAAAAAATATAACTAGAATTTAAAATTGCAATATAATAAATATATTTTGTATGTGTGCAAGCATCATATTACAGTATTAGATAATAATGAGAAAATCCCTTACATTTATTACTATGATTGGTTAAATAAGGTATTGCATAAAAACAATAAAATATAGGGAGCCCTCTCTGCCTTTATCAAAAAGTGTAACCTAGCACAGTCTCCACTCCTATAATTACAAGGTTATTGTATATTTCTCATACGTCATTACACTCCTAGCAAAGACTCCTCATTCATCTACAGCAGAGTTGCTTAACTTTGTGGCTATGTGACTGACATATACGTAGAAAACAGACAATGAGATGAGACTGGCCATGGGGGATATGTTCTCCAAAATTTTTCACTCCGTGAAAAGCTTAGTCATAAGATCTACAGACATTTTGTGATCCAGTAATATGGGGATGATTTTATCCCAGCACTGCAGGTGGATAATTTAGTATCTGGTAAGGACCAGCCTGTTTACAGGCTACCGTGGGTGGGGGGGAGAAAAGCAAAAAGGGAGAAAGAGGAAAAAAGAGAAAGACAACAAAAAAGGGAGAGGTAGAAGAACAGAACTAGTGACATCTTTTAAATCATCAGATCTGTCTGAGTTTGAAACCTGCTACTCTGTCCTTTTCCACTCAATGAACAATAAATCAACTGTACTGCTTTTATTTCTCCAAACTATTTTGAATTTTCTCCCCAATATTTACAGTCTTTAAAGTCTTGTCTAGTACTCCACCAGAACTGGTTGTAGTTCTGCAAACACACCCTCCATCTCTCAGCATTTTGTAATGCTGATCCTTCCGCTTAGATACCCTTTCCTTCTTTAATTAAAAAGCATCTAAAATCTATCCAGTCTTAGTTCAAGTGGCATCTCTTCTGGAAAATAGGCCCTTGAAAGTTATTTCCTTCTGCTGTCAGTTCATTTTACACATTCTGTAATGTAGCGATTAATTGAATAATATTATAGATTATTACTTTTGCACATGATTTTTTATCACAAAAGTAAGTTCCTCAAAGGAAAAAAATAATTATGAAGGGAAAAAGGAAATCAAAGATAACATCAGAGACCTATCACTTAATATTTGGCTTTTTAAGCCAATGAAGCTAGTGCTTAATAATAGGTAATGTTTTAATCTTTTCATATTTTTCTTTATACATTTGCTTAAGTTAATACATGTTACTTAGGAAAATAATATGTCTCTAAAATAGTTACTCTCCTTACTTTTACTTGGATGTTAACAAGGCAAAATTCTTTCATTAAATTTTCCCATTCCCTAGAAATTTCTGGGACACCTTATATTATTTATGACTTCAGACATTAGATCCTCTGCTCTCAATATAAGCCATGGAAACATATGACCTTAGATAAGAAAAAATTACAAATATCCATAGAATAATGAATACAATAATATAAGTATAGTTTACTATAGGATCTGAGTCAGAGGCCTTCTATGTAAGGTCAACATTTACTTACCCTAAGCTTTGTGGTTTTGAGCAAATTAGGTTTCAGAATATCAGTTTCTTGTTCAGAAAAAATATATGACATAAGGCTGAAAAATAATATTAAGAGAAAATAAAGTAAGTGAAAAGCAATTTGCATATTCTAAAGTGCCAGATTGATGTAGCAAAAAAGGAGTCACTGTGGCCTAAACAAAAGGAGTTTGGGAGATGATACTAGTGATACTAGTGAGAAAAAATGCAGTAGAATTTGGAGTTAATAGAAAGTGGATGAGAGCAGACAAATACTTACAGAAATTTGTCTCTGTCAGAGAGGAAAGCAGTAAGGCAAAATTGAAAGAAAATGTATGGTTGAAGGAGATTTTCCTCCCTCTTTTCTTTCATTAAAAAAAACATTAGAGAGCATAAAATCAATAAGGAGGAAGAATAGAAGAAAGAAAACAGAGAAGAATAAATTGCTGTAGTCTAAAACAATGCGTGTTATCCAAGGAAAAGGTAAAGGTAGCTGCTGTAGACAGGATGAAAGATGCCTCATTAAGAGGGAAAAAGCCAGAAATGGGAGCACATAAAATTACAGAGTTGATTAAAGGAAGTTAAGAAAGTAAATACCTATTATCTCTGTGAAGTAGGAAGATTAAATCATCTGCTAAGGTAAGGGAAAATGGAAGAGTTCAGGAGTTTCAGGACAATGAGGATACCTGAAATAAATACTTGAAGGGGAAAGAATCCAGTTATGAAGAGGGCTAATGATTGTCTTGACTATGTGTTTGCATGTTCTGTGATCACTCACCATAGAGGTACAGGTTCAGATGAGGATATGGGACATTTGAACACTAAGTAAAATGGAGATTTTATTAGACAGGAATGCCACAAAGGACAAAGATCATGAAGACATTAAGAAGAGGGTATTTGAATTGGATGAAATATCAAAAGTTTTGGAAGAGATTTTTAAAAAAACTCTGATGAGAGATCTTCTATGGAGCAATAAGAGGATACTGAAGATTACAAATATATACTCAAATAGGTTTTTTAATTAAAAGAACAATAGAAGTTGTAGTCAGACAACACAATTCACTTTTAAAAGGTGGAGCAGTTTTGATCAACTTCATTGCATTAAGTGCTACCACTGGGAAGGAAATTTAAAAGGTTAAGATGAGACGGTCAGCAGAGATAGGTAATGAATTGCTGAAGTACTGGTTGCATTCATTATCTAGTGGAGGGTAAGTATCCCATGGGGTGGCAGGAATTAAGGAGGAAAGGAAGAACCTGAAGACTGTGTCATTTGTTAAATGAATGAGCTGGAATGATGAGGAACTTTGCAGCTGATAGTGACAAAAATTATATCTTGGGATTTGAAAGCATAAAACTTTGGGGGGTGGTTCTTGCTGTTTCTTTACATTTATACAAAGAAATAGTTCAACTGTCTCTCAGTGAAAGATCGTATTGGTCTCATGACTTATCTTGTGAATCTTAATATTCTTAAAAAATAATTTAACAACACCAACAAAAGCCTTTTTGCCAACCGTAAATATAAAGACACTGTCCTTTTTATTAATCCTCTTCACTCTCAATTATTCGATACCCTTAAAGTGTGTGGGTAACTAGTTTTATGTAGTTGGAAATTCCCATCTTTCCTATCTTGTTTAAAAAATGGTATCAATTATGTCTTGTTATATTAGTGTGCACTTTAAAATTCTGATATGAATGCCCTGAATCCTTAAACAGCAAGAGCTTCTGCAAGAATTTGGAAAGATAATAGCTGAACTCCATCACCTTACAGAGTAAAGAGCACACTGCTTGACCCTGAACCACATGAGGTACAGGAAAATATAGAATTAAACGGCTTTAGGGCAATAGTGCTCTAGAGGAAAAGCCTTGTTTCTACTTAGTTTAGGAAATAAAAAATAAAGCTAGAGAAGGGCATGATGATTTTAACTTGTGGCGGAATAATACTCTGAAATGTTATTTGTAAAAAAAAAAATTTTTTTCTGATTCCCCATGATCATGGAAACTCAGAGTGCAGGATGCAGGACTACCATTTACAGAAAATTAAACTGTACAAGGGATTAAAAACCTGTGACTATTATTGCTTCTGTCTAATTATATCTGATTAATTCCATCTTGACTGCATTCAAGAGCTTGAAGAAAAGGATAGACTCAAGACCATATCTGTTTAATTGTAAATCTCTATGGGGGATCCATGGATTGGTCATATTTCGTCAAATCTAGGATTCAGAAATCTACATAGTACATAAGTACTACCACTAAATAAAGCTTTTTTTTTTTTACATGAAATTGTTTCTTCTAACTTGGTAGTACATTAGATAATCAATGACATAACATTTAAATAAAACAGCTTATTCTCATTGAAAAAGTGAAAGTGCTAGAGGTTTTATTTCTATACCACAGAAAAATTAATAATCTTTGGCTTTTTTATCCAAATCATCTAGTGCAGAAGATACAACTTAGCAGAGTATCTTTACAAAATTCTTAAGTAGCTAGAAGGCTGAGTTACTCATTTATGTAGCCTTCACTGGGTAAGAAATCATGTCTGTAATGAACAAAATAATATTGCCTCATTCTGACTCTATTATCATGAGCACCATATTTCAGTTGAAATAGTCAGGAATTTCAGAAACTTGAAAATTTAGTATAAAAGGATAAAAGTAAATTGGTTTTTTTATTTCATGTCATAAACTCTAACATGAACAAGAGAGTAATGACACAACTAAATTAGTAATTGTTATTTCCATTTGGGATTATCAATTGAATTGTTATCTTTTGTAAACATTTTAAAATCCAGATTTGTGTTCCATATTTCCAAGTACTGTTTTTCACTATTTAAAAAAAATTATGGAAGCTCTTCCAATAATGTTAGATGACACTGCTGTCTTCTAAAATTTAGAATGTTTGATAATTCAAGAGTACTTTTTTGCCCTTAAAACAAACCAGAGATTGTTTTCTTTAAGAAAACTGACCTAGTGCTCAATACATTTACATTAAAAACTAAAACTTATTTTTGCATCCTGTTTTTATTAGTTTTACAAATAATATATATATGATAGTAGTTTCAGCAATTGTTTCTAAAAGATCTTTGAAGAATAACTGGTCCCATTTGCAAACAAAATGTCAGTAAATCATATTAAAATTCGAGATAATTTCCCTTAATCATGTCAAAAAAGTCAACTCACATTTTCAATCTAATGTCTGTTTTGAAGAATGGATTTGCAATTTTAGCAAACATGTTTTGATACTATGTTTTTTAAAAAAACTATCAATATGCATTTCTAATTTTTCTTTAATATACGGTGCTGAATTATATTTAGGCTTACTAATTACGATATTAGGCTTATCTTCAGAAATGAAATTATAAACTGTATATAATAACCTCTCCTTGTATGTATTTTATTTCCCCATTATATATTTTTAAATGCATGTAATATTAGAGACATGTTAAAATTATGAAGTACATATTTCATATATTTTATCCTTTAGGACAGTTCACTATAATTGCATTCAGGTCAGGCTGTAAAGAAGCATATTGATTTGCTGTTCACAGTCCACAGTTGGTACAGCTCTTGGGAAGTCAGTGGTTAAGTGGAGCCACAGTGAAGTCACGCATCTCTCAGGCCTGCCATAGTGGTGTCCTGCCAACTAAGTCATTGTCCGAGATCAGCCTATGTTAGAGGCAGCCTGGTAAAATCATAGAGATGGACTTCAAAGCACAGCATCAAGAATCCTCATTCAGCTGCACTCTCTGTAACAGTAGATTACCTGATGCATTCTCATGAGCACTGTAAAAATACTTTTTAAATTATTCTATATGCCTCAATTTTCCCACCTTTAAAATGGAGTAGATAGTAATTTCTTCTTAGGCTTACTCTCAGAATTAAATAATGCAGGCTTTAAAAATAAAGGCGCTGGACGCAAAATAAGTGACATAAATTGTTTGTTAAAATGAAATGAAATAAAGTAAAATATATAACCTGTTCTAAGGACGTTATCAAGACATTCTGTTCACAAGCAGAAGGATTTTTTCATTTATTTAGAAAACGATGTTTGCTGTGTAGTAGTGTGAATTTATTTATTTAATTTTTTATAATTAATTTTATTGGTACATTTAAGGTATACAATATAATGACAATCATCATTGGAAATTTGCACCTTTACACAGAAGTGAGGGCCACTAAAACTCCAGAGAACTGACTGCCACATGCGTTTTAATAGCAGACTTTTTTTTTTTTTTGTAAAAATAGTCTTCCTGAAGTTCAAATTTTGTGAAGGAAACCTATGCTCAGTATTACAGCAATGTTGTAGGGAGGCTGTGTTCTGTGAAAAGACTGGTTCAATTTACAAACTTTTTCTCACTAGGCCTCCAGTCTGAATTCTAAAAGGTTGTTATATGGAAGAATCATATAAGCACACTCTCCTTACATAGATGTGTATCATCCATGACAGGTGATAGATTAGGAAATCTGGCATTTTATTTGAACCAGAAACAGAAAGGGAATTGACTGTTCCCTATGGAGAGTCTTTATGCCTCTCTGAAACAAATGGGCCCCAGACACAGATCTCTAGGCAGACCCTGACTTAATCCTCATTTCCAGTCCAGTCTGGCCAGACCTGCCACACTCTCTATAATTCAATTTATGACATTGTAAGGCAATTGTGCCCATCTTTACCTGTCTCAATAGCATATACAGTAGTGCACAAGATCTGTGATCACTGAGTGTCAGTCTTTAATGAGCATTAATATTTCTTTTACATAAAGATCACTAAAAATGTTTCTATAATAGTTTTATAATTATCATAAATTAAATATATGACAAGAGATCTTGGTTAAAATATTGCTGTCTTTTGTCCTCTTATTCAACAAAAATAAATCACTGTTCTCATTTTACATCAATTAGAACTATTGCTTTTTATTAAACTATCACAATGATTTGTAATATTTAATGTTATCACGTGACAAATCTGGTTTTTTGATTATTTTAATGTCATTAATCATCACTTCCTAAGGAAACTTTTCATCTACTTTATGAGTTTTTTTGTTTTGTGTTGTTTTTTGTACCAGGGATCAAACTCGGGACCTTGTACTTGCCAGGCAGGTGCTGCACCAGTGAGCTACATCGCTGGCATCTTCTTTTACCATTTATTAAAGTGATTTACCACCACTAGACTTGTGGTAAAAGATTAACAATTTAAATAATACAAATCTCAGGTATTCTTATTGTAATATTAAAGAAAAATGAATACATTTTTCTAGAAAAGGAAAGCCAACCATTTTAAAGAAACAGTAGCTTCTGTTTTAGGTAAGAAATGAGTAATCTCTGAGAAACTTGTTTAGTATGTTGTACCCACACAGTAAAATAAGTTGACTATTTTCTAGTATCCTGATAATTAAAGAATATTTATTTTCTGAAACATTTTGAATTTTTAAATTAGTATGACTCCTTAATAATGGATATAAAGAAAACATTTTTAAAATATTACCTTGCAGTGTTTAGATCTCATAGTCTTATAATAAACACTTGACTCATGGAGCTGCATATAGTGAGAATAACTTTAATAATCTAGATTATTTGTAGTAATCTACTGCTTGTTGTCAAAATCATTTTTCTACTTTACACTCTTTGAACTATATTACTTTTATAATAATTTCTGTAATTGATATTTCAGAAGTAGTTTTATTCCTCTTTAGTACTATGACTTAATAGTCTCAAAAATATTTTCCCATTCTTAAAACTGAATTGAAAGAAATCTGGGACAAACAAAATAAACAATGGTAAATGACGTTTTTTGAATTATTTTGCCATTCAGTGAGAATGACATCCAAAACATTCTTAATTCATTAAATTCTTTAAAAGTTAAAGTTTAATACTGTTCATAAAAGTATTTTTCTATGTTTATAAAATGTATATTCAGGCAATTTTTCTAACAATTGAGTAGCATAGAAATTGAGTAAATATGAATAAGAATAAATGAAATTGGAATTGAAAAGAGCATTTAAATACTAGTGAAGTTGTTACCAGGCATCTGACATTTGGTTAATACAATTAAGTTCTGGGCTTATTCAAGTTCTCTTGGAATAAAAGCGGCAATTTATTTCAAAAATTTTAAAAACTTTTATGAAAGGATGTGTAGATTTCTGAAAATACATTTAAATTATGTGTGTTAATTTTGAAAAGGGATTTATGTACGCTAATCTTTAAACAAATATTGGCTAAATCTTTAATAATAAAAAAGCTTACAAAGACTTTACTCTGTAAGGTGGGATATTTTCTTCTTTTGTCCCAATTCATAACAATTATGTTCATACCCAATTATGCCATTAACAATTTGGTCTCAACTCTTCTAATAACATTGTTATAAAATGTCTGTAAAAATTATTAAAGTAGGTACTAAAATGTATTAATTAAGGATAATTGAACTCAAATTAATGAGTGGGGATTATATACATTTTTCTAAAATTATCCTAATAACATGTTACTAAATAGTTTAAAATGTGCTTCTGTTCCCAAAAAGGAAGTGAGACATTTAATTCAGAATGACTAAGATAAATAACTCCTTTGATTTACATTACGTCAACATAGATCTGAATTCTTATGCAGAGCCATTACACAGTTGCTGGATGAATATTAAAAAGGATCACTCCTGATGCACTCACTATTAAATGTCCTCCTTCCCATGAACTCCTTTGCACTCCCATGTACTAATTCAGTTCTTAACTATTATTTTAGAGTAGATTATATAGTATTTGCAAATGAATTTATTAAATATTCTACAGAAGTCACAGAAAACTTAGTTAAATGAATCAGAGATGTCTGCGGTAGGTTCTGATAACCTGCTTGGTGCTACAGTACAAGGTTTAGAGAGAAAAAAATAAAAATACAGAACTAAAGAGACAGAGTAACTGGGGAGCTGAGATGACTAATGCTGCTCATCCAGAAAAGGCACTGGTCAGGCCAAGCCACTGATTTTTATTAGTGATCATTTGGGGTAAAGCTAAAGTACACGTAAGGATGAGACCATGTGCAAGGACATGCAGTCGTGCAGTTTCTATGGAAACTAATGCATGCAAGGTTTGTAAAGGAAGAGTCATTAGGAACAGAATAGACAAAATGTATGGTGATAATTCAATCCTTGTTCTTCTAGTCAAGAAGGTTTTAGTCATGAGAATAGAATTTGGGTGCAAGTCCTCCAACCTCCACTGTATTATCTCAGATTGAGCCCCTGAGCATCACAGGCCATTTCTCTGGTCTCAGCTATGCCTGTTATAGAGAAGGTCAGGCCACCCTGAGCAGTACTGTTTCATGAGGTGCTTCTTTTTTCAAATAAATTTTATTAGTACATTTAAGGTATACATGTAGTGACCTTCATCATTGGAAGTTTGTGCCTTTATATACTCATGAGGCACTTCTGTGAGTCACATAGCTTCAGTCAGACCCCTTTCTTGAGCCAAATAACCCCACTTTACATGCCACAATTTTTCTATATTTTTTCCAGAATTAACTACTGTAAGAAGATAAATAAACTCAGTTGTTCTCTTTTTGTGCTTTAGTTTGTCCTGGAGGCCATTCTCACTTATTCTCCAACTACACAACTTAGTATGACCAGCTGTTGAATGTGTACTCTTTTTGGAAAAATTGCTCCTGATTTCTACAACACTATACTTTCATATCTACTACTAACTTGTTGAGTAGATTAATGGTTACCCGTGTTTCCCTTTTAAAATGCTTTGTATTAAATTATAAGGAAGTTTAAATATCAGTTTGTCAACCAGCTTAAGGTTAATATGTGACTGTCTAGGTGACTGGATGTCAATCCATTCCCCTGATCATTATTTTCCTCCTTCACTGTATGATGGATCCATTCATTCTTTCTTTTATTTAACCAAATGTGGTAGGGACGAGACATAGGTGTATTCAAACAGACAAAGTAATGAAGAAAGATATCTGGGTGTGGATAACAGGATTGAGATAAGACTGAGACATAATATAAGGAAAAGAAAAAAAAGGAATTTAAAGCAGAACCAAAAGGGGAACCAGATAAGTGACTACTATACTAAAAATGAGATAGAGTTGGCAACAAGAAGATAATTTGAGTGTTTGATTGTACAAAGAGTAAAGACTGGCAAGTCCCTAAGGCCATAGGCCCCTACAGCAGATAAACTCAGTGATCATGAGGAAATAATGAAAATGAGGTGAAGGAGAAATACAATAGCCTGAGATTTAAAAAGGTACCAGTGGCTGGTTGTACAAAGACCATGTGGGTTATGATAAGACCATAGTTTTTATTACCATAGAAAGAACCAATAGGATGAATTTAAGCAGAAAATTAAAACAAGATGATTAATTCCACCAGCAATTGAGAACTATGGAATATTTGGGGGTTTAAATCAATACTTATATTTTGAATATAGTAGTATCACTTTTTCTAGACTTCAATTTTTCATGCTTTTAGTGATCTGCAGTCAGGCACAACCTAAAAACTATTAAACGCAAAATACCAGAAATAAGCAATTCATAACTTTCATATTGCATGCCATTCTGAGTATTAGTGATGAATTATCCCTTTTGTCTCTTCACACTCTAATACTATCACCCTGTAAAGTCGTTTAGTAACCTCTCAGTTGTTTACCAAATAGATTGGCCCATTAGCACAGTGCTTGCTTGCAATAAAACCTTATTTTACTTGGTAATGTCCCCAACTGCAAGCTTATAATACTTATTCTCCTAATTATTTTGTCTTAGTATTAGAAAGGCTTGTTTTTTAAATTAACTTTATCAAAGCTATGTGAGTCACCTTTCTGTTGCAGAGACAAATACTGACAAATAGAGCTTTAAGAAGAAAAGTCTTCTGTACCTCACATTTGCAGAGGTTTCAGTTCATGGTTGGCTTGATCAAAGGCAGAAATGAATGGCAGTGAAAAGTTGCTCACTTTGTAACAGTCAAGAATGACAGAGCAGGAGAGGAGTTGAGAAAATGGAAGAAATATATTTTTCAAAAGCACAAACCCTGAACTACTTCCTCCAACTGCACCTAGTAGCATATTTAATTATGAGCACATGAACAAATAAGCCATCACTGAGGTTATTGCAGATATGATCTAATCACATCTCAAAAGCTCTACCTCTCAATAAATGAGAAATACACAATTCTGACAATGAATACACTATTCTGCTCCAAAATTCTGGGTCTTTCTCCTTTGACTAGTAGCATTCAGTTAACCTCCAAGAGTCCCAAAGTCTCCACACTTTCAACACTGCTCAAAAATTCAAGTACCCAATAGCCTCTGAGATTCAAATCTAACTCCTACTTGTGAGTCTCTATAAATATCAAAGACACTAGTGTGAAAAACTAAAAGTGTAAACAAGATCCAAATGTGGTAACTGACGATGTGAAATAGGAAGAAAAGAGCTAAAGTGTAGGGGAAGTGGGAGGGGTTATGGGAAAGGAAATAAGGGAAAAGAAAAAATATGAGAAAATGAAAATATGGAAACAAAATTTTTTTAAATAGGGAAGGGTGGAGAGAGTGAAGGGAGGGCAAGGGTATGGGGAAAGAAATGAAAACCAAGACTTGTCATGCAAAGGTACAAGATCCCATTGATGAATGTAACTGTACTGTATACCTAAAATGTACCGGTAAACTCAATGATAAAAAACAATAAAAAAATAAAAATCAAAGACAAATTAGATATTCCCACAATGCAGTGTTACTGGGAAAACACTCCCATTTCAAACAGGTGGTAAGTGGGCATAAATAGGAATTAGACCAAAGCAAGACTAAAACACAGTAGGGTAAAGATTAACTCCTCTAAATTTATGGCCAGTATCAAGAACAAAAACAATGCTGCAGCACACAGGGCCACTTCCCTGCACTGGCTCTGTTCACTGCCTACATTTTTCTTCAGCAGATATTTCACATTCCTGGCATCTTTAACTTATTGGGGTCTCCACTGCAATTTCAGTCTAACTTTCATAGCTTTACACATTTCCGTCTTAGGAGCTCCATGCAGAGATTCAGATCCTGTAACATTTTATTCTCCCAGGCCTTCATTTCAAATTTTAATGGAGGTCTTCTTGATCCCACCATTCATGCATTCCACATGCCTGAAAAAAATCAGAATCACTTGGGTTCCTCCAAAGTTTGTTGCTCTCCTGAAAAAAATCAGAATCACATGGGTTCCTCCAAAGTTTGTTGCTATCTTGATCAGTAGCTGGGAACCCTCAAATCATGGCTACAACATCCTCTGAATGCCTGGATGGCTAAGCATAGTAAAATGAATAATGGGGAACAAATTTTCTTGGTGGCTTTTATTGAGCAGGAGTTCAGGGCTATTTCCTCATATGAAAGATTTACACTTTTGTACCCTTGATCTGTACTGATGAGGTCTTGCTAATTTCTAAATTGCCCTAAACAAACCTTTTTCTTGTCCAATGTCAAAATACTTGGTTTCCTTCTGATGACATTAATCTCTTAAGTAACCATACCTTCTGTGGCCCAAATTTACTTGTGCTTCTTTTCTGGCACAATTGAAAGTGGTTCAAACCTTTTGCTGCTCATTTTTCTATGCCTTTTATTACTATAAATTAAATTAAAAGCAGCCAGCAGTAGTTCCATCATAGCTTAAATGTTAGACTACTTTGTTATTTCCTCCAACAGATCAATTAGTCCTTCAACTGTAAACTAAGTTTCACATGAAGTTTCACATGTAAGAGCACAGGCAAATTGTAGACAAATTCCTTGCCAGAATGTAGCAAGCATGGCTTCTAGTCCAATTTCCAATAAAATCTTACTTTTGATCTGAAACTTCAGAAGTACAACTTCTGCTGGCCACAATCTTATCAATATTCTTTTCTTCTATCCCACCAGGACAACCAATCACAGGCTTCTACAATCTGCATCTCACAATGTTTCTAAACCCTCCCCAAAATACTATTACAAAGGCTTGTGAACAACATGGTCAAGTACAGCCATGAAGCAGCTCTATGTCTTGGTACCAATTTTCTGTATCACTCACAATGACAGTTAAGATTGATTGTCAACTTGAATGGTTCAGAGCCATGTAGGAGATCACTAAAGCATATTTCTGGATGAATCTGAGTAGGTCATGGAGGAGTGGCTTTTGGAGTCCATGTCTGGTCCCTTGTCTTTTCTTTTCTAGCAGTGTTCCCCTGATTGTCAGTCATCATGAAATTATTATCTTTTCTCTACAAAGCTCTTCTATTATGCCATTTCTGCCCTGGAATCAGCTGATCACTGACTAAACTCTCTAAACCATAAGCCCAAGTAAGACTCTCCTTTAGGTTGTTGGTATTATGTGTTAGGTCTCAACAATAAAAGGTAACTAATACAGTCACCTTTTCATCATTTGGACAATATATCTGCAATTCACAGCTTAAAAGAGAAACTCACAGTTTCAGAACTTTCAGTTAATGCCTTGGCCAGCTACAAGGCAGAAATATGGCAGAAAGGGATGGCAAAAGAAAATTACTCAACTTGTGGTAGCTCCATCTCCAAACACATGAGACTTTGGAGGTTATTTCTAATCCCAAACATTATATATAAATATAGATATGGATATAGAGAGATATAGATAGATATATATACTTTTTATGCATGATTTATGTATATATATTATATATAATGCAATTATGTTATACATTGTATAACACATGTATACACACATATATACACTTGCTTTACAGTCATGCAGAATTATCAGAAAAATATATGACCAAGAATTTACCTCTTTAGAGAGTTCAGGGCTATGTGTAAATCCAAGTAGTCCTTTAAATAATTTTTAAATTCTTTACCAAATGAACACAATCTAAATTTAAAAATAGAAGAGATAACTTTAAGAGCACAATGTTTTGATTTATGGTCATATGAAGGAAGAAAATTAGGAGCCAATAAAATGTATATGGCTGGGGTATCAGTTGAAGTGGAATGGAAATCAGAAGTAAGTGGCTTAAGTGGTGTCCTCAAGATAACTGCTAAAAGTATTTTAATACTAGGTTGATATAATTTTATTGAATATTACTGAGGTATTGGCGACTAAACTGATCTGAAGTAATTCTTGCAATAACAAGAGCAATTTAATTGGTAGAGAGGAAATTTTAATTACAACACATTAGAAACATAAGTGAAATATAAACAAATTAAAGATAAAAAATATGTGTTATTGCCAGTTCTCCAAGGCCACCACTCCAATGTCACAAAATGATTTTTTTAAATGTGTCGATGAGAACAATCAAAGGACAAAGAAAGGTAATAACACATGTTGAATTTTAGGTATGAGATTAAATTGGATGAGTAAATCTGGACAAAACGAATATTCAGCTTCCAGAGGGAAAATTCTCAAACAATGAATGTCTTAGTTAATTTTTGCATTGTGAGGACAAATGCTTGACACCCACAAGTTAAAGGAGGAAAAGTTTATCTTAGCTCATAGTTTATAAAGGTTTCAGTCTATAGTGAGCTGCCTTCAAGGCAGGGTGGAATAGCAGAGAGACATTGAAGCACAGAAATAGTCCAGAGCACAACATTCAGGAGACAGTGAAGCATCAAGCAGCAGCATCAGGCCTGCTTTCCCTCTCTCCCATTGTATTGTTCAATTTGGGCTCTAAGCCTATTTGTTGGAACCACCTGCACCCAAAGTGGGGCTTCTATTATCCACAACCAGAACTATGTAAACCAAGTTAGTTATCATACACCTGGAATCTCAGTGTCATACATCATAAATCCAGCCACCTCCAAAAAGCCTCATCTAAGAGTGCATGAAGCTTTTAGGGAACATCTAGATAGAAGCCATACACTATATGTATCAAATAATTCCAGATATTCCTGACAGCTATGTAACAGGATGAATTAAACACAGAAATGTTTGTTGAAGTGCTATATGAAAGGAAATTACATTCTAAAATTTCCTTTCCTACTTTGCCAATTTGAAGACTGCTAATCCTCCTTAGAATACTGAAAAGATTCCTTCCTGGTAAGGTTGAATGAACAGGACTATGAAATAGGGAACACATGGAGGGACCTAAAATGGAGATGATGTACTAAAGCAAAGATGCATTCTGAATACTAAAATCACAAATTCCTTTCACTATTTTCACCTAGATGAAGACAGTGTGGCTGTGACCTATAGCTAGTGCAGTAATCTAAGTGAGAGATGATAGTAGTTTAGTCTAAGAGGAGAACAATAGGGGAAATATAAGTGCTTAGCAAGATTTAATAAGAAAAACAAAGAAAAGAGCAATGTGATACATTTGCATCTAATCAAGTAGAATATAAAGTTACTCTTCACTGAGATAAGGAAGTGCATGTAAGAAGAAAAATGTATTAAAGGCATGAGGAATGCAGAGTTGTACTATTTCAGGATTTCTAGAGAAACAGATTCACTAGAAAATATCTTGTATAATTATGCAAGAGGATATATTAAATAGGCTTGCAGGACCAGAGGTGGGAGAGTCCACAGTCAATACTGCAGAACAGAAAATCCAGCAGCTGCTCATCCCTAGAAGCTGGAAGCCACAGGAAAAAAAATAATAATAAAATAAAAAAGAGATCCAGGAAGAAGCTTCGGTCCAAGTTTTAAGGCCTGGAAGCTTCTTGCAGAGCTGCCTGTGTGAGTGCATGTTGGAAGACTGAAGAAACTAGAGATTGACATACAAATGTAATGACGAAGACTTGACCTGTTCAGAAAGGGGTACATACCTTTTTTTCTTTCTCTTTCTTGTTTGACCCAGGCTACAAACCTATTAATCAGTGTGGCCCACATCTGGGGTGGGTCTTTTACCATCAGTATACTGGATTTTATGTCAACCATCCACAGACACCCAGGAACTGTGCTTTACTAATCTGCTTGGCAGTTTTTAATCCATGGAAATTGACATATCATCATTGAAAGTTACATGAATGAAGTATTGGATATAAAGTTTTATAAGTTTCATTAACAGTTGTAGTTACAGCTCTAGAGTTTAAGATAAGCACTAAGTTAGACATATACCTGGTCTTAATGAGCATATTGATAATATTAAAAGTAATGAAACTGGTTGTGATTACAAGGGATTCAGCATACAGTTCCTTTGGAGGAACCTGGAACACTCCATTGTTTAGAGGTCGAGGCTACACAGAAATCAACAACACCCTGAAGAGATAATAGATGTGATTACAAATTTCATCATTGTTGTAGTATGTGTGTGTACTTCATTCAGTTTTATTGCTGGATATTTTCAATTGCTTGAAATATGATACTTTGTACATTATTAATTGATTGAGGATTTATTCTGTTTCTGGTTTTGGCTATTGTGAATATACTGCTATTAATATTTATGTACAAGTTTTTGCATTGTCATAGGCTTTCATTTTTTTTCAGAATATACCAAGGATATGAATTATTGGATCTTATGTCAATGCTGTGTTTTAACTTTTTAAGTAGCTGTCAGGCAGTTCTCTGAAGTGGTTGTACATTTTACATTTTATTAACAATGCGTGATAATTCAAATTTCCCTATATCTTCAACAGTGCTTATGATTTTTTTTAAATCTCAATTTTGGTTTTAATTTACATTCCTCTAATGACTAATGATGTTCATCATCTTTTCATGTGCTTATTAACCTCTTGTATATGTCTTTGAAAAAATATCGATTCAAGTTTCTTTTCATGTTTTAAAAATGGGTTGTCATTTTGTTGTTGAGTTACAAGATATTTTTTCTGAATACAAGGCCATTGTCAGATTTATGATCTCTAAATATTCTTTCCCATTCTGTTATTGTCCTTTAGCATTCTTGATGGCATCCTTTGCAGGGGGAGCTCTTAATTTGAAAATCTCAAATTTTATCTATTTTTCTTTTGTCATTTGTGATTTGGATGTTGTATCTAAGAAGTCTTTGCATAATCTGATGTAATGGAAATTCATTCTTTTTTTTCCTAAAATTTCTAAAATTTTATTTCTTACATTGTCATGTGTGATACATTTTAAGTAAATATTCATATACATTGTAAGGAAGAGCTCCAACTTCATTATTTTTAAATGTGGGTGTCTGGTTGTCCCAGCATCATTTGTTGAAAAGATTATTCTTTCCCTATTGAGTTTTCATGGCACCTTTATCAAAACCAATTGAACATAAATTAAAGATTTCTGGACTGTCAATTTCTTTCCAGTGATATCTATGTTTGAGGTTGTGCTGCACCCACATTGCTTTGAGGATGGTATGCCTTACAAAATGTTTTAAAATTGTGAACTGCAAGTTCTTCAGTATTGTTTGTTTTTTTATTCTCATTGAATATTGGTACATTTTAGGTATGCAGTACAGTTACATTCATCATTGGGATCTTGTACCTTTACATAACAGGTCTTGGTTCTCATTTTTTTTCCCTTGTCCCTGCCCTCCTTTCACCCCCTCCCCCCCTCCCCATTTACAAACACTTTATTTCCATTTTTTCATTTTCTCAGTATTGTTTTTTATAAAGATTTGATATTTTTGTCACTTATATGTTATCAACAGTTTGTCAAAGAATTCTGTGAAGAACTCATCTGGGAGTTAATAGAACTTTGTTAAATACATATATCAAATTGGGAAAGATCTCTTTCTTGACAATGTTGAATTTTGGATCCATAAACATAGAATTCCATTTCATTGCTTTGAAAATTCTTCAAATTCAATATTTTTTGTAGTTTTCATAATATAGGCTTAGTGTTTTCTTGTTAAATTTAAACATTAGTGTTTTATTTTTGATGCTATTTTATTTTATATTTTTATATTACTTATTGGTACATTTTAGGTATACAATACAGTTACATTCATCATTGGGATCTTGTAGCTTTACATAACTTATCTTGGTTCTTATTTTTTCCCCATTCCCCTAGCCTCCCTTCACCCCCCCACCCTTCCTTATTTACAAAGACTTTGTTTCCCTTTTTCCCTTTTCTCTTATTTTTTCTTTTCCATTCTTATATTTCCCCTACCTCTCCCACTTCCCCTATACCTTTAGACCTTTTCTTCCTACTACAAAATATGAATTACACATTGTGATCCTTGTTTATACTTTTAGTTTATCACACCAGAAAAACTATTCAGTATTTAAACATGTGTGTCCTATTTATTATACTTAAGAGTATGTCCTCAGTGTACATCCACTAAGATATAAATATCTCTAGTCTCTTGTTCTTTATAGGTGAGTACTACCCCATTTTATTTTTAAAAAATCTTCTTTATTCAGTCTCCAGTTGATGGGCAATTGGGCTGTTTCCTAGTTTCAGCTGTTATAAATGGTTCCATTATAAACATGGGTGAGTATATATCACTGTGGTGTGATTCTTGTAATTCTTTTGGGAAAACACCCAGCAGTGGAATAGCTGGGTCAAATGGGACTTCCACTTCTAGTTATTTAAGGTATCTCCATATTAATTTCCATAGTAGTTGCAACAGTCTGCACACCCACCAACAATAAAGATGGGATCCTTTTCCCACACCCCTACCAGCATTTCATCATTTATTATTGGTTGATTGCTTGATAGCAGCCATTCTTTCTGGGATGAGGTGGAATCTCAGTGTTGTTTTCTTCTGCATCTCTCCAATGACCAGTGATGTTTAATGCTTTTTTATATGTTTATTTGATGCTTTTACTTTTTGTCTGAGAAATGTTTGTTCATTTCAGATGCCCATTTTCTGAATTGGGTCTTTTTATTTGGGGGGCCTGACATTTTTGAATTCTTTATATATTCTAGGTAGCAGACCTTTGTCTGAAGAACAGTTAGTAAAAATTTTTCCCACTTTGTAAGTTGTCTCGTAGTTATCTTGGTGGTTTATCTTGCAGTTCGAAAGCTTATTAAAAAGATGAGATCCCCATTGTTGATTATTTGTGCTAGTTCCCATGCTACTGAGGATTTGTTCATAAAGTCTTTTTATATGCCAATGTCTTCAAGAATTCTACCTAACTTATCTTCCAACAACTTTAGTGTTTCTGTTTTAATATTTAGAACTTTAATCCATTTGGATTTTAGTTTAGTGAATGGTGAAAGATAGGGGTCTTCCTTTAATCTTTGGCAAGTTGAAATCCTGTTTTTCCAACATGATTTATTAAAGAGGCTATCTTTTCTCCATTGAGGATGGTTGGCTCCTTTGTCAAAGATGAGGTAGCTGAGTATGTATGGAGTTGTGTCTTCATCTTCCAGTCTCTTCCACTGATCCTCAGGTCCATTTTTTTTTTGCTAGTACCATGCTGTTTTTAACACAGTGGCTTTGTAGTATAGTTTCAAATTAGAGATTGTGATATCCCCTTCCATGTCTCTGTTGCCTAGAATTGCTTTTGGTATTCTAGGTCTCCTCTGGTTCCAAATGAATTTTTGTATTATTTTCTCTAGATGTGGGAAATATATTGTTGGGATTTCAGTAGGGATTGCATTGAATCTATATAGTAGCTTTGGAAGTGTGGCCATTTTCACTATGTTCATTCTTCCTCCCCTGGAACAAGGGATGTCTTTCCATTTTCTTATACCATCTTCAATCCCTTTTTTTCAGAACGCTGTGGTTTTAAATGTAGAGGTCTTTGTTTCCTTTGATAGACTGATTCTTAGATATTTCTTTTGATGCTATTTTAAATCAACTTAATAATTTCATGTCTAGATTACTCATTTCCAGTGTATAGAAATTCAATTATCATATATTAATATTTGCAACATAGTTGAATTAATTTTTAACTTTGAATCTATGAGATGATTTAAAAATCTAGTTTGCCAGAGAAATATTGTAGAATTTTCAGACTTAAGTACATCTTTAAATAAGATTTTAGGGTAATGAATTTATAGAGAATAGAAGTAGCAGTGTAAAAGTTTTTGCTCAATTTTAGTTCAGTTGCAAATGTAGGCAGTATTATAAAAGCTTGCTAAATATTCAAAGGTGGATGAAATGAACAATAAAATTATGAGATCGTAGTCTTTAAAATATATAAAAACAATAAATCAAATTCACATAGAAATATAAAGGAATTGCTTTGTTCTCAAAAGTACTTGTGCAACTTTCTACGAATTCAAGCCAGAACAGAACAATCATCTTGCTTTTGTGTCTATATGGTCTTTGAGGATAAAACCCAAACATTTATCCCTAATTGTCAACATCTTACAAAGTACTCACCTCTCAGCAGATATTCTATAAATGAATAATGAATAAATGAATTTTTAATTTGTCAGAATAAATTAAGTAAAATTATACTTGAATGTTGTTACTACTTGAATGATATAATCAGGTATTGTTCATTTAAATAGATTTGCTGTAGTTCTCAATACTGTCTGCACAATAGAATCAGCTGAAGAGATTTTTAAAAATACCAATTCGCAAGCCTTCCTGTAGAGTTTTGATTTTGTTATTTGGGGGTCGGGAATATATACTGCAGTATTTTTAAATCTTCCGGAATGATTGTAATATGCATTAAATGTTGAAGTCCACTGAGCTTTAGGTTTTGCAAACTCCAGTGGTTTTCATAAATGTATATATGTTGTTGGTATTAAATTTATTTTCATCCCAACACTCATCATGTTTAGTTACATTCAAACATAAACTCATTATACAAAAATGACATTTGTAAGGTGGACACAACAGAATGCCTGACATATAGTAGGGGTTTAATGCATTTTATTTTCCTAGAATCTTTCTTTTCAGTTTGGTGTGCTTTAATGTTATTTATTTAAATGTCCTAACAACCAGTATTCTGTGTTCAAGTGAAAAAGTAAGTAGTCTTAAATTATGTTTCTTCACATTCTTTTCTTTCAATATTGATGTGTATTACATAAGGATTATAGTCACAAAAGAATATTAATGAAACTTGAGGAGAGAGAGAGATCTCTTCAAGAAATTGAAAAGCCATGAGTCACAGAATATTGTGGCTGTGGTTCCTGAGATTCATCTATTTGTAAGTCATCTCAAAACCCATGGAACTCTACACTTATACAAAATTCAGATTTTTATAAGCTAAAAACCCATCTTCTAAATTCTCAAAGTGCTGCATAAATAGGGTAAAAAAAATCAGTGGTGATGCTAAATTTTAATGGCAAAAAGGTACAAAATGATTTGTTCTTTTTTATCTCATTAGTTGTCTTGGCAAAGTTTTTACTTAGATGGTCTGGGTCAGATATCATACTCTCATTAAGAAAGAGACAACAGCTTAAAAAAAGTGTTTAGGTCAAGCTCAGAAAAATCCAGGTATCTCTAATTGCTGCCTCTTTTCCATTAATCTCATATATGCTGTCTGAGAATAAAAAATTCAGCATGAACTTTAAAAGCCACCATCTATACATTATTCAGAAAAAAGTCCATAAAATTTGTAAAATATCTAATTTTAGTACTTTCCTTTTGTGAATTATTGGTTAGTCACTAAACTGGAAATAACACAAATGTTTTTTCTACTGCTCAGGTTTAGAAGATTCTGCTTGATTACCACACTAAATGACTATTTCCTGGCTTGTCTTTAAATCTTTTTATTCTTGCTGGATCCAATTTAATTTTAAAACCCTCGGGCTATATAAAATCTTAAAACTGTACTGACATTTCTATAATGGCAAAACACAGGGAACTAGTGATTACCTTTCTTCATGGAAATGAACAAAAAAAAAAGTAGCAATACCTCTTGCTTCATCCATACTACATAAATGAGTGATTATATATACTCCCAGTGGGTCTACTCTTTCTAATTTTTGCAAAACCACTTTGGCAATCTTATCATATTTCCTTTATGAAAAGAGAGAACAGGTCAAAGAGAGAAACAAATGACAAGATGGCTTCTTATTTTCCCCATAGGAGATGTCTTTTCTAGACTGCTTTATTAGATATTCTCTCAAATTTAATATGGTAGTATAAATTTATATGAACTGTTATCATTAATCACATTGTGTTTAATATGTGATGTTCTGGAAGATGGACAGTCTGAGAGTAGAACTAGAGCACACACGTATGTTTTTATATCCACTATTCTCCTTATACTTTGAGTTGTGTGCGATAATACTTTATGCACTCATTATTATAGGTTTTGATCTCATTTTAACAAACCTATGATGAAGTAAATTTAGTGGATACACAGAAGTTGTGAGTCCCTCAAATTAGGTTTGGTCACTAGGTAATTTTTAAAAGACTCATTTTCTTCCGTATTTAACCCAGATAAACACAGTTTGTAAATATGAGCAGTATCTTACTTTACAGCCATAAAAATGCAAGCTATAAAGAGTGAGGGAAATCCTATGGGTAGTAACATGAATCAGGTAGGGTAACACAGATTGGTTGTGATTTTGTAAAATGCTTCTCTCTTACTCTTTCAAAATAAATCTTGACCTCAACCATATTAAGGTATCAATATCTATTACATATTTCCAAGTGATCTAAATTGCAAAAACATATCAATATCATACTTTGGTCTTCTACATGGAAAGAAATAAATTTAAATCAACCAGAAATCCAACCATTTATAGAATACATTTTAAAACATCATTCATAAGTAAGAAGTTAAAATCTTTTAAAGCAATCCAGTTTCAAAACATAATGCTAGAAAAGAAATAACATTAGCAAGATCTACTGAAATTGAATCATATTTATTTTGACAAAAGTTTGTTTATTGTGTTATGTACCATGTAAAAAAATTTCTCTAAATAAAGCAAATGCCTTGGAATTTTATATTATTATTAAACTCAACCAGTTGTTGAGTGGGCTAATAAAAGCTACCACTTGCTGCTAAGATTGTGTATCATGTTACTGAGAGCAACTTGTCTTCAAAAGTGTTCTCAAATTTTGAGACAACAATGTTTCTCCAAAACTCCACAGGACAGTCATTTTTCTTACATTACTTTCATTGAAGTTCACTCTCTTCAATTTATTTTGCATAGATATGTTCTGCTTTAGATGTAAAATCTCCTGAAATAACAGAGTTGGTGCTTCTTGGAAACTTAATATTGTATTTTCCCCAATTTTTTTAATTTCAGAAGTGATTTTAAAAGGGGCATCTGAAATGAAAAGACATTTCTCAGACAAAGAAGTAGAAGCAGCAAGTAAATATATGAAAAATGTTCCACATCACTGGTCATTGGAGAGATGCAGATGAAAACAACACTGAGATTCCACCTCACCCCACAAAGTGGCTGCTATCAACAAATCAAACAGCAAATGTTGGCAGGGTTGTGGGGAGAAAGGAACCCTCTTCCTTTGTTGGTGGGAATGCAGACTGGTGCAACCACTATGGAAATCAATATGGAGATACCTCAATGAGCAGGATTAGAGGTTTCATTTGACCCAGCCATCCCTCTGCTGGGTATCTTTCCAAAAGAATTAAAAGAATTATAGCGCAGTGATATATGTGCATCTATGTTTATAGCATCATAGTTTGTAATAGCTAAAACTTGGAAACAGCCCATTTGCCCATCAGTTGGACACTGGATAAAGAAGATGTGGTTTTTCTATAAAATGGAATATTACTCAGCCATAAAGAATGAGAAATTAGATTCATTCATAGGAAAATGGATACATATTGAGGCTATGATCCTAAGTGAAATAAATAAGTCACATATATGTAAATACTGAATAGTTTCTCTGTGTGAAAAACTATAATAGTACAAAAGTTCCTAATGAGATAATTGACAATGTGAAATAGGAAGAAAAGGGCCAAGAGTGTAGGGAAAGTGGGAAGGGTAGGGGAAAGTTAATGAGGGAAAAGAAAAAAAAATGAGAAAATGGAAATAAAGTGTTTGTTAATGAGGAGAGATTAGAATTCTGTTGGAGTGTCCCCATTATCCAAATAGTTATTAAAATGCAAAAAAGAAAATATTATCACAGTAGTTATATTAAGATGAATAATCTAATCTAGTAAATAGAGAAATAATTTTGCTATAAATTGCCATATTTTCAAACTTAGTTGTGATATTTTACTTATCTGTGTAGCAACAAATACGAAAAATCTAAAAAAAAATACCAGTGTCATTCAAATTTCACAACATTGACATGTTCTGAGTGTGAATGGAATTTAGAAAGAAATTAGATACTAAAATCTATTTGCATTTGTCTGTATTAGTGATATATACTAACAAATATAAATCCTTTTATTCCTCCTAATTGTTTATACAATAAAGATATTTATTATCTCCATCCCAACTGCTCAAATGTGATTTTATAAAATAGACTGGTACTACTTATTCAAAGAAAAAAAGGCATGTAAATATTATTTTTATGTAATTAACATAAATTTCTGATACTGGGAGCTCTAGTTATTAGTAGTGATACACTACCTAAATTAGACCAATTATTTTGCTGAAACAATATTTTAAAAATTTTTACATGTCTAATATTGCTAAAATAAAATCACATAATAAATAGTAGTGAAATTTATAAGGAGAAAAACAGCATCCCACAGAAGTAACCAATAAAACTGGAGCTCCATCATTCCTGCCCACTGAATAGTGGGACAGCTGAGAAGTTGAAATGCTGAGAGGCTGAGGAGGAATTTAGTAGGCAAACAAGCTCTGGGGTAAGGGTCTAGGATGAGAAGATTCATTAGAAGATTCTTAATAATTTTTCTTCATTTATGTTGAACTACCAAAGGATTGCAATTTAGGCATAAATCTGAACAGAAAATGATAGATTTCTTTAAGGACTAACACTCAGTCCAAATGAGCACAGTATCTGCCATTGATTCATGTAATTCTGTATGGTAAAGCCCATGGCTGATGGAGAAGAAGCAAATACCAATCCTTCAGAGAAGAATCATATCATGGCAGGGAGCAAAATTCAAATGCAATTCAATTTCTAACAGAGAATCTGAAATCCAAGTAAATGAAAGAAAGTAACAAAATCCAGAGAAAATAGAAACAGACCAATGGGCACTAGAGATATTGCAGTTACTAGTTATAGGCTTAAAACAATCAACTATAAGTCCTGTCGCAAATGGAGACTATTTCAGACATTATCTTTTTGCACACTGACAATTTGTTCTTAAAAATAGGCCATGTAGGTGATCCACATTCAATGTGGGTTGATGATTCCCTTAAATGTCTCATTTTAGTAAGTAATTACCCTTTGCTCCATCTATGCTGTCCTTTTCCCTCATACACTTGCCTCTATTAGGAATTATTGTGTGCTTGTATTTTTTCTTGTATTATTTTTATTTTCATTAGCTGGCAAATTAAATTTCCCTAAACATGATAAACCCCCCTTTTTTCTACTCATTTCTCTACCCACATTAATTTAGTTTTACACAATGTTCTGTCAATATTAATATAAATATATCACATTTTCATAAAAATGAATCAATATTTCTATGTTGGAGAAAAGGGAAAATGAAATAGTAAAATAAACACAATGATTCAAAAAAACAAGATGTTTCATAAGAGAGGCAAAATTAAATCACTTAATAGCACATTAATTTAAACTACAATATGTGAATAAAAGTATTAAATGTAAATATTTCAATTATTTAGTAGGATTTTCTGATAAGATCAAAGAGATTTCATTAATGAAACACATACATAATAGGGATTCAAATGATGGAAAGTAAAAGATGGAAAAATGCATTCCATGGAAAAATCTCAAATAACAAAATTCTGATGTAATGGCAAATACATATGCTGGAAAAAAGACATTCTCTTCAACAAATGGTGTTAGGAAACCTGGACATCCATAGGCACAAGATTGAAACTAGATCCTAATCTCTCACCCTGCATTAAAATAAAAATTGATCAAAGACCTTGATATAAAATAAAAAACAAAAATATCTAGAAGGTATCACAGAGGAAACACTTGAAGCCATGTGTAGGCACAAGTATTGCTTATCACACTCAAAAAGCACAGGAATTAATATAAAGAACTAAAAATATGATTATATCAAACTAAAAGACCTCTATAGAGCAAAAACAAATTAAAAACCCCAAACCAACAGACTTAAGTGGCAACCCACTGAATGACAGAAAATCCTAGCAAGAGTGTTACTCTGCCATGAAGAAGGATAAACTTCAGTACCCTGCCTCTCAAACGCAAGGACCCGAGTTCAATCCCTGACACCACACACACACACACACAAAAAAAAAACAAAAACAAAACAAACAAAAAAAGGATAAACTTCAGTCATTTATAGGAAAATGGATACAACCTGAAATCATAATATTAACTGAAATACATCAGACACAAACATTTAAATATTACTTAGTTTATCTTATATGAGAAAGAAAATATAAATAAAAGGCAACACAAAAAAACAAATAATACGAAGTAGGGAGCTAGATCTTCTGTAAATAAGAGGAGACCAAGAGATGGAAAGAAGGTGAAGGAGAACATGAAAAAAGAACTGAGATGTGTTATGTATGTGCATCAACTCTGCAAGAGGAATGTGATTATTATTTACTGTAAACATGTACTAATACAAAATAAAATGAAATAAAAAATAAAGTAGAAGTTATAATATAATAATCACGTGCAGTCTTGCTGGGAAGAAGCTTCTTAATAAGAAGACATCCCCTTGTTGATTATTTCTTCAAGTTCGCATGCAACTGAGGTTTTATTCATAAAATCTTTTCCTATACCAATGTCTTAAAGAGTTCTCTGTAACCACTCTTCCAGCCAGTTTAGTGTTTCTGTTTTTGTTTTTTTTTTTTAAATTGAGTTTATTGGTACAACTAGGTATACAATACGGTTACATTCATCATTGGGATTCTGTACCTTTCCATAATAGGTCTTGATTCTCATTTTTTCCCCTTGTCCCTGCCCTCCCTTCACCCTCTCCTCCCCTCCCCATTTACAAACACTTTATTTCCATTTTTTCAGTTTCTCATATTTTTTTCCTCTCCCTTATTACCTGTCCCCCACCCTTCCCACTTTCCCTACACCTTTAGCCCTTTACTTCCTATTTCACATTATTAATTATCTCATTAGGATCCTGTGTACTATTATAGTTTTTGCACCAAAGAAACTATTCGGTATTTCAGTTAAAGAAATCTCTGTATGAACATTAAAAATAGGGAACCCTAAAATAAAACTAAAAAGGAAAGTAAAAGAGAAAAGGCAATGATGTAACATTTAAATAATCCTTAATTCTGGAGATGAAAATGGTCCCTGAACATATTTAAATTGCTTCTCGCTCTTATAGTCTTATCTTATTCTTTTTTTCATTATTTAGATAATACTTTATTAGTTTCTGTAATCAAACCCAAGTAGATATGACCTTACATATTTAGTATGATGTGTTACCCCTGTACACATGGAAAAAAATAAAAATAAAAATAAATTAACATTTCTAGACCAATATGGTTGTCCATTTCTGTACAATGCGTGGGTTTGATTACAGAAACTAATAAAGTATTCTCTAAATAATGAAAAAAAGAATAAGATAAGACTATAAGAGCGAGAAGCAATTTAAATATGTTCAGGGACCATTTTCATCTCCAGAATTAAGGATTATTTACATTAAAAACAAAACAAAACAAAGAAAAACAAAGAAAAGAATAATATCCAGAAAACAGCAAAGTTGTGTTGCTGTTGTGGTACCTGGGACCATTTTTATTTTATTAGCATCTTAATCATCATCTGGAAAGAGAACATTCTAGAGTAATATCATTAAATGTAGCTGTGATAAAGCACAGTCCCTACTATGTATCATAAAGCAGGTACAAGATATTTTACATTCATAGAGGTATGGTACAGTACCATCCTACATCGATAATACTAGAATCAGTTTTGGTTTGAAATTTACTTTGTCTGCAAATAAGATTGCTACCCTTTTTTTAAGAGTCAACAAAAGGCCAAAACATGTCAATAATAAGTCAGTACACATCAGTTATAACCAGCAATGTCAATGGCCTCAACTCACCAATCAAGAGAAATAGACTGGCAGAATGGAATAAGAAGCAAAACCCAACAATATGTTGCATACACGAAACATACCTAGTGCAAAAAGAAGCCCATAGCCTGAAAGTGAAAAGATAGAAAACAATTCTCCATGTGACAGGAGTCTAGTGTTTCTGTTTTAATATTTAGATCTTCAAATGTTTTCCTTTTTTCTCATTGAGTTTATTGGTACTTTTTAGGTATACAGTACAGTTACATTCATCATTGGCATCTTGTACCTTTACATGACAGCTCTTGGTTCTCACTGTGTCCACATACCCCTGCTCTCCCTTCACCCACTCCTCCCTTTCCTATCTACATAAACTTTTTTCCATTTTTTTGCTTTCTCATATTTTGTCTTTTCCCTTATTTTCTTTCCTCTAGATCTTTAAACCATTTCAATTTCAGTTTCACTCTGTTGGTTCTTCCTACCCCAGAGCAAGGGATGTCTTGCCTTTCCATTTTCTGATATCACCTTTGATCTGTTTTTTCAGAGTCCCATAATTTTCAAAGTAGTGGTCTTTGATTTCTTTCATTAGGTTGATTTCTAGCCATTTCATTTTTTGATGTTACTGAAAAAGGAATTGTTTGCCGCATTTCTCTCTCTGTGAGTCTGTTGTTCATGTACAGGAAAGCTATTGATTTTTTTGTGTTGACCTTGTATTCAGTTACCCTACTGAATTTGGTGATTAAATCTAGAAGACTTGGTGGAGTTCCTGTTATCTTCAATATAGAATATCACGTCATCTGCAAATACTGACAATTTGACTTCTTCATTTCCTATCTTTATTCCTTTTATTTCTTTCACTTGTCTAATTGCTGTGGCTAATGTTTCAAAACTATATTGAACAGGAATGGTGATAATAGACATCTTTGTCTTGTTCCTGATTTTAGAGTGAAGGATTTCAGTTTTTGATCATTTAGTATGATATTGGCTGTTGGTTTTTCATAGGTGGCTTGTATCAGATTGGGGTAGAGACCATCTATCACAATTTTTGGAGGGTTTTTATCATGAATGCATGATGGATTTTTTTGAATGATTTTATGCATCTACTGAGATGATCATATGGGTTTTGTCCCATATTTATTAATATATTTATTAATATATTATATTACATTTATTAACTTACATATGTTGAACCTTCCCTGCATCCCTGGGATGAATCCTACTTGGTGACTTTTTATGATCTTCTTGATGATCTTCTGCATTCTATTTGCCAGTATCTTACTAAAGATTTTTGCATCTATTTTCATCAGTAAGATTGGCCTACAGTTCTCTTTTTCAGTTGGGTCTTTCTCTACTTTGGGGAATCAATGTGAGGCTTGATTCCAGGAATTAATTTTGGGTTATTGCTTTTCTTTCAATTTCATTGAAGAGTTTAAACAATAGTGGCAATAGTCATTTCTCATACAAAAAAAAGTAGAAATAGCAAATAAAAATGTAAAGAAATGTACAACATTACTGGTCATTCATTAGATGCAAATGAAAACAATGCTGAGATTCTACCTCATCCCAGAAAAAAAATGGCTGGTATCATGAAACCAACAATAAGAAATTCTGGTGGGGCTGTGGGGAAAGGGGAATCCTGCCCCACTACTGGTGGGAGTGTAGATTCATGCAACCACTGTGAAAATCAGTATGGAAATACCTCAAACAATTAAGTTTGGAAGTCCCATTTGACCAAGCTATTCCCCTGCTTGGTGCCTTCCCAAAAGAATTAAAAGTATCATACCACAGTCATATATCTTCACCCATGTTCATAGCAGCTAAAACTGGAAAACAGCCCAATTATCCATCAACTAGATACTAGATAAAGAAAATGTGATTTTGAATAAGATGGAGTACTACTTATCCATAAAAAGTGGGAAATTGGAGACATTTATAGCTAAATGGTTGTACATTGAGGTAATACTCAAG
This sequence comes from Fukomys damarensis, assembly GCF_012274545.1. Lineage (NCBI taxonomy): Eukaryota > Metazoa > Chordata > Mammalia > Rodentia > Bathyergidae > Fukomys > Fukomys damarensis. The sequence continues at coordinate 62,991,978 of NW_022900950.1, read as the reverse complement.
TGAAATAAATAGGACACACGTGTAAATAACAAATAGTTTCTCTAGTGTGAGAAACTGAAAGTAAATAAGGAGTAAAAGGTATAATACATAATGTGAAATGTGAAGAAAAGGGGCAAGGGGGGAGGGAAAGTGAGAGGGGTGGGGAAAGGAAAGAAGGTAATGCAATTAATATGAGAAAATAAAAAAAATGGTAGCAAAGCCTTGGTAAATAAGGAGAGATGGAGCAGTTGATGGAGGGCAGGAGAATTGGGAAGAAAATAAGAAGCAATATAGATTATTTAAAAGTACAAATTTCCAATGATGCATGTCATTATATTGTACACCTAAAATCTACCAATAAGATTAATAAAAATAAAACAAATAACCTAATTAAAAAGCGGGCCAATGAACTGAATAAGCACGTCTCAAAAGAAGTACAAATTGCCAGTAGGTATATGAGGAAATCTTACCATGTTAAGGCTATGAGGAAATGTAAACCCAAAGTACATTGAGAGTCCACCTCATCTCCATCAAAACGGCTATCATCAAGAATCTGACACAGTGTGAATGCTATTGAAGACGTCCAGAGTAAAGAAACACTCTGATATTGTTGGTAGGAATATAAGGTAGTATAAACATTATGGAAATTTCCTCAAAACACCAAATACAAAAATACCATTTCATCCAGCTGTAGCATTTCTGGCTATATATATGAAAGACTTAAAGTCAGCATACTATATTAATACATGCATACCCTTATTTATAACAGCATAACAAATAATTGCTAACCTGTAAAACAAACAAGACACTGTTCAACAGATAAGCAAATATAGAAATGCCATATATATATATATA
>NW_022900950.1:62914643-62991002 GCF_012274545.1 Fukomys damarensis | reverse complement strand
ATATATATATGCACTTTGGAATAGTATTTGGCTATAAAAATGAATGAAATGATGCCTATTTGTAGGAAAATTGACTGAACTAGGAACTATCAATCACAATAAACAAGATTCAGAAATTTGAGTTAGGGAGGAATAGGGATAATAGAATAGAAAATGATAAAGTTATAATAAATCTATGTACCAATTTATCAAAAGAAACCTAACAAATTTGTACTACTAACATGCACTAAAAAAATAAATTTTCACATGTCATTGTTACACAAACAGACTTTAAGACAAAATACATTACTAGAAACAATGGCATTATACATATATGAAAATATATGTATTTAAATGGGTACACCTAACAGGAAAAATTGAAATATGTGTATCCTTGGTGAGGAATTTTAACACAATCTTTCTCAGTTCTGGTACTATATATGCACACATATGTAAGGATACAGCCAGGGGTGTGCTAGTCAATGCTGAATATCTGGTCTTGAGAATAAAAAGGCCTTACTTTTAGTATTTTTAGTTTAGTATTTGTTGATTTGTTTAGTATTTTTAGTTTAGTATTTGATGATTTTCTAGGGTGTAATTTCAACCACCACTGCCAATTTCAAGTAATAAACTAGCATCACTGATATTGAATTGGGAAAAGTAAGCCAGGGAAATACACAACTGGACATATCATCCTGAGCCAAGAGGAATAGCAAGTTTACCTAATAATCACTTATAGGACATTATTCCCACTAAGTAAGTACAATACAGCTCTTTCTACATTAATAAACATTTATAATAGTATGCCTATATTTGAGAATAAAGTTATCTAATAACTCATTGATTAAAACAATCATATGAGACTTTAACAACTACTTTGAATTTTTTGGTACCAGGGATCTAACACAGGCCCTTGTGCTTTCAAGGCAGGCTGCAGAACCACTGAGCCAAATCCCCAGCCCTTAAAAACTACTATGGATGAATGCTAATAAAATACAACATACAAAAATTTGTAGAATATAATTTAAATTATGCTTAGGAAGTAAATATATACCATTGGAAGTATGTATTAAAAATTAGAATGTTGGTAATGCTCTCAGAATCAATTTTAAAACAGGGCTTTAGCTCAGTGGTTCTGGCACCTACCTTGTAAGCACAAGGATCTGAGTTTGATGCCTGGTACAAAAAAGAAAAAGAAAGAAAGAAAGAAAGAAAGAAAGAAAGAAAGAAAGAAAGAAAGAAACAAACAAACAAACAAAGAAACAAAGAAACAAAGAAAAAGAAAGAACCAGTCTTAAGATGTTAGAACAAGAAAAACATATCAAGGATGGCAAGTAAACAATAAACATAAAAGGACAATAAATAAGAAAGAAATTAAATGAAGTTGAAAACGAAGTGAAAGCATTAGCAAATTGTGAGACGCTAATGAATAAAATGAGTAAATCATTTGAACCTGTACCTTCCAAAAGATTTGATGTATCACTGTATGAAATTTTCACTATTCCTCTCTGAAGAATTGATAAGAAACTTCACTAGACAAATTATTTTGACCAATGTGTGAATCTACATGCGCCACTTCTGAGTAAAAGCTTAACCCACTGGAAGTCACTATTATGTTTTCTTCTAGCATAAAGTAATAAACATGGACCTGAGAGGAGATTCACAGTCAACTCAGGTCCCAGAGTGTTAATCTGTGAATAGTCACAGCCAACCCAAGATAGCCAAGTACTAAGTGTGAAAGACAAGCTTTTGTCCTTTCGTTACTTTCATTAAATAACAGCATTCTTCTAAAAAAACTGATTGATATGAAGATTATCCAAATGAAAATATTTCAAGACAATGCTAATTAGAACATTAATTTCTCACTAAAATGCATGAATTTAAAAAGATGACATGGAAGGATCTCACAAATAACATTACATCATACATGCAAACTAATGTATTTTGAATGATCATACTTATGTAAAACACCAAAGAAAACAGGAAAAACTAAACTAGAATATTTTCAGATATGTTCTTGTTTAAAATAAAAAATAAAATAAGGGATATGGCCACAGACACTGTAGTGGACATATATAGGTCTCTCCAAAGACTGAAAAATTGAGAAGGAAACAATTTTTATAAGGCAATAAACATATCTTTTAAAGAAAATTTTCTGTCCCAAGTAGAATTAGCAAATAACTTTTCAACAATGGATTTCATGTCCAAAAAGATACAGTGATCAGTATTTCACAATTTCATTACTGCCCTTAGTAAAGTTCTTGCATAGATATAGGGCAGATTTTATTATTGTTGTTAGAGAGGATGGATTTAAAAATGGGTCAAGTCCAGGACAAACCAGAAGAATTCAACTGTTGCTGCTCTTCCACGAAATCTCTAAAATTCTTTTTTCAGATTATGAAATAATTTAAGAATATTAAAAACTACCATTGATTTGACTACTGAGGAAAAGGTTCAAAAGTTTTGAAAATGTATCCTTGTAGTGAATTGCTTCTGGAAATTAGCTGTGACAGAAATGCTGGGCCTAATATGAATAATCAGAACATTTTATTTCTCTAGATCCTCCCTTCCTATTTGATATATTTTTCACACTACCCACTACAAAGCACTATATATTAAATTAAAAGTAAGTGGACATCAAATGTTGCCTTTTTTATATTTTATTCTTTTGACAATTCTGTTTAATATAAAGATTATATATCCAGAGAAATCTTAGCTAACTTTTGTGGGATAGAGATCCTTTTGAGGATATGAAGAAGCCATGAACTTTTTCTTTCCAGATGATTTTGCAAGAAAGTGTCTGTAAAAAAATGCATGTTTTTACTTTTGATAACAGAGAATATGAGTAGACAAAGGGGATTTTGTGCTTCTCACAAAAAAGGTCAAATTAAGAAAATAATGTAATAATCAGGAAAAATGAAAAATGTTTATGCTTTCAAAGGCACCAAAATAGGAGAAGTTCTAGAAAGTCCTACTTATTAAAAATTATGAAGTATAAGTTACCTGGGAGACTAGGAAGACAAAATGCTTGTCTTGTACTGTGTGAGTCATCAGGCCTCAGGAAGTATCAAAATAGATCATGTATCTTTGATTTGTTTACATGCAGACTTTCTCTTAAGCAAAACCCTATAATTGCTTTCTCCACAGCATCCTTCTGTGGTAGGCCATAACTAGGCTTCCAGAAATATGATCTCAAATAAAACGTGAACATACTGAGTTTGTAAACAATATGTAATTAGAATGTATAGTTGTTCATCCTAAAACTTTTGGAATTTGGACATAAGTTCTGGATAACGTGGGATACACTGTGCTTCCATTCTTGTATGTCATTGAGCAACCTCCTTCAAACACTGCTTAATCTTCATGGATCACTAAGATTAGACTTTTCTAGTACATGAAAGAAGATAGGCACCAGGTTGTGCCATCTGTAAAGTATCTTTACGCTTGTTTATTTGAAAGCATCTGAAGCATTTGCAATGATTGTTTCAAAATTTAGAGTTTTCTTGGCTGAGTCCAAGTACCTCACCTGTCCCCAGAAATTGGAGCACACTGTGTACTGCTATCAGTTATATAGACTCACGGGGCACCCAAGAATTGTGAAACAGAAAATCTTGACCATTTCAGTGAATAAGAAAACAGATAAATAAATAATGAGGTGCAGTAGCAAAATAAATAATGAAAAAAGTGAATCACAAACATGAAAGTAAACTATAACATGTGAAGATATTATGTACACATTTTCGACGTACATTTGAATACTTGGAAAATAGAATTTTCCTATTTACGGCAAAAGACAGGACATTAAGAGCAAGCATAAACTGGAAAAACATATAAGGAACTCTGACACAGTGTTTATATGCTAAATTTTTTAAATATCCATACACAGAGAAGGAGGAGAAAACATGCTTCATATGGCTACAGGCATATTTTATTTATTTCATTTTCCATCACATGTATTATATTTACCATTTTGACTCTTTGGAGAAATTCTCACTGGAAGTGAAACAAATGATACTTTGGTATTCAGCTAATGCTCTTTCTTTTGAAACTTTTATTGCCATCAATAATGGAAAAGTGACACATGTTAAGCCATCTGGCATAATGTATTTCTCATTAAATTACAAAATATTAGAGCAAAAAGACTAAGTTCATATTTAGCCTTGGTATCTGTTGGGGATGTTGTCCTAAAGAAAGCCACATTTTTTTAGCTTTACTTTCTGTTACAAAAGGGAATGCTATATTTCAAATGATGAATAATGCAATATCACATTATATGTGAATATGTACCACTCAGAAAATATAGCTATTTTATTTATAAGATGCCACCACATATAAGATTCACAGCTATTTTAGAGATGATAAAAAATTTAAATTGTAAAATCAATAAAATATGATAATACAAATAAGGCAGGAATACAGAATAAGGCAATATGTTTTAAAATGGCTTATAGACTCAATCAATAGAACATTAATTCTATACACATAATATTCCAATATATACCTTTATAGATTTTTCTTCAGTTGCTTTATATGTGAATATAATGTCTCTCCAAAGAAATGATAAAGCATTTCAGAAATATAAACTTTTGGTAGTTTCATAATATCTAGCATAAATTCACAATAACTAGGTGCCATTTATTTATATTTCAGATTTTGTATGAAAAACTGAAAAGATAGCAACATTTAACCGAGACTTAGTGTTTGAATATCCTGTATCAATAAGAAACTAGAAATGTTGCTACCCAACTTTGCATTCAATTGAGGTGTTATGAATGAACACAGTTATGGCTCTAATATTTATTTCTATTCCTTATTTAGGGAATATATACTCTGCATTTTACTGTGGAGATATAATTCTCTCCAACTTTACATATTTCTGCTAATCTAGCAAACTGAGTCACTGACTGTTCTTTGCTGTGCATTATCTTTTTAAGAATGTTTGCATAGCAAAAAGCTTTGAAAGACAACAGTACTGTTCCCTGTCCTTAGGAAAGGATAGGTCTACTTAAAATGTTAGAAGATAGAGATAATTTTGCTGTCCCTTGGGAGTGAAAAAAAAAAGCATACTTAATGCTCAGTGTAATAAAGATAATGTTTCTGTGATTAATTGCCAATTTTATGAGGTATCTTTACTGGGTTAAGGGATTCCCAAATGGCTAGTAAAACATGATTTCTAGATGTGTCTATAGGTGTGCTTTTGGAATAGATTAACTTTTGAAATGCCAAAATAAGTATAGATCTGCTTTCACCAGTGTGAATGGGTATTATCCAATCTGCTGAGAGCTTAAATATAAGAAAAAACAGATTAATTGTGAATTATTTCTCTTCCTTATCTATGATATCTGTCTTTAGACATTAGAGTTCCTGGTTTTGAAGCTTTGGACTCTGGGACCCAAACCAGCAGCCCCAGTCTTAGACCTTTATACTCTGACTAACAATATCAGTGGCCTTTCATTATCCAGGGTGCTGACTGCTTATATTGGGGCAGTTTGGCCTCCATAACATGTGATTAAATTCCTATATCATATCTCTGCTCCTAAAGCAAATACCACAGAAAAATTCTATGAATTTCCTATTGGATCCATTTCTCAGGGAAATTCTAACTAGTAAACACTTCCTCCATTGCACTAAGTAAACATATTTTTCATCTCCTACAAGGCTTCTCTTTGATAGTACAACTGTAGTATGGTGTCTGCATCTCTGTTTTATTTTAAAATACAGTATCCCTCTTTTCTAATCCAAGAGTCATGTTTTCTACCATCATCCATCTATTAATGGGAAGTTAAGTTGTTGGATTGAAAGTAGGGTAAAATTTTGAATCTTTGTTTTTATAATTTTTATTCTCCAATTTCACAACCTACTTGATAGAGTTTATGTTATAACATCCCAACAATAAAGAAATTTGAACCTAATTAAACAATCATAATAATAGCTTGGAATAATGTTACTCCAAATAGACATTTAGAAAATTTTATCTATAAGACTTTTCAGAAAAAGAATCAAAATAGGTGACTCATTTACTTTTCTCATTTCTGAGGCAAAATACCTAACATCTACAAGTTAAAGGAGGAAAGGTTTATTTAGCTTATAGTTTGTAGGGGTTTCAGTTTCAGTCCATAATTAGCTGGCTCCAAGGCAGGATGCCACAGCAGATAGACACCACAGAGGAGAAACAGTTCATGGAAGGTAGAAGGTGTCAGAACAAGCAAGTGACCTTAGCATCTTTTCTTCTGCCTCTTTTATATTCTATCTATGCAATCAGAATTTGCGCTATGCCAAATTAATGGACTAAATTAGTAATCACCCACCCTCAATTCTAGCACATTTAATGCTAGCTTTGCACTATGAATCAAACACACACTCTAGATTCAGACACCTCTGAAAAAGGTCCACCTGTGACTGCATGAGGCTTTGGGGAAACATTTAAAAACAAGACATAACAATGGATTATCTACATCTTAAGATGAATGTAATATAAAAGATGTATGTAAACTTCATACATTGCAAGTATGCACTAATAAAAATAATGAAATAAACCCTCAAAAAGGACAAGAAAAGAGACCTATCTCTGTAAGTATCTGAAATTTTTTGACATTTTGTTTTGCTTTTGTTTTGGTAATATAAAATGGAGATTTGGGATGGCATATTTAATTATCACTTTCAAAATATACTGTACACATTTATAGGTATACATAAAACACTCATTTTAAATAAATATGCAAACTTATCTATCCATCCATTTGTATAAATCACCACACCTACAAATTATTATTTTTGAGGAAAGCAAAATAATCAACAATATTATTCATTATATAAACATTCTTAATATAGTGATACATTTGAATTACTGTATTATTGAAATATATAGTTAATGGATTAAGATGACAATGCTTCAAAGAAAATGACAGTACAAAACAATGATGAACCAATATTAAAATGACAGTAGAAAATGCACAGATTTGTAGAAATGAAGTATTTTACAATTTTGATAGCTTTTGCTTCATTTTATCTTGGACTCACCCAGAAATTATTGCATTTCAGAACCTACTCCTCTATGGATATTTAGCATGATGATTTTAAATAGTAGAAGAGCAACTGAAATTAACCATAATTTGCTGCTGAAACTATAGTAAATAGTCGAAAGTCAATGATATCAAAATAATAAGTAGTCAAACATTTAAATTGAAATTACTCGGTTAGTCTATACATAGAGACAGTTAGGAAAATAGGGAGGGATAACATAACTCAGGTGGCTAAAGGATGTGTATTTCCCATAGGTATATCATAGGTTATATGCTTGAGGAACCTAGCTCTTGTGAAATTGTTCCATGTACTCACTGTGTGCCCCTAGCCCCCTGAACTTTCCTCAACCCAGAAACAAAGGCTAAGATAATTGGGCTTAAATCACACCAATTACTGAATGAGTTAATTTTAAAAACCAGCTTTCTCCTAAAAATACGAGTACAGTGTTCACCTGATCTGAGGAAATTCAAATTCCTCTTGCCTTGCAGCATTCTTTTTTCTCTCTCTCATTGAGTTTATTGGCACATTTTAGGTGTACAGTACAGTTACATTCATCACTGGGATCTTGTACCTCTACATGACAGGTCTTGGTTCTCATTTTTCCCCCTTGTCCCTGCCCTCCCTTCACCCCCTCCTCCCCTCCCCATTTACAAATGCTTTATTTCCATTTTTTTCATTTTCTCATATGTTTTTCTTTTCCCTTATTACCTTTCTCCTACCCTTCCCACATTCCCTACACTTTTTGCCCTTTTCTTCCTCTTTCACATTGTCAATTACCTCGTTAGGAACTTACACACTATTATAGTATTTCACACCAGAGAAACTATTCAGTATTTAGACATGTGTGACTTATATATTTCACTTAGGAGTATATCCTCAATATGTATCCACTTTCCTATGAATGAATCTAATTTCTCATTTTTTTAATTTTAAATTGAATTTATTGGTATATTCTAGGTAGACAGTACAGTTACATTCATTACTGGGATCTGTTACCTTTACATGCCAGGTCTTGGTTCTCATTTTTTCCCTTTGTCCCCACCCTTCCTTCACCCCCTCTTCCCCTCCCCACCTTCAAACACTTTAATTCCATTTTTACATTTTCTCATATTTTTTTTCCTTTTCATTTATTCCCCTTTCCTTATCCTTCTCACTGGCCCTACACCTTTGGTCCGTTTCTTCCAATTTCACATTGCTAATTATCCCATTAGGATCATGAGTACTATTTTAGTTTTTCACACCAGATAATCTATTCAGAAATTGCATATGTGTGACTTATGTATTTCACTTAGGACTATATCCTCAAAATGTATCCACTTTCCTGTGAAATAATCTAATTTCTCATTCTTTTTGGCTGAGTAATATTCCATTTTATAGAAAAACCACAACTTCTTTATCCAGTCTCCAACTGATGGGCAAATGGGCTGTTTCCAAGTTTTAGCTATTACAAACTGTGACACTATAAACATGGGTGTGCAAATATCACTGTGATATAATTCTTTTAATTCTTTTGGAAAGACACCCAGCAGAGGGATGGCTGTGTCAAATGGAACCTCTAATTCAGCTTTTTGAGGTATCAAATGGAGAAGTGCTCCTTTCTCCCCACGACCCAGCCAACATTTCTTATTATTTGACTTCTTTATAGCAGCCATTCTTTGTGGGGTGAGGTGGAATCTCAGTGTTGTTTACATCTGCATCTCTCCAATTCCCAGTGACGTGAAACACTTTTTCATATATTTACTTGCTGCTTATGCTTCTTTGTCTGAGAAATGTCTGTTCATTTCAGATGTCCATTTTGAATGGGGTCTTTATATTTGGGGGGCTGATTGTTTTGAGTTCTTTATATTTTCTAGATAAGAGCCCTTTGTCTGAGGAACAGCTGGTAAATTTTTTTTTCCCACATTGTAGTTCTGTTGATGGTTTTCTTTGCAGTGCAGAAGATTTTTGTTTTCAGCTTTAATTGAATTTGTTGGTACATTTTAGGGATACAGTACAGTTACATTCATTGTTGGGATCTTGTACCTTTACATGACAAGTCTTGGTTCTCATTTTTTCCCCTTGTCCCTGCCCTCCCTTCAGCCCCTCCTCCCCTCCCCATCTACAAACACTTTATTTCCATCTTTTCATTATCTCACATTTTTTCCTTTTCCCTTTTTACGTTTCCCCTACCTGTCCCACCTTCCCTACACCTTTAGCTCCTTTCTTCCCATTTTTCAATGCCAGTAATCTTATTAGGATCTTATGTATTATTGCAGATTATTCACACCAGAGAAACTATGTGGTATTTACACATGTGTGCCTTATTTATTTCACTTAGGACTGTATCTTCAATATGTATCCATTTTCCTATGAATATGTCTATTTTCTCATTCTTTATGGCTGAGTAATATGCCATTTTATAGAAAAACCACATCTTCTTTATCCAGTTTCCAACTGCTGGGCAAATAGGCTGTTTCCAAGTTTTAGCTATTAAAAATTGTGCTGCTATAAACATGGGTGTGCATACTTTTCTGTGATGTGATTCTTTTGTTTCTTTTGGAAAGATAAAGATACAGAGCAGAGGGACGGCTGGGTCAAATGGAACCTCCAGTCCAAGCTCTTTGAGGTATCTCCATAGTGATATCCATAGGGCTTGCACCAGTCTGCACTCCCACCTACAATGGAGAAAGGTTCCTTTCTCCCCAAAACCCCGCCAACATTTGTTATTGTGTAATTTCTTGATAGAAGCCATTCTTTGTGGAGTGAGGTGGAATCTCAGTGTTGTTTTCATCTGCATCTCTCGAATGATCAGTGATGTGGAACATTTTTTCATATGTTTACTTGCTGCTTTGACTTCTTTGTTTGATAAATGTTCGACCATTTCAGATGCACATTTATGAATGGGGTCTTTATATTTGGGGGGGCTGATTGTTTTGAGTTTTTTATATATTCTTGATAATAGTCCTTTGTCTGAGGAAAAGCTGGTAAAATTTTTTTCCCACATTTTAGGTTTTCTCTTAGTTCTGCTGATGGTTTCTTTTGCAGTACAGAAGCTTTTTAATAAGATGAGATCCCAGGTGATTCTATCTGCTAGTTCTGGTGCTACTGAGGATTTGTTCATAAAATCTTTTCCTATGCCAATGTCTTCCAGAGTTCTGCCTAATTTACCATCCAGCAAGTTTAATGTTTCTGTTTTAATATTTCTATCTTTAATCCATTAAGATTTTTAATTTAGTGCATGGTGAAAGATAAGGGTCTAATTTTAATCTGTGGAGGGTTGAAATCCAGTTTTTCCAACACCATTTTTTAAAGAGGCTATCTTTTGTCCACTGAGGATGGTCAGCTCCTTTGTCAAAGATGAGGTAGCTGAGTACATCTGGGTTTGTTTTTGTGTCTTGCAGTCTGTTCCACTGATCCTCAGGCCTGTTTCTTTGCCAGTACCATGCTCTTTTTATCACAGTGGCTTTGTAGTATAGTTTCAACTTGGAAATTGTTATACCCAGTGCCATGTGTCTGTTGCCTAAGATGGCTTTTGCTATTCTAGGTCTCTTATGATTCCAAATGAATTTTTGGATTTTTTTTCTAGTTCTGTGAAATATAAAGTTGGAATTTCAATTGGCATTGCATTGAATGCAATACATATGCATTATATAGCAGTTTTGATAGTATGGCCATTTTCACTATGTTGATTCTTCCTACCCAGGAGGAGGGTATATCTTTCCATTTTTTTATATCCCCCTCAATTTCTTTTTTCAGAATACTGTAGTTTTCAGTGTAGAGATATTTTGCTTCTTTTGTTAGATTGATTCCTAGATACTTCATTTTTTTGGGATGCTATTGTAAAAGCAATTTTTTCCCTTATTTCTCTTTCAGTGAGTCTGTTATTTGTGTATAAGAACGCTATTGATTTTGGGGTGTTCACCTTGTATCCAGATAATCTGTCAATTAAGTTTAGAAGTCTTTTGGTGGAGTTTTTTGGATCTTCAATGTAGAGTATCATATCATCAGCAAATAATGACAGTTTAACTTCTTCCTTTCCTATCTTTATTGCTTTAATTTCTTTCTCTTGTCTAATTGCTGTGGCTAATGTTTCCAGAACTATATCAAAGAGGAGTATTGATAATGGGCATCCTTGTCTTGTTCCTGATTTTAACATGAAGGTTTTCAGGTTTTGGCCATTTAATATGATGTTGGCTGTTGGTTTTTCATAGATAGCCTTTATTAAAATGAGGTATAGACCATCTATTCCAATTTTTTTCAGGGTTTTTATCATGAATGGGTGTTGAATTTTATCAAATGCTTTTTCCGCATCTATTGAGAGGATCATATGGTTATTGTCCTTGACTTTGTTAATATAATGTATTACATATATTGACTTTCATATATTAAACCACTCTTGCATCTCTGAAATAAATCCGACTTGATTGGGATATATTATTTTCTTGATGATCTTCTGTATTCTGTTTGCTAGTATCTTATTAAGGATTTTTTGCATCTATGTTCATTAAGGGGATTGGTCTGTAGTTCTCCTTTTTAGTTGCATCTTTCCCTGGTTTGGGAATCAAAGTGATACTTGTGTCCAGGAATGAATTTGGAAGTATAGCTTCCTTTTCAATTTCATTGAAAAGTTTGAAGAGTAATGATGGCAGGAGTTCTCCTCTAAATGTCTTGTAAAATTCAGCAGTGAAACCATCAGGGCCTGGGCTTTTCTTTGTTGGTAAATTTTTAATTACATTTTCAATTTCACTGTAATTGGAGTGTTTAAAATATTTTTATCTTCTTTGTTCAACTTTGGTAATTTGTAAGTATCTAAAAATCTGTCCATTTCTTCTGTGTTTTCCATTTTATTAGAGTACAGGTTCTCAAAGTAGGCATTAATAATCTTCTGGATTTCTTTTGGATCTGTTGTGACTTCCCCTTTTTCATTCCTGATTACATGGATGTGAGCCTTTTCTTTCCTTTTTTTGATAAGATTAGTTAAGGGCATGTCAACTTTATTTATTCTTTCAAAAAGCCAGCTCTTTGTTTCATTTATTTTTTGTATTGTTTTCGTAGTTTCCATTGCACTGATTTCTGCTCGGATCTTTATAATTTCCTCTCTTGTTTGAACTTTGTGTTTTTCTTGCTCTTGTTTTTCTAGGAGTGTAAGATTCATCACTAGGTTGTTTATTTGAGCTCACTGTGTTTTCATAGTTTGGGCATTCATTGTTATGAATTTTCCCCATAGAACTGCTTTCATTGTGTCCCATAGATTCCTGTATGTTGTATTGGCATTTTCATTTAATTGTAAAAACTGTCTAATTTCTTCTGTAATCAATTGATTGTTTAGGAGAGTGCTGTTCAGTTTCCATGTGCTTGTGAAGTTCTTACAGTTTCTTGTGCTATTAATCTCCAGCTTGATTGCACTATGATCTGATAATATACAGGGGATAACTTCAATTCTTTTGCATTTACTCCAACCTGTTCTGTGAGCCAATATGTGGTCTATCTTGGAGAATGATCCACGTGCAGCCGAAAGGAATGTATATTCTGATTTTTGGGTGTGGAATACTCTGTAATCATCTATTAAGTCCATGTGTTCCAAAGCTTGGTTCAGTTCTATTATTTCATTGTTGATTTTCTGACTAGATGATCTGTCAATTTCTGATAGTGGGGTATTTAAATCCCCCACTAAAATTGTATTAGTGCTTATTTGGTTTTTCATGTTACTTAATATTTGTTTTATATAGTTGGGGGCATTTATATTTGGTGCATATATGTTTATGATTGTCAACTCTTCCTCTTGAATTGTTCCCTTTACAAGGATGTAGTGTCCTTCATTGTCTCTCTTAATGAGTTTTGGTTTGAAGTTTGCTTTGTCTGAGAATAAGATTGCTACCCCTGCTTTTTTCTGGGCTCCTGACGCATGGAGAATTGTTTTCCATCCTTTCACTTTCAGTGTATGGGCTTCCTTTTGCACTAAGTGTGTTTTTTGTATACAACATATTGTTGGATTTAGCTTCTTAATCCATTCTGCCAGTCTATTTCTCTTGATTGGTGAATTGCGGCCATTAACACTGATAATTATAACTGATATGTTCTGACTTATTCTTGTCATGTTATTGTCCTTTTGTTGACTCTTTTTACTTTTTTTCCCCTCTCCTTTTAGTTTCTTGCCTTGCCTATTTGATTTGGTCTGTTGGGCCTCATGGTATTGTGACCTTCATTGTCCTTTTCTAGGATATTGTTTAGAATTCCTTGTAGTGCTGGTTTAGTATTCATGAAATTTCTCAGGTGTTCTTTGTCCTGGAAGTATCTTATTTTCCCATCCATTCTGAAAGAGAGTTTTGCAGGATACATCAATCTAGGTTGGAGGTTGTTCTCTTTTAGTACTTGAAATATCTCATTCCAGGCTCTTCTTGACCTAAGGGTTTGTGTTGAAAAATCTGCTGTGATTCTAATGGGCTTTCCTTTGCATCTGATTTGTTTCTTTTCTCTTACTGCTTGTAGTATTTTGTTTTTCTGTTGGATTTGTGGGATCTTGATTATTATATGTCTAGGTGTAGATTTTTTTTGATCGTGGCTAGTTGGGGTTCTATATGCCTCACTTATCTGTATGTCTAATTCTTCCCTTCTGTTTGGGAAGTTTTCTGTCAATAATTCTGTGAACAGATTTTTAAGTCATTTGCGTTTTCTCCTGCTAGTTCATGAATTTCTATCAGTCTTATGTTATTTTTCTTTGCATCATCTAGAAGTTGTTGGATTGATTTCTCATGATCCCTTTCTGTTTTTGAGAGACCTCTTTTTTCATGGTCACTGACTGCGATCCTATCTTCTATATCTGAAATTCTATCTTCGCAATCTTTTATTCTGTTGCATACACTTTCAATAGAGTTTTTAATCTGGATATCTGTTTGAATCTGTTTTATGGATTCCATTTCTTTCCTCTGTTGGGCATTCATTATTTCCATTTCTTTCTTATGCTGAGTCTTCATGGCTTCTATCATGGTCTTGAGCTCATCTATTTTTTTTGTCAGTTTCTATTCTAGAGTCTCGAATCATGACTTTCATTTTGCTCATCATCTCTATGGTTAACTGGGAAATTATTTCTGATTTGAACTTTTCTAGAGCCTGATTGATCTGTTTTGTTACCTCCTGTACTATGGATCCAGGGTATCCTGCTGGCTCACTATTAGCATTTTCATCCTCATTTGTTCTACTGTTTGCCATTGGTGAACTGGAAATCTGTCTTTGTGTCTTGCTTAAGTGTTTTCTCATTTTTATTTTTGTTATTGGGTTGTTCTTTGTTTAATTTCTGGGTATTACTTAAATCTCCCTGATATAGTTGCATTTTAACTTTTGAGTTTCTAATAACTCAAAGAAATCCTCATTATTATATCAGAGAAAACAACTCATTAAATCAATCACAATCCTTTATCCTAATTGATACATTCAGCAGCCCAATACAATCAAGCACAGCTTGCAAACTGACCACTTGTGGTAGTCATTAATCTATCACCTTTAAACCATGTGAATTAAATTAATATCAAGAAGCAGCCCAAAATATGTTTGCAGTGAATATGCTTTTTAATATAGCATCTTTACCATTTAGGATGGGTGGTTAGACTGAGTTAGGACAAGAGGAGTAGATAAGTGAAAGAACTGGAGCAGGTTTGAAGTGAAACCAGAGGATGTAGAATGACCTTACTATCTTTACAAAGCTTTTAACTTCAGAACGGATAGACAGAATGCAGGAAAAAGGACAAGAATATATCCCCTTAACAGTAATAGGTGCTTGCCTTCTCTTGAAGCTACGGAGCCATGAGTGAGGTAAAATGACTGGAGAAAAGAACATAAAGAAAAATAAAACAAAAAAAATGAAAAATAATAAAAGAAGAAGTCTGAGTTAGGGTAGGAGGAGGAATAAAAAGGGAGATGAGGGAAAATATGGTGGAGCAAGAGACTGAGTTGGAGAGAGAGGACAGAAAAAAGAAAGAAATTTTAAGGTGGAATGATCAGAAAACTACCCTTCATGAGCACCTATGCCTCTGCAGAATGGGTCCAAGAACTGGCCCAATCAGGAGGTTTGAGAATGGGGTGGGCAGGTCATGGGAGTGTTTCAAGGGTGCCTGAGCAGCTACCTTCCTTACTGGATCTTGTGGTGTGGAGTCTGGGAGGTCACACACCCACTGGGTAGGCCAGGCAGGCAGATGGAGAGACCTCCTGAGGGGTCCTTGGGTCCTTACTGGGTTTGGTGGAGCACACTCCAGGAAGTCCTGCAACCACTGGGTGGGCCCAGGCAGGCAGCTGGAGAGCAGAAGCTTTTTAAGAAGATGTGATCCCAGTTGTTGATTCTTTGTGCTAGTTCCTGTGCTACTGAGGATTTGTTTATAAAGTCTTTTCCTATGTCAATGTCTTCAAGAGTTCTGCCTAACTTATCTTCCATCAAGTTTAGTGTTTCTGTTTTAATATTTAGATCTGTAATCCACTTAGATTTTAGTTTAGTGCATGGTGAAAGATAAGGGTCTAGTTTTAATCTTTGGCAGGTTGAAATCCATTTTTCCCAACACCATTTATTAAAGAAACTATCTTGCCTCCAGTTGGGATGGTCAGATCTTTTGTCAAAGATGGGGTAGCTGAGTAGATCTGGAGTTGTTTTTGCATCTTCCAGTCTGTTCCACTGATCCTCAAGTCTGTTTCTTTGTCAGTATCATGCGATTTTTATCACAGTTGCTTTGTAGTATAGTTTCAAATTGGGAATTGTTATGCCTGCTCTTGTAGCATTCTGTTGCATGTAGCTAATTCTCCTGCACGAGTGCAAGTAAATAAAACTTTGCTTCACACTATTTTCAGTTCTGACTTAATGGTTTTTAAATAATTGAACCTTTCATATTAATACAAATATATTGCTTTTCTATTCAGTAATGCTCATACTTTTTGCAGATTTTAAAACATTAGCTTTTCTTCATCACTTTCCAGTATATGAAAATTCCATACAATGTGGATATTCATGAGCCTAAAAGATGCCTCAGATTAATATCTATTTTAATTGTTTCAGTAGTTAAATTCAGCTAAAGGAATTTGATTTATTATCCTATATATTTGGCTAAATATTTCTGACCTATAATAATCCATATCTTTGAAAGCATCTAAAATTTATTAAAAACACAAGAGAGCACAGACAAAAGCTCAAATCAAAACTTTTTTACTGCTTTTTGTTGTTGTTTTTGGTACCAGGGATCAAATTTGGTACTTTGTGCTTTGGAGGCAGGCAGCAGCACCACTGAGCTACATCCCCAGCCCTCATTATTGCTTTATAATGAAGCGACAGAATCACCACCTTCTTATCCATAAATTCTACCTTAGAAAATGAAGAAATTTTAATGTGAAATGCATTAAATACTGATTTTAAAATGCTTGAACAGGCACATCATAGATGATTGAAACATCTATGCAATTACTGCATTTTTTAAAAAATCCATCTGAAGGCACTGTTTTTTCCTTTTGAAAAAAGTATGTGTCACATATATAGAAAATAATATTATATATATAAATATATAGAAAATAATTGACCCCCTTTAACTTTGCAGCAAATAATAAAATAAAAGTTCTGCTGCCATTTCCTAATTTGGATTAAAAAGGTTAATGCCCTTTTGAGAAAATATTACTTTTCAGATTTGGTCACTATAATTATTCTTATGAATTCTAGATGAATTTTTCTTTTAACTAAAATCAGCCAAATTTTAAGTGGGTATAAACTAACCAGAAATAAGTTGCCACAGATTCGTCATTATTATTATTTTATTTACTTTTTAGTTTGGGAATGGCGGAGTCCAGGTTGCCAGTCATTCACTTACTCATTTTGCTGTTGCCAAGCAGCCATTTACCAGAATTCCTACAATACTTCTTGTGTTCTTATAAGCTGCCAATCTAAATTGCACCAATTGATGCAAAGTCTAAATCACATATATTCTTATTCAAGTGAAAAGATAAAATCTAAAAAAATAAATAAATAAAAATAAGTAAATATCAGCTCTGAAGTAATCATTTCAGCCAAGGAAATATTTGTAAATTGACATTATAAGATTTGAAATTGCACAAGGTTAAGTAAGTAAAAACTAATGTTGTGCCCAAATATGAGATTCTGTTATTTTTAACAAATGGAAGCATCTGATGAATAGCATGCACTCTGTCCTAGTCTAATGTAGCATAATGTACACACAATGGTAAATCCTAAAAATAGGCATCCTCAATTAACCATCATCTTTCAATGAACTATAAGCCATAATATTTGATTTTTGCCCTGCTGCTAAAAATGTTTCCCATCATTAACTTATCTTTTTATGCCAGGGAAAATGTCTTTTCTTGTTTTAAATTTTTCATGCTGCTGAAGTCACTAATATCTTCAATCCCTATAAGCCCATTCACCACTTGAGTTACTGCTGAAACTAGGTTGAACTGGGTCAGGATTCAAATATATTAACATAATTTATTTGAAATTGTTCTTTTAAAACTAATTTTATAGGTAATTGGAATCCAAAATTCTATTAATATGTCTACTATACCACATAAAATGGGCTGGGAATCTCAAAACTTTCTATGAAGGTAGCATTATGAACATCCAGCATCCAACACAAATATAGAATAGAATTCATAATAAAAAGGAAGATACTGATAACAGATTAAACACTTGATAATATAATCACTTATTATACAGTTTAATTTGTCTTACAAGTTTCATTCAATGTATGTATTGAAATTATATGGTTTTATATAAATATGTATATTACTGTTTGCATAACAGGCTTCCTCAATATTAGTAAAAATTTGAGGGTTATACTAGATTATTGATCTTTTTATAAAGTCATGTATAAGAGGATTAGAAATTAAATACACTACTTAAATACCTGCTATGTGCCAGATACTTTCTATATTTTAAGTCTGAGCATGTTTTACAGAAAAAGAAACAGAGAAGCAGAAAAAGTAAATGTTTCTCACAATATCAATGGAATTTTAATCACCTAAAATTATACAAAATGAGGATTACACTAAAATTTGCTTTTGCATTCTCACTACAAATCAATGAAGTAGAAGCTATTGACTGAACTTCACATGTATGTCTCAGAGTAATTTAACAGCAAAGATTTGCTTTAAATAAATTTAAATAAGAAGCCAAGCGAAACACTGGTTTTATTGGATCTCAGTCTTTTCACTTTTTAATGTAAATTTTAATGTAAATTAGGATTCAGAAGATTTCGACTGTTCTCAGTTGTAAATTTCATGTATAAATGAAACTATTTATATATATACACATTAAAAGATATGTATGCATATTTATGTTATTTTTCCTCACAGATCAATTAGATACAATATTCTAGAAATGAAGAAAAATTGTACAATTTGAAAACAAATGTAATAACCAAATGTTCGAAATTTAATCCACAGCCCCTTGAGCATTTAGGAAAGGAGAGCTAACAACATTTAAGAGACTTGCAACTAAATCAAATGTTTACCTAATGTCTTCTTCATATGTGCACACTGTTTAAACAATACAATTTAATTGTGCTTTCATTATAGTGAATTTTAAATACATAAAGCTCACAAATGAATCATGCTCAATATTTCAAAGAATAACACAAAGATTTTTATTTTGATGCTTTGAATTAGGCGCAATTATAATATACAAGTTTTAGATATTTGAAGTGGCACCAACATATCAACTTATACTGTTGCCTTCAGTTTACTGTCCTTTAATAAAATTCATACAAATTTAAATCATTCATAATTGGCATGCCATATTGAAGTTCATACATACACTTCCAAAGTAAAAATGAATTAATTGCTGTATAAATTCAATTGTTTTTCAGAGATTGTTCCCTGGCATATGGATTAATATTACCTTATGTCATAACAAACCATTCTGAAAACTAGTACAGATAAAGTTACATTGAATTATTAATTGTTCAGACAGTCTGAGTTTAATGATGATTCTGAGCTGCTCACATTTCTGAAAGTACTTTGTTCTCCCAGTCATGGCACAGCCAGAAACAATGACTAAGTCAAGAATTGAGAAGATAAAGTTACATGGAGCTGAAATCATAATTAGTCTTTGACCGGGTTTTGATACCAATTAAGTTCTACTCTTCTATTTTCTCCATCTAAATAATGCAGACTTGCCTTTCTTTTCTATTCATAAATATTCTTTAATATTTACTATTAAATGATATTCTTTGCTAAAATGGCTGTAATCCAGTGGCATTACTAATGAGAATTTAATAGTCGTTTTCCTTAAATTTTTATTAGTGGGTATTGATGATACAGAAAGTGAGTTTCAATTTGACAGATTTTTGAGTACACATAACATAATCCTTTCCCACCCCACCTCCCTTGAGCCACTCTCTCCAGTTTTGCATGTCTTTGGGGAGTTTCAGTGTGTGTAACATAGCTCCAGTGTAAGACAGCCTCAACATATTCAACTAAACACAAACAAATTAACCTTTGCCTTTACTTTCCATATAATGTTCTGGAGCTCTTAACTTTACACTGGGGAGTGGAGGAGCAGGGAAACTCTAATTTGTTTCTTCACTAACAGCCTCTAGGAACACATTACAGCAAAAGCTGTGAAATGAATGCATAGGGTCATCTTAGTATTGACAAATAACAGGAATTAACTTGAACTTGAAACTCAGTGAAATTAATGTCTGAAGCTAACCTTAGAAAAAAATGGGTGTAGAGACACCATAGTACGCAGTGAACTGGGATACAATTCTTGACTAAATAAAATTGATTATTTATTAATGTTACTGTGGCAACTTGAAAAAGCTGCTGGCCTGAATTTAGAGCCCATAGCTTTGGTTATGCTTCTCACGTAGCTCTGTGGCTTGAAGTTTTCCCATGAGTCACTGGAGTTACTAGGTTCCTTGCTAGTGACTGAGAGGTTCCTTCTAATTTGAAATCTATAATTCTAGTTAAGTACACTTTTCTGCTTCATCAAAAAGGATGACAAATTTAGTAATTTAACAATGTGGAGTGAGAAAATAAAACAAAAGAGCTATGTTGATTGTATCTTGAATAAGGTATTACTAACTGCCAAAGACAAATACAATGGTTTAAGTAAGATTATTCCTCACTGGCTTGACAAAGTAAAAAATCCAGGTTGTCCAAGTATATTTTTAAAGAATCAAAAGAGAAATATATTTGAAATAAAACTCTGCCTGATTCATTAAATGTTGCTGGTATATGAAGTATAATGTTGAAACAGAATTTTAATGGGTTACAAAATAATAATAAAAGTTGTGGGAGAATAAATAAGCAGACATGGGTAACATTATCAAATTTAATTGTGTGTGTGTGTGTGCACGTGTCTGTGCAGTGTATAAGTGTATACAATCATCACTTTCTTCATTGCCACTTTCATTAATCTTGACTAACAAGAATAGGTTTCATGTATACCAATATCATAGACTATGTTTGTGAAGCTGTTGGTTTATAATTTTCCCTGTGTACGTGTTTTGGGGTTTATAGACAAAAGTATGTCAGATAAGATGAAAAAACATGAAATAACATGGAAAAATACCTAATGAACTGTTTCAGCTGAGCTAGAAGGAGACACCTTGCTTTGTGATGAAGAGAGTGGCTAAATAATTGGCTTTTCTCCTGAAGAAATGTTAACATCATTATGCCAACAACATAAAAATATTGATCAGTTGTTATGCTTTGAGTAGACTTGAGGTTAAAGAAATTATTTTAAATGCAGCTTCTTGATACAAAATATTGCTGAGTGGAAGAAAAAGGATGCCAGCTACAATGTATCTATTCCACTTTTAAAAAGAATTTCCCTAGTTTTTATAAAACCTACTTACTTAAAAAAATAAACAGTTTGAAGTATTACAGCACTGCTAGGAGTGTAGATCAGTAATAGAGTATTTCCTAGTATCTGCGAGATATGGTTTCTATCCCACAAAAAGAGAAACAAAACCAAGAAAACAAAAATACTAAAAGTTCATAGTGAAAACTCAAGATAATATAAACTTCTCTCAGGCATTACAAATTTTTAATCATATAGGCACCACAAAAGCATCACTAAGACCCTACTTGATTGTGTATACAGAGATAACGGCATTCATTTGTTTATCAGTACTGTGTACATTTAAGCAGATGTGTCATTGAAAATCCCATACACTGATGAGTTTAACACGTTAATTTGCCTGGCCCTGAGGAAAGCTGGATCTTGAGGTTTTCACCCTCCTTCTCCTAAGTATATCTGATTAGACTTCTGCTTTGATCCGTGTCCTTACTTTCTGACAAGTTACTGACCTGACTCTGTACTGCTGCCACCACTGATGATGGAAATGCCACTTGATGCCTCTGTATTCATTTTTTTTTAATTCATGAGACAATGGTCATGAACTCAATGATCTAAGAGTCTCATAGTGTCTTACAAAATTCTCTGCATCCCCCTGCCCAAATATGAAAAGTTTATATGGAATGACATTTTTAAAATTACACAATTCTATTTTTATCTCTGTTTTAGAAATTGGAAAACATTCACCTGTTATTCAGTTTTACTATAAGTTTAATAAGGCTAATATGGAAAAGTACAAATTATGTAAAATTACATTATATTTTCCTTTCTTTCTTTCTTTTTCCTTTTTCATTTTGAGAGAGAGAATTGCTATGTCACTAATTTGCCACATTGGGCTCGAACTTGCAATCATTCTGCCTCAGCTTCCCAGATTACTGGGATTACACAAATGCATAATTCTTGGCTTAGATTTTCTTTTTTTTTTTAAATTGGCCCCTAGGAAATCCATTCAAAATTTCTAATCCTCAACTCACTAAATTTAATTATTTAAAACTTACTTTAATGTATTTAAAACTGTCATTTATATCTTTATGAATACATTGTCTTTTATATACATTCTACTTAATCCAGTTCTCTCTGAGAGAGATTGCAATACAGTTCAGCTCTGAGGAATCAGGAAACTCCAATGACTAATTGTGGTCAGTTATCCAAACAAATGTTATGTCATAGCATGGAGAATAGCAGCCCATGTTGATCATCTTTGATATAAAGATTTTATATATTTGTATTTTCATTTGTGTATCTTGTACTAATGCTGTCAGCAATATAATTCAAGAAAATGGATATAACCAAAAATAGTAGTTTCTAATTAAATAAATATAACATAACCAAGAAAAGTAAATTTAAGAAATAATTTTGTATATGAATTTAAAACAAATGTAGAAATTGTGAAATAGAATTTCCAGTGAATAGAGAGAATATATTAATAATTTTCAACATGTATGTCTGCTTGTTAAAATCCTAACTATTAAAACCAGTGAAAATGTTTATTTAAAACAAAATAACTGTCCTGAGGCTGTCATTTAGTGGTAGAGTGCCTGTTTATCATGCACCAGGCTCTGGGTTCAATCTCCAGTAAAGCAATCAAATAAAAAACAAAACAAAATAAAAAATTCTTACTAAATCACAAAACAAAACCTAACCACTAACCATTTTCAAATCAAAATTTTGATTTGCCTTACACTGATATTGTCTTTAGCATTCACAACCTCACTACAATTATAAAGTGTATTCATGGTTGTCTTTGTTGAATGTTTTAAAACTTTTTGTTCAGACAAGTTCAAAATTTTTCATGTTTTTTGACTTTTTTTTTTGTACCAGGGATTGAACTCAGGACCTTGCACTTGCAAAGCAGGTATAGTACCACTGAATTAAACCCCCAGCCCCCAAATTTTTCATCTTGATAAAGGATATGTTTATGAGATTCAAATTTGGGATACCTTATGTAAGATAACTCTTTTCTACTTAAGAATAGAGTCACTAAGAATAAAATCATAATATCCTCCAAATTTTTTTCCTATTGTTCTATGTTAAGTGTAATATTCTGAGTTATGAATACTTAGTCTTGTGATATGGAATGCTTTGTAGTCCACTAATTATTTGTAATTGATAAATTTAATGTCCATGTCTTGTGAGCAAGGAAATGACCATATGTGAGTAGTGTTTTCAAGGATTTTGGGTAGGGAATCCCACTAATAGTGTGATAGTGCCTCTCTCTGGAGCAAATGGCAGATACGCCTAACGTCCAAAGACCCATAGCCCCACAGCCCATATTCTGTCACATATCTCCTGAAATGTGTATGTGTCATCTGCCTTCTTTATAAAGTCCTGTTGCAAATGGGACTCAGGAAAGTAGCACAAAAATACTACTACTCTGGTTGTTACAAATGGGAGTAGAGAAAAAAGGGAAAAGATGGAGACAAGATGGGAAAGAGGGGAAAAGATGAGAAGAGAGGGGACGGGAGCTAGCATCGAAATGTCTAATAACATTTCTATAAAGTTATAAATAATTTATAGAAGATAAAAGATCAGTTTTACTATTTTCATCTGTTTATATGATATAATGCATCCAAAATATTTATCTATAGTTTTAGTTCTTTACCCTGTCATTCTACTACCTCTGGTTTGATCTTCCTCTTGGGGTTTCATTGCTTGAATATCATTTTCAAGCATCCAAGCCAAATATATCTAGTTCTCTTTGTCTAAGTTCCTAAGACATCATATATATATGACCTATAAGATATATGATATATATATATGGTAGATATATGTTTGTGTGTGTCCAAAGATTTGTTAACATGACCCATTCATTCCATAAATCAATCATTCAGCTATCTAATTTTTGAAAGCACCTCTCAAAGTCAAATATCAAATTCAACCAAACACTTTATTGAACATACCTGAAATAAACTAATTAAATGATTACACAAATCCAGAAAAAGTCTGGGATATTGCTGTCTTCTAGCTTGCCTTATCCTATAACCAGGATGCTATTTTTATAATTCAGCATTGAATTGACACTCTTGATGCTGCATTTTTTTTCCATTAGGAATTCTAAAAATCCTTTTTAAGGTTATCTTTGTGTACCTCTCTAATACTTGTGATCCTGGCTCACTTGCATGTCAGGAAAGCTCTCCTGTAGTTCATCTTTTATTTGTGTTGTGCCAAAAATAGGTGTGAATCCACACCCAGAGAGCATCATAAAAATATTATTCAGACTTACATTTTACTATTAGAAGTGTATGTGTCAGAAGAATTTGTAAGGGTTCTTTTTTCAAACTTTTGTCATTATCCAAGTGATTAGTTGTGCTGTATTGCTTAAAGTTATTGTAGTGACACATTGTTTTCACAACAATGAGAAAAATAAGCATCTCCTATTTTTCTTCTATCATTTCTACATAAATTAAAAGGTTTAATTGTTCTCTTATTAGAAGACCCTTGAGCCAGGGATGTAGCTCAGTGGTGCAGCACCTGCATGATGAATGTGTGGGCCTCAGTTTGATTCCCAGTAGAAAAAACAAAGGAGAAGAATAAAAAGAAAAGGGCAGCCTAGTGTCACATAATAACTACTCAAAGTATCATCCCTTAAGACAGAGTTTATGATTCCATGTCCAGGGTTCTTTTGCAGTGGGAATTCCCCAAAATTACTTCTATTGCTCTCTGCTCCCATGAATTGAATACAGATACTGCCAATGAAATCTATAGGATTGAATGATGGAACGGAGTAGGTAGAGAAAATTCCTTTTAAAAAATGATGGACACAATTTACTCAATAATTAAACGCTTTTTGAGATTATCCTCCATGCATGACTCTTATGTCACTAGTTGTTCATGGTGTAAAACTACACAAACACAGAAAACCATGAATGGTAAGGGCCATCAGTGACACACAGACAATGGGACGATTACCCACTGGCACAAAGAAAGCTGGAGTAAAGTCTAGGCAGTGAAAACAGCATGAGCGGGAGTCAAAGAACATTGCTATTGAGGGAAATATTTAAAATTCACCATGCCTGGAGTAGTGGGTGAAGATCCAAGGAGCGGAGAAGCAACTACAGTACAAGCAATAAAAATGACTTCAGGATGAATCAAAGGTATATAGATGAATGTAACGTATTACATCTTTAAAATCTAAGCTTAACATATTAGTAGTGGGTTCAATTCCTCCTTTACTTTTTTATTTATTCATGTTGACTACTCTTTCTGAGGTACTTTAATATATATATTAAGCATTTTACACTTTTAAAAAATATTGTTTGTTTTATCTTTCAAGTTTCAAGCCACAGTTAGCTCTGTTGGATATGCTAAGTATAATCTACAGGTCTTTCTTACTGACTTGTTTGAAATTATAAATTTGTTACTATATTCAGTGAAAACTCTTCACTTGGCACATAAAGATTGTTAAAACTATATTTAATATAAGAAATATAAGATCTATTAACTGCAAAATATATTAAATATAATATACATTAAATATACAACTATGTAAAACATATATAATAAACAGGTATTAATGGTAAAATGAGTACTTGTGCTGCTATGTTAATTTTTTCACCTTCTCCTTCAGAGAGAGAAAATCATATCCTCCTTATTTTGTAATGTGATTTCTGTCATCTCCTATGGTTTTCTTGTTTTCTGTTTTTTGGGGTTTTTTTTTTGGCACTGGGGATCGAACTCAGGTCTTGCAAGGCAGGCACAGAACCACTGAGCTAAATCCCTGGCCCCTGTCATCTCCTATGGAAAGAGTATATATCCCTTCCTATTTAGCGTAGTACTTAACCATGTGACTTGCTTGGCAAATGAAAGTGGGTAGTCCTCATCCAAGCAGGGACTCAGAGAATTACTGAATAATTCCGCATGTTCTCTTCTTTTTCCTGTGCCATACAAATTGCAATCACCAGAAGGGAACATCTCCTTCTTTACTCCACAGTAAGATTGAAAGACACATTTTTGTTTTGATCTGCATTAAAAAAAATATTTTGGATTATCTAGCTAGACCCAATGTCATACCATGAGTTTTTAAATAAGATATCTGAGCCATGCTCAGAGACCTGTGTATATACAAGTGAGAGTACTATAAAGGTGAAGACTCGACATGTAACTCATAGTTTTAAAGACAGAGGAAGGAATTCATAAACCAAGGAAAATAGGCAGCCTCTAGAATCAAGATAAGCCAAGAAAATAGCTTCTTTCCTATAGCCTCCAGAAAGGAATGAAGCACACTAACATGCTGAGTTAATTCAGCAGTGATGCAAAGTAAGAGATATTTGTTGTGTTAACACCTTCCTGCTGCCTTGAATCACCTGTGGTGCACGCATGACCATCTCATCTGGTAGCTTGCACCATTGATGATTCAAATGAATCTAATCACTTTTATTCTTATTTTTACTAATAAAACTAATTAAAAACATGTAAATATACTGAATCTATTTAGTTACTTGAATAGCTATTTCCCAAATATAAATATTAGTTAATTATATTCATACCAATTAAAATTATTATAATAATAAATATATCTATTTCATTAAAGAAATGTATATTCATGAATAATTTATCACTAATTAATTCTCTAAATTTTAACATGGAAATCTTATTAGTGCCTCATTTCTGGTATATGTTATATGCATTTACAACTACTGGAGCACAAATTAACTATATTACCATTCTTTTATATCATTTTAATATTTACCTTAAGGAATTGTGATATGATGACAGCTCGTCTGCTAAATCAATGACTTTCTTTGCATTATTGTAATCAAAGACAAGTGGCCTGTACCACTTATCAGGAAATTTTTTATTTCAATATTGCTAAACTTAGCTATTGAATAAAGTTGTACATTACTCTATTTTTCTTTTGAAATAGAGAAAATTTGCTAACAACCTAAGGTATTATTAGGAAAAATGATACAATATAAAAGTTATGTTTTAGAACAATTAAACAATGATATCTTTAACATTCACTCACCATAAATAAATCTCGGAGGTGGAATATAGAAGGCAAAAGCATTCTGCAAAATGGTATAAATAAACTGCTACCACTTACACAATCTAAAAGCATAGAAAATAATATTATACTAATTTTTGTAACACATAAATGTCTTTATTTTTTCTATGACTAAGTGAGAGTTTTTCCTGGGATATGAAGTGTGTTCAACATTTAAAAAATGAGTAATTCAATTGATTACTTTAAATGGCTAATGAACAAAAGTTACACACATGATTATCTAAATCATTGGCGATAGTAGGGGATTAAATGCCTATTAAACTAATCAAGCAGACACTTCAGTACAACCAGTAAAAAAAACGTATAAAATTAGTTTAGAACTTTCACTAAACTATCATAAAGGCTAACAAGAATAATAAATCCTTTGGAAGGCAATAATACAATTTACAGAGTTGATATATTATTTAGAAGGCCAGTTTTTTGGTTTTTTTGGGACAGTTTTTAACAAAGATAAATTAGGAGGTACAGAAAGATAGCAGAATATGTGGCTCACGTAAGAGAAAAAAAAATTCAGTATATGTTATCCCTTAGAAAGCCAGGTGTCTTGCATGATGAGCTTACTACATATGTAATTTCAATCAACTATTTTACACCATCTTTTTCAAAGACCAAAAGGAAACTATATTTGAAGAGCGAGAGGTATGTGAACAATGCCTCACAGTATATACCAATAAAATGATAGATTTACATAAAAAGAAATAGATATACTTGTAGGAATCAGCCAATGAGTTGAGCTCAAACCTGACCCAGGATTGATTAGGATGAAAAAGGAAGAGACATAAAAACAGGTTAAAATATGGTGGACTAGGAGGCTCATGTCTTCTTTCTACATAGAGCCCTAAATGACTGGTGTACCTAGACTTTATTCAGTCAGACATGATGAAGGAGGCTAATTAGATCTCATTCTTCCCATCTGGTATCCCGTATATACTTTGTAATAGAAAAGTAAAATGACTGAAATAAACAATATGCTAGAAGTTAACAGCAGCAGATTGAATCTGGCAGAATAAACAATCAACAAATTCAAAAATAGCTCAAAAGAGTCCCCACATTTTATTGTTTGGTATGGACTAAATTCAAATTGTGAATGGGAAAGAACCACCTGAGCATTCCAGGATTCTAAGAAGCAAAGTAAGGAATGGGACAGAATGCAAAATGAGTCCATGTAGAAATGGGGTGTAAAGGAAGCCTCAGCAATTGCACCCAAGAAATTATATTATTCTCATGAATGTTCAAAATGAGACAACATATTAATAATCAATGCATACTGACAAGTTACATGAGGTTTGATCATATTATATTTTTAATATTTCAGGTTTTTTGTAATATTTCATATTATAAAGTATAAAAATATAAGGAAAAATAAAATTGAAAGCTCTAGATTAAGTTCTAATACTCATAAACACTATTCATACAATTTTAGGAATAAATTTCAAGAGATGATATATTTGTTCACTTACAGAATTAATAGTTCAGTCTGAATGGAATCTATGTTTTCATGGGCCAGGAAATGTGCTTAATACTTTACATAGATTATATGTTTTTATCCTATTAGAATCACTATATGAAATATAAGATTTATTAGTAGTTTCTTTTTATAACTGATAAATCAGAGTCCCAATAAAATTAAGTGTTTTTCCCAATGTCATACACAGTAGAAGGATAAGAACAAAACTGGGATTCATTAATTTCAGCAAATATGACACCAGAAAGAGTGTGATGAATCACCAAGAGACACTACAGTCATGTCAGAAAAGAATAATAGTTCTCTGGATGTCAGAAAAGTATATCCTCTAACTCAAAACATACCACATAATCTCAATTTTACAGGTGACAAAATTAACTTAAAACAGAATTTGTGTGAACTTTAAATGCATAAATACATGTGATACAGAATACCAAGCAAAGTTCCTGAGTCTTGATAGTCAAACTATCTTTCATTCTCTGCCTTCTTGCTTTGTTCCTTTATCCATCAGCAATTTGGGCACATTTGCTGTTTTGACCCTTGCTGCACCATCACTGATTCTTTATTATGGTATAGGTAAAAAATCACCTAGAAGTTACATACTAAAAGCAACATTGAAATACTCAAAACGACAGCCAATACTTTTGGATCAGACCAGGGAAGACACAGAAGAGAGAAAACAGGGAGGTAGACTGTGGAGATGGGAAGGGAAAGAGAAGTAAAAATGATTAAGGTCTGATTTGTATATGCACCAATTCCCTAAGCTGAATAGAATTATTTTTCATTGCAAACATACACTAATAAAAAAGACATTTGAATATATCAACCACTTTTCAAAGATATATCCAAATTAAAATGTTGCAAGTTGTGATTGAATTTAATCCTTCAAAAACTATGATGTTCTTTATTATGTGATGAAGTTTTTACGTACCTCATCTTTGTCATAGCAGCATCTGATACATGTCAGCCACAACAGACCTACCATAACAAACAAAGACTTGGCCATGGTCTAATTTATTGTTTAGTTGATGACATTGTGGACATTTATTCTTTTATCTAGTTTTTACTTTTTGATACTAGGGATCGAAGTCGGGACCTTGCTCTTGGGAAGCAAGCAGCGGAAACAGTGAGCTAAATTCCTAGCCATGGACATTTCTTCTAAAATTGAAAATCCAAAAAATCTTTCAATCCTTTTATTTGCCTATTTATTTCAATCTACTAGGTACTTATTTCAATTTATCCTACCATCCAAGTTGAAGGGCACAATAAAAATATTGACATTATAATACAAATATGAGTTAAGATGGAGTTTAAAAGGATGATAGAAAAAATAATAGATTCAGAGATAAAATATAATTGATCTGCTTCATTTTGTACAATACTACTATACACTTTAGAAGAATAATCTTTGTGAGAACTAAATGCTTCATGATACCATGATTCATCCAACTTCCAAATTATTTAGCTCAGCTTCTAATAATATAGTTCAAAGAATATTTTTCTTCTAACATTCATTTGTGATCATTTAAAGTGTATGCATAATCATTGATAAGTATAACTTTCACTAGAGGCAGATTAACCACAGGTAACATTCCTATTCGGATATAGTATCTCATTTCTTGTCAAGTCTTGCTAAGTTTTTTGTCTTCATAAAATGTTATGGCAGGGTTCCAAGGGTTAATTATGAGTTGCATAAAAGCCACGTCCTTCCACTCATTTTAATTTATTGTTTTTCACCAAGCATTTCCCAGGAAAATGGCACACTCATGTTGCAAGAAGAGTTACTCTCCCCTCTGCCTTACCCTACTTTCATCTGATATATATATATATATATATGTGTGTGTGTGTGTGTGTAGTGCACAACTAATTTCACAGCTCAGTTATTTAATCTTTGGGAAAAAAGACATTTCTTTTAAATCAGATGATAAAAAGGACTTGGAGAAGCTGCACTGAAGAAAAATTCACAGCTTTAAAAATATTTTATGTAAGCAGTATTTATGAATTCCATCAATTTAGTGAGACATATACTAATAAATTTTCTCTAAACTCTGCAAGAGTGGATAATTTGTATTTCCAATAGTGTAACATCAACATACTATTTCAATTATGCATGAAAAGCCTAGAAATTGAAGATTATGATATATAGGATAATAGATGATCATCAAATGACTATAACATCATAATTCAGAAGGTGGTCATGGCATTGGAGTAGTTTATAACCTGCAGCTCAAATCCCCAAGTGTTTACATGTCTCAGTGGACAACTGTTACTGTTATAGAAATGAAACCATTTATTTAAATCTTAGCTACTTTGTGGCATACCTGAAATCTCAGCTGCACATTTCCATATCTGCTTGTGAGAGGAAAGCTTTTTGTTCAAATGATAATTTACTGTAGGTTCTTTAATGCCCCCCCACTTTTTTTTGGTACAGGGGATTGAACTTGGCTCCTTGCACTTGCAAGGCAGGCAGCAGAACCACTGAGCTAAATACCTGGCCGCCCCCCACTCCCACATTTTAAAATCTTAATTGAGGTAAATGTTTTTCATCACAATTTATACAGAATTATTATTAAAGGTGGGGTGGACAGTGACAAGGAGAATTACTTCAACTTCTTCAGTTAACTGATGTTAATTTTTGCAGAATATTGTTTAATTCTACTTATGAGTACATTAAAGAATACAAATGGTATTTTTTTACATATTGCTACAAAAGGAACTTACTTGATCTAAATGATTATACTGCGCTAATCATATATCATAGAATCATATTTTGACATGGAGACCTATGTGGAATCCTTTTTCTTATGTATTCCATTTTCATTTTATTCTGGACTTCTTGTTTAAATTTGGGGAACTACATTTTCAGTTTATTCCACCTAATATGTAAATGTAATTTTCTCAATTTTTAAACTTACCTATTTTAATCTTTATAAAATATTTTCTAATTTTTATAAATTAGAAACACTTCTATGACAAATCTTGTTAATGACACTCGCCATTCAATAAGAATTCAATGATACGCATACTTTATATAGATTATATTATTTACTCATAATAACATTTATGTCAAACACTATACAAATCTATGTTGCAGATGACAAAATTTGGCATTACAATAACGAAGCAGCTTGTTCACAATAGAAAAACTTTAGGAGGCTGGGGATTTAGCTCAGTGGTATTGCCACCTGCCTTGCAAGTGCAAGGTCCCAAGTTAGATCCCCAGAAAGAAATAAAAAAAAAAAGAAAAGAAAAGAAAGAAAGAAAAAAAGAAAAACTTTAGGAATCCAGGGATCACGTGGAGTAATTCCAAGACTCAACAAAAAAGAGGATGGGACAAAAATATCGCGTCAGCATTAGATTATGGGACTGACAAATTACAAATGAACGCTCAATTAAGTCTACATTCCAGAAAAAAGTTTTTTAGTTTGTCCCAGTTTAGTTTGCCAGCCATACACTGAACATATATTACTGTTTTTAAAATTTGAAATTCAAGTTTAAATGGGAATCATAATAAATTTGCAAAGTCTGGGAGATCATTTCTTCCTTTTGGGAGAAGCTTAGTTGAGAGCTGGCTGAGCTGCCCTGAGTTAGCTCAGTAGAAGACTGGGCTGTTCTCTCTGGTGATCCTCCTTTTTCAGACGCCCCTTTCCATACTAAATGAATATGCTTGTCTGTTATCTGTGAAGGCACAAATCCTTATGGGCCAGAGCGCCCTCTACTGAGACCACAGTCTCCTGGTGCACGCGGGTCATCTCTGCACTGTCAAGACTGAAAGGCAGAAAGCTCAAGACAAGTGGTTTGCTCTGCTAATTCTCTGCTAGACGTAAACCCTATTTTATTCTTATACCACATGATGCTAATAGATTAATGACCAGTTGCGTGACAGCATTTTACAAAAAGGGGAGGCACTTTTAATGAGATTTGGTGAAGAAGACTTCTCTTGTTCTCTTAATTTTGGAGCAATCATAACTGCTCTTATGCCTCATTATCAGATGAAAGGCTTTAGAGGGACTTTATCTCTTCTAATACATTGGCATCACCTTAAATATTCTATTTTCTTCTACAGGATTTTTTCCATTTCCATAGTTCATCTTGAAATACAATTCTCTGATTCAGTATTCCTTTTATATGGTGAATAATTTGATTCTAACAATATTTAGTAATTTATCTTTCATTTGAATATTACTGTTTCCGAAAGGGACCTGTATATCATTAGAATTTCTTTAGAGTTAACATGGAAGCATTTGAATTCTACTTTTTTCTAGACTATAATTGATAATTTTTAATCTACAAATACAATATGTATTTTTATTCTGATTATTGCAAAGTGAACATGTCCACAATCTGTTAAAATTCTATCTTCTTTCTCTTTAGCCCCAAAATAACAGTTTACTTCTAAGAGTTTAATACAAAACTTTTAAAAATTCAAAACCTTTGTGTTCTTATTCAAAACTATCTCTCCGAGACAATTCCTGTGACATTTCTTAACCACGATGCTACAAGTTTTTACTATCCAATTTTCCCTTTCTAGTCCTCTATATTTTCACTACTCTGCCATTCTCAACAAGCCCTTACTTTTTGCATCTGGATTTAGATTTTTTTTTAAGTCACCTCTTCTCTGAGAGAAGTGGATTACATCCTTGTTTGTGAAAACTCACCAGAAATTTCCAGTTAGAAATTATGTCTTCCTTCTATTATTGTTAATAATTTTATTATGCTATAAAAGACAATTGTTGATGTGCTATATAGAGTACTGCAGAATCTCACCAAGGTTGGGGAAAATGGCACCTAGATATTCCTAGGTCCAAAAGTCCAGGTGAGGTCATTTTCATATGCTAATATTCAACATAGCTTGGTAGGTTAATTGTTAGAATAAAATTCAATGATTCAGACCTATAAAATAATATTTCCATTGAGCCAGGTATCATGGCATATGCTTGTATAGTTCAATTAAAACAATCTTACTGTTTTCCTTCTTCACTTATTAAATCCTACTCTTTAATACTATTTTTTCTTTTTATAGTATTTTGAAACCCATATTAAATCCTACATTCCCTTTAATCCCTAAAACAATTGTACCTCAGTAAGTAAAATATCTATTTCCATGCAATACTCAAACTTTCCAACCTCATTTGAAGTTAACCCCCTTGTTGTGACTGGGCACTGCTACAACCTAGTGACTGTACTAGCTGAGGACGATGAGTATCCTGTTTCTTTATCACTAGCTGACTCCGACACCTACAAAGTCAAAGAGGTGGAAAGGACCAGGTGAATTTCACTTGTTGTGTACTGTTATTGTGATTTAATTGTGACTTGGCTGGTCGGTGATTTGAAGATTCATTTCTTCCTGTTGTGAATCACTTTTCTATCTCCTTATTTATGCAAAATCTCTGTGCACCTCTTTTTGATCCACTCCTACAGGAGCTGGCACAATCTGCAGGCATCTCACTATAAACTGAATTCTTCACTGTAACTTGGATGTGCAGGCAAGGCCCAACCCAGCTCTTTAAACTACACTTTTTACTTTTTGGATTTCACATCTGTGATCTCCAGAAAATATATACTAGAATAGGCAAAGTTTCTCAAATTTGTCACAGTTAATCTAGGTCAGTGGTGATGAATCTATGGCACATATGCCGTGGCAGCCTGTTCGTATCATTGAAATCTCTGAAAGGTTTGCCATCTCTGGTCTAGATGCTATGGCTACCCAAGAAGCAAAATGCAGCTACAGCTTTATCTGAAGCTGAAGAAAGACCTCAAATCTTTATTTAATGAGCCAGAAGGTGCATATAGTCCAGAATAGCCAAGTTAAACATAAAGTAATTTAATCAATCTTCAATTAACTTCAGCTCAACCAACATTACTAAATGCTATTTTCAGATAATAAATGGTAATAACAAAAACAAATATGACACAGAAGTTGCCTTACAAGAGATTTATTTACTGAATGAACTACTATTATAATCTAGATATCATAGTTCCTGTTTCAAAATCTTATCTGTCACCTTAAACTACAGTAGTTTTCAAGTTTATTATATAAGCAATGCCCTTGGGAGCTGCTAAAATGCAGGTTCCAGAGTTCTATTGCTAGAAATTCAGTGTTTAGGACTCATAAATCTTCATGTCAACAAGCACCTTGGGTTTTTAAAATGCAGGCTGTTCTGTTTCAGAATTTAACACTGTATTGTTTTTATGGACAGGATGATATTCACTGACATCACTGTCAAAAAGATATAGTGCATCTGGGTCACTCCATACCTATGTCATGATCCCAATACCAGCAGATCTCAAAAAATGAGTGCCATTGTACTGAAGATATTTTGCTATCCATTTCAACTATCTTCAATTTTTTGAAACATATTTTTCTGGGCTTAATTTGAAAACTCCTGCTGAATGTTACACACTGGTCCTTTGCTTTAAAATTCTTTAAATGATATTATTACCTGAAAACTGTGTTACAATCTATCTCACCTCTTAGATAACAGAAGCGTACACATCCTGGACCTATAAGAAAAGTGTCTCATAATTTTTTCCATGAATTCTTTCTTCCCTTTTCACAATATTTCTTTTTAAATTATAAAAGAGAACTCTCCATACAATATTGATTTCTTTTGACATTACTTTAATTTCTCACATCATATTAGGACAAAAGGTCTAAAATCTTGAAACTTAATCAGGTTTGATGGAACAGTAAGAAAAAGATAATCAGTATTTGAGACAGCACACAACTTCTGTTATGATAAAAGGTAGAATTCAAGTATTAAGCCAACCTTTATTTGGCCACTCACAGGAAAAACTGATAATTGCTAGTATGTTCTGACCAAAACAGAAACCTCTTCCTCCTAGATAAAATTACTAAGCTCTGGTCTTGTTTTCATGAGAAATGAGGATACTTGCCTAATCAGGATGATGATTATACGTATTTTCTGAATTTTCTAAAACATGTACATACTATTCCCGTATTTGTTTTAAAATGATATTAAATTAGAGTGAATGATTTTCAGCATCAATAAGAGTTTAAAGCTTATCAACTAACCCTTTAATGAGATTCACTTTTCAAAAATAGCAGTTCATTGTGAAGGCACAGCTAAGTATCTATCTGAATGTGTCACTTCTTCCTGAAGTAAGAAAAGTTGCATTTAATGATATAATCTTAGTTTTAGAGAGAAAATAATCTTAAGGCCGATACCATTATTTCTGTAGGGCAAATCAGCAGCATAAGTTAAACATCAAATGTATTGAAGGAGATATAATCAATTTTTAACTTAAAAAGTGTTCTCATATGCATGTCCACACAACAAATTCCTTAATCATCATTCATTGAGGTCCCACAATAGTTCAAATGGTTTGGTGGATGTTGGATACCCAATAAAGAGTTAATATGGTTGATACTTTTAAGACATCTCCAAATGATAAAAGTGACTGATGCATATATAAATATATTAAAGTTCTGCATAGAAATGATATCAGCATTATAAATAGATCACTGATACTCCAAAGGACACAATAACTCACTATTTCTGAAAAAGCTGTAGAAAGCCAAAAGAGCCCTCTGCGGTGAGTTTTGATTTACTGCTCACTGCTGTGCTGCAAGTCAAGAAGACAGACAGACAAAGTTAAAGAGACAGATATGGGAGCCAGTATGTGCAGTGCCTGAGCAGTCAAAGGCATGAGCAAGTGAAGGCCCTGAACACCCAGAGCCATAGATGTTTATTGGTGACATAATAGTTGGATTGAGGTAAAGGGCCTACATGGAGTTGCTATCAATACATTGCTGATGCAGGCAAGGCTTGTAAAAGAAGACAAAGAATTCTTGAATTAGACAAAATACAGGTTGTGGTTAATAATTAAACTTGGCTTTTTAGTAAAGCCAAAGTTTCAACTTTGGGAACAGAATTTGGGTGCAAGTCACACTGACCTTGACATGTAGGCTTTGGCTAGACTTACTTCTTGTGGTGGATTAACTAATGGTCAACTTGGAATGCCCAGGTGAAACGAATTAGCATGGTTTAGGCATGGAAGAGCCACCTGAGGATCACTGCCAACAGCATGAAAAGAGAACTGGAGGGGAAGATTGGGACTATTGATTTTCCAGAAGCTTGCTGTAGCTGATTTTTCTGATGCGAACTTGGCTGTTCTCATCAAAGGGAGAGCTTGGGTCCTTGTTCTCACAGGAAATGGCTTCTGTTCTCATCAGGGGACTCTGATCTTCACCATGAGCATCATTTTCTGGCTTCAGTGTAGATCCCTCAGCCTGGTGACATAAATCCTTTACCGTACTGGCACAGGCTTTTGGCTTCCACCTCTGGCCTTTGGGCCTTTCTGGTGCAGATCCTTGATATGGACAAGCACGAGACATGGCCCTGGGTTCTAGGCCACTGACTGGACTCATAGAGGGCACTGCCTAGGACTTTAGACCTTCAACTGGACTTGTTCTGGGCATTATTTTGGGATCCTGGACCTTGGCTAGATTCTTTGGTTACCAGTGTGTGGTTGGATCTCTTTCACTCCTCTACATTTGACTTTTTGGGTGAATATTATAAAATAATCCTATAAATTATGTGTCCTATATTAAATCCATTTCCCTTGCAAACCTTGACCACAAAAGTTCTGTAAACAAACCAATTGTGGTATTAACTCTTTAAAGCCTGCATTGCTTATTGCTTTGGGCATAATCAATAGGGCAGTCTCCCATAATTTTCTGTCTCTTTTTGGAAACTGCAGCAGGATGAGCTGCAATTTTCCTTAGGGCCTGTTCACTCTTAGTCTCAATGATGGATTGCACATCAGGTCTGGTTATCTTTACAGGTCTCAGGAGCATCATAGGTGAGGAGGATCTCTCAGATGCAGTCTCGGCATAGCTCTCAGTGAAGATGTCACTTCGTCCATTGCTATATGTTCTGGGATGACAGAAACATTGTCTCTTTATTCCCTATTAAAACACAAATATACCCTGGCCCCTTGTTATCAAGCTGGAAGGTCCATTCCAGGCAACTGTCTGTATGTCTTTCTAGAACACCTGCAGTTTAGCCTTGGAGGCACATGCATTTTGTTGAAATCATTCTCTCAAGTATTTTCACTTTAGGAGCAGTCTGAGCTCTGTCAAGTTAAGCAAGCAACTATATATGTTTTTGAGTCTTTAAAGCAAAAAAAAAATCTTTTGGAAGAACAACATAGGTTTGCACCAAATTCTCAAGTAAATATACATATTTCCTTTGACATATCATTTTTGCACACTTTCTCATCATACATAAACTTTCCAGTATTGTCAGATCTCTCTTTATCCTAATAAGACAAAACCTTTATCATACAAAATCCTTTGATATTTAAAATATAGCTCTTATACTTATAGCCTTCTTTGCATTTTTCTGCCATCTCACTTACTATAAACCTTCTATAACAAACTAGAAACCAGCAAGCAAACATACATATTTCCTTTGATAAATCACTTGTGCACGCTTTCTCAACATGCATAAAATTTTAGGCTTTTAATCATTTCTTTATCTTTCTAACAAGACAAAACTTCTATCATGCAAAATCTTTTCATATCAAAAATATATATTGGGCTGAGGATTTAGCTCAGGGTTCTGCTGCCTGTCTCAAAAGTGCAAGGACCTGAGTTCAATCCCCAGTACAAAAAAGAAAAACATATATAAAAATATGTATATATATATATATATATATCTCACACACTTGTACTTATAACTTTCTTAATATTTTTTATTATACTTTTCTACTAGGTGTTTACAACCAAGTTTAAGTGAGACCTGTATTAATTAAAATTAACCTCTTGCAATCTGTCAAGGTCAGTTAAGTCTCCTCATTACTTTGGAACCATGTATAGAGCTTCTCAGCTCTTTTCAGTGTTAGTCATCAAGATGGGTCACAGCCTTGCTGGACCATGTTGCTTTCCATGAAAGCACAGAAATATATCTCAATCTTGTACTTATAACTTTCTTAATATTTTTTATTATACTTTTCTACTAGGTGTTTACAACCAAGTTTAAGTGAGACCTGTATTAATTAAAATTAACCTCTTGCAATCTGTCAAGGTCAGTTAAGTCTCCTCATTACTTTGGAACCATGTATAGAGCTTCTCAGCTCTTTTCAGTGTTAGTCATCAAGATGGGTCACAGCCTTGCTGGACCATGTTGCTTTCCATGAAAGCACAGAGGAATTTTTCCCTCCAAGTGACTCTCCTTTGGCACATGGTACATTTGTTGATTCTTTCTTTTGGTGTCCAGCAATCTCCTTGCTCAACAGATTGGGTGACTCACCAAGGTTGTAGGATCTTGTAGAAAAGGTTCTCTCATGCCCTGGGTCTTAGGTGATCTTGGAGGGCCAGCCAAAATATGGGCTATCTTCTCTAAACTTTAATTGTTGAACACCCAGAAGAAAGCAATAACATTAGTATTGCTGTTATAGCTTTACCTGAAAATCAAGCACTTTATTGTATCTACCATGGTTATTTTAATAGTTTTTAAATACCAAATGATAGAGAAAAGCCAGAATTTATGAAACCAGAAGTGAAAAGAAATATTTTATTCTTAGAAGTTGATTTATCTCAGGTGTTTGTTACAGTAACAGAAAGTTGACTACTGTATACATATGTACTACATTACTCATCTGTTGACAGTTGGGTTGCATCCACTCTGACTACTATGAATAATATGACTGAAAATAAACATCTCTTTTATTTCTAATTGAGTTTATTGGTCCATTTTAGGTATACAGTATTTACATTCATCATTGGAATCTTGTACCTTTACATGATAGGTCTTGGTTCTCATTTTTCCCCATACCACTACCCCCCCTTCACCCCACTCCTCCCTTCCGTATTTACAAAAACCTAATGGTTGTGAAATCCTTATCTGCTTATGGCTTTGATTTGAATTTTCCTAGTGGTTAGTAATGTTGACAATCTTTTCATGTACTTATTTGTCATTTATATTCCTTCTTTGGAGAAATATCTATGTAAATCCATTAGGTTGTTTGTCTTTTATTTCATTGTTAAATTGTAAGAATTATTTATTTAGTCTACATATTAATTATTTATAAAATATGCTTGTATATTTTTCCTATTATTTTATTGCCTTTTCACTCTGTTTGTAGTAAAATTTGATGTACAAGATTTTAGCTTTCTTGTAGTTGAATTTATTTGTTTTTGTTTTATAACTTGAACTTTGAGTTTTGTATCTTGGAAAAAAAATGTTAAATCCAATGTCATTAAGCTTTTCCCCCTATGTTCTTCTCTGAAAGTTTTATAGTCTTAACACTTATGCTTAAGTCTTTGCCCCATTTTG
The DNA here is from genome assembly GCF_012274545.1 of Fukomys damarensis. NCBI lineage: Eukaryota > Metazoa > Chordata > Mammalia > Rodentia > Bathyergidae > Fukomys > Fukomys damarensis. The sequence continues at coordinate 62,951,406 of NW_022900950.1, read as the reverse complement.
AGTTGATTTTTGTATATGGTTTAAGGTAAGAATCTTTCTCCTCACTGTATTAATGGCCTAATTAACACTCTTTCACTATATAAGAATAAATCATACAAGTACAAGCTTCTCTTAAGCTTGTAACATCTTGGTCTATACTAAGTAATTTTGAACAATTCCTTTAATAATAGTGTTAAAATGTTAAAATGTGTAAAATGGCATTTTTAAATTTGCAAGATGTCAATAGCCATTATCTAAAATGTTGGATAAATTGACATAATGAAAGTCACTTAATTTGCTTGCCATTATTTTGTTACCTACCTTCACTGTATTTCAATTTTCTTGCACAAAAGCTATCCATACCCCCTGCAATGTATGAAATAATGTCTTATGTGTTTGTGTTTTCTTTACTACAAATCTATCACTAAGATGAATATAGCTCTCTTTTTGTTATCAAATGGGCAATCTGAAAAACCATTTTACTTGTGGAAATCTGGTAGAGCTCTGTCACTTAATAAACTTTTATTTGAGTTTTTTTTTTAATACCTCAACTAAACTGTGAAGTCTTGGGGCACTAACCTGTTCATCGTTTTTTTTTTTCATTCCTAAGATTGCTATCAACTACCATTTATCTTGGATTGACTATTAGATTATATATAAACTACAGTATAAGAGCATTTTCTTTCTTCATTTTTTTATCTTAGTGTCCAACTAAAATCTCCAGCACAGTGTGAAGAAAAAGTGGTGATAATAACAATGTTTTAGTTACTGATCTCAAAAGAAGAAATTATAAGCAACCAAGAATCTAAGTTGGATATATTTCTATTTTATACTTTACCCTCTATACTTCAAATTTAACACACTAATCATATCTGATATAGCTATTCTACCCAAATATACTATATTTGTTTGCAAATACATTTTCTTTCTTTCTTTTATTGGGAGGGGGTTTACTGGGATTGAACTATGCTCCTTGCACTTGCAAGGTGGTGTCAGCACCACTGAGCTAAATCCCTGGCCCTACATTTTATTTTCTTATTAAATGTTTAGATGTTAATTTATTGATCCTCTTTGATAAAATGGTACAAATAAATGTAAGTAGCTTTGCACAGATCTTTAAAAGTCTGCAAAAATAATTCAAATAATGAATGGTGTAGCTTGCATAACTACAGAGATTTGTACTAGTCAGAAGACAGATACAAGTGACCATGATATTTTGCTTCTGAAAATTCAAAGGAATTGTTTTTATAGAAATGGCTGTTACTGTAAATGGGAAGGAAGACAAAACAGGACTAAGCATCTTGCCTATTGACTTCCTGGTATATTGCTCTTTCTTCTTTTTAATTGTACAACATGACCCACTATTGAGTCATGAAATCAGTTTTAGGGCTAAGAGCATGTATTTTATCATGAAGTATAATATAACAAAAGGTTCTAGAGACTATAAATAATAAGAGAACCTGGTAACTATTTAAATTTTTAGTTTCAGTTGTGTATGTCTGTGTGCATGTTTGTATATCAGAAACAAAGATACAAAATTGTAGTTTTGAATTTGCTTCCCCTGTCAAAACGATATGAGAAGCTGCATTAGATCATTTCAACCACAGTACCAGAGACTATACTACTTGAAAGAAATTTAAACTTTAAGAATTTCTGCCAGCCTAGCATGGTGGCACATGCCTATAATCCAGTGCCTGAGCTAGGATTACTGAAAGTGGGAGGCCAGCCTGGGCTACACAGTGAGTTCAAGGCCAGCCTGAACTATAAGGTGAGACACCCATCCCAAAAAATTAATAAAATAAATTTTTAAAAATGTGTCTATCTACATAGTCCTTGCATATGGGAGTTAAATCTAAGTGAAAGCCTACCTGTACCCAGCATTTATAAATTAGGTAGTGTTTCTGATGATTTATTTTCTATCCAACTCCAAAGCAACTTTACCCAAACTTTTCTATTGTTGGTTAATGATAATCAGTTTAATTTTAGCTTGTCCTTACTCTAAATTGGGGTTGGCCCTTTTGGGTTACAACTACATGTGAAAAGAAATTCCACTCAATACAAAGTGTCAGTTGGTATGGTTTGGTTTTTACTAAAGTGCCTAGTTGCCAAATAATGTTGTCAGATCAGCGTAGCACCTCTCACTAGAAAATAAAATTAGGGAATTATATTTTAAATATTTTACCTTTTTACTGTTAAAAGATTTCTTATTTTTAACTAATTTTTAATAGTGATAACAACATGGGCTTCTTAATTATAGTCTCTCTGCTAAAACACATACAGGAAATTTTTCTCATTTTGAAGTGTTTCATATACATTTCTATTTGTACACTATCTATATTCTTTACATTCATATTATTTATAATTAAATAATAAGTGATATATGCAAATAATATTTGATTTCTTTTAATATAGACACACTTATTTTCCTTTAATGATATCCCAAATACTTTCCATGCAGTCAACAAGCACTCACTGAGGGCTTAAAATGTATTCGCTTGAGACACAAAAATAAAGGACTGAATGAATTTATAATATGGAAGGAAAGATATCTTATAAAATATATAGTCTTATAAGTTCACCCGTTTTTCACTGTATGGTTATCAATAAAATACAGGTATAGGGAAGGAAAATAAGATAAATTCTTTAATCAGCTTCAGAAAATAGAGTTATGGGTAATATGAACTTTGACCTCTGATACAATGCCTAGCAAATGGGAAAAATCCAAAACAAGGCATTCTTAGATCTTTCTCTGAAATATCTCCTGGTGTATACTTAAATGAAAAAAAAAATCTATGGATAGAAATTGATAGTGTGAGGAAAAGGGTTAAAAGTGGAATTCTTTATTCAACACCTAGTACTTGGTTGACATGAAAGCATAAGATAATATGCTTTTCCTTAGATTTTAGGCATATCGATATTTTCAGTCATTAAAGTCTAAGAATAGTCTATGTCTCTCAGACTAAGAGAGTGAGCAAACCCGTCTCTAAAGACTACTGCACACTGAGCCAAGGCCACTCTTGGATTGGGTCCCAGAATTAGAACTGACTTCAGTAGGAGCTGCACAGACAAATCTCAGCACTGAAACTAGATGACGGACAGGATATTGTTACAAAGAACAAATCTGTAAAATGTTTCAAATATCAGCAACAGCCTAAAGGAAAAAAGGGGCAGTTAATCAAATGTCAAAGCAACATCATGTAGAGCCAGTTTCTCTCCCTGGGAAAGTACATGTGGTTCTCTGTGACCGAGGCAAGCTTCATCATCTCAAGACTAAAATATATGACCTACTTCTCGAGTTAGAGATCTGTTAAGTGATCTGCTGATCTGTTAAGAAAAAAAAGATAATCAGTGAAGAAAACACATATATTTCTGTCTGGGAAAATAAAATATTAAAAAGTGAAATATATAAAAAAAACACCTGAAAAATTAGAATTCAGCATTTAGATTCAGATGAATAAGGTTTATAAACACAACTTGAGTAGCCCTTCAACATGTGAATCAGACTATGTCACTTCTTCCATAGAATTGTGACAGCCTAGCATGGTTGCTTATTCCTCATTTAACAGATTAAGACTGTCTTAATATGTAACACAAGGAATGGCCCATGCCTGGCTCATAACATTAATTTCCCACTACATGATTGCCTTCAGCCCCTCTTGCCAGCTTGCATCAAGGGGACTTAATTGAAACCGATTCTCCTTACTAGAAGGGACTTTCATTTCCACTTAAACTAATTATTATTTCTCCATTAGCTCAATGATCACTTCTTCAGGCAAGAGACCAAGGTCAGTTTCTTCACTATTAAATTCATAGAAACTTATTTCTTTATATTTTGCTACCACTACTCAGCTCAGGACTAGTAAGTGAGACCCATGTAAATACATGTGATTCATTCATCATTTTGTCTCTCATATCTACCATTCAGCTTTGTATATCACAAAAATTGATGTATTGGCTTATAATTAATTGAATATTGCCTAAGTGAATGAACTATGAATAAAAAAATAAACATATCAAGGCAAATTTTAATAAGCACCCTGATTACAAGTTAAAAGCAAGAAAAAATTAATCCATTCTAACACTCCAAATCATTAGGTCATTTATTTTATCCATAGAAGCTACTAAACTATTCCTGATTATAGTGATTCTCAATAACAGATACCTATGGAGACAGCACTGTTGTCTACATGGAAAAATATTTTTGTTATTCAACAAGTTCTCCCTTGAAGCAGATAAAATATTTGAGGTTTGATTTTTATATCACATTATCTTTAATCTCATTAGTGTGTAAAAGAAAATAAGCTTTAGTATTCATAATCTCAAATTCCAGATCATGCAACACTAAAAACCAGCATTGAAAAGGGCTTTGGCAATGAGTCACATAAGTAAACAAAACAAGTAAAAATTTTGAAAGTAAGAATTTCAAAATATTCTTGATGTTTATCATTAGCTGAGCACACTGTCATGCTGGCACAGTGGGGTTGCTTTTAGTTAATTCCAATCCTAGAAAGATGCAAGAAGATGACACAAAAGTTGCTAGCAGCTTAATATTTAAAGAGCTTTTAAATAATGTGCTGTTTTAATATATTCTCTTATTTACACTTTTAGTTTTTCACACCAGAGAAACTAGTATTTGCACATGTGTAACTTATTTATTTCACTTGAGTATAACCTCAATATGCATCCACTTTCCTATTAATGACTCTAATTTCTCATTCTTTGTGGTGGAGTAGTATTCCATTTTATAGAAAAACCACATCTTCTTTATCCCAGTTTCCAACTGATATGCAAATGGGCTGTTTCCATGTTTTAGCTATTACAAACTGTGCTGCTGTAAACATGGGTGAGCATATATCACTGTGGTATGATTTAATATCCAAATGGAATAACTGACAATGTGAACTAGGAAAAGAACTAAAGGGGAAGTGGAAAGGGTGGGGGGAAGGAAATAAGGGAAAAGAAAACATATGAGAAAAGAAAAAATGGAAACAAAATCTTTGTAAATAGGGGAGGGAGAGGGGGGTGAAGGGAGGACAGTGGTATGGTGAAGAAATGAGAACCAAGGAATATATCACTGGTATGATTTAATATCCAAATGGAATAACTGACAATGTGAACTAGGAAAAGAACTAAAGGGGAAGTGGAAAGGGTGGGGGGAAGGAAATAAGGGAAAAGAAAACATATGAGAAAAGAAAAAATGGAAACAAAATCTTTGTAAATAGGGGAGGGAGAGGGGGGTGAAGGGAGGACAGTGGTATGGTGAAGAAATGAGAACCAAGGTCTGTCATGCAAAGCAACAAGATCCCAATGATGAATGTACACTTAAAAAGTACCAATTAACTTAATGAAAAAATATAAATTGTCTTAAAAATTCCAATAGTTATGAAATATAATGCTATTTATTATTAACCTCAGGAGCTGGCTGATTATAAGAGACTGACACCTTAAATTATAGTTAATAAAATACAATTAATTCGCATTAAAAATGTTAAGAAAGCACAAATAGATCGCTACAAATAGTGTAAAAAATAAGTATAATGAGCAAACAGCATTAGCACCAAAAAACCTAGAATCACTTTAAAGAGGTGATAACAACCTTTTAAAATTGTAGTAAACTTATTGAAACATCTATTTCCAGAAACTTAATTCAAAAGTGTTCCAGATCTTTGAAGAATAATCAGAGAATCAAGTGTATAAACTAATGAAACTACGAATGGCCAGAAATTATACATAGAATTATATTTTCAAATATATAAATTTATGTACTCCGTGTTTTATATATTTTAAATATATAAAGTTGTGTCATCAAAATCACTTATTCATGATTCATCTATGAAAGGCATACTTTCAACTTCAAACACCCAAATGTTTCACAACCAAGGGTCATGAACCATATTCCACAATTTGTTAGAACTAAGAGAGCCAAAACTATAATAATCTATGACACAATTTTACATTGTTTAATTTTATAAACATTTTCTGAGTATTTTATAAGCATTTATTGAAGGGTGAGAGGTTAAATAATTTACTCACCCATGGTGGAATGTTATTAAGGGGAGGTAAAATCACCTTCAAACCTATGTTACTTGCTTTAAAGTCCACATTTTATTGTAATATTTCATACATATTATTAAAAATAAAAAATAAAGCAGCAATTCATATCAGTATCTGCAGAAAAATAATTGTAGAAAAAGTGGTATGGCTTTTCTCATGTACAAGTTGATGCATATCTTCAGTTATAGTTGGACAAAATGGCCCAGTGAAAGATATCCACAAGGTATTTCTAGAACTTTCTGATGCCAATTCCCTTCATTTTAAAATTTACACTTTTCTGTTATATTTTACTTAATTTCCTTTTACTTTGGTCAGCATATACAGTGCTTTTACTGAAACATATAATCCATGTATTTTTGAATTCATGTTGAGCTTAAAACCATTTCCATATAACTAAGTACTATAAACACTTTTGTTGCACCATGAAAATTCATCTCCCATGTTTCCTTCCTTTAGGAATACTGATATTTTGGAGGGCGAATGTAAGAGAAATTCACTTCTTGTGCTCTTGGTTTGATATGGTTTGTATTGCAAAGTTTCACGTGCTGAAGACTTTTATCTTTAGAGGGGCAGTGTTTGGATAATGGAGTCTTTAAGAGTGAGGCCTAATGGAAAGTAGTTAGGTCACAGGGATTCCATTTCATGAATGGAATAATCTAGTCAAGTATTGTTCTTGAGGGAGCAAGTTGTAAATTGAGACCATTCTATTCACTTGCCTGCTTCTTGTCATTATCATATGTGATTGATTCCCTTTCTGTTTCTTGGTCTTATGACAGAGCTAAAGGGCCTTCACAAGGGTGCTAGCACCAGCTACCAGAACCGTGAGACAAATGTATCCCTTTCCTTTATACATTAGTTGTATGACACAAAAGAGTCTAAGACACCATGGAAGGGAAACCTTTTTAAATTAAGCTTATTGGTACATGTTAGATATATATTAGGATTACATTCATCATTGGAAATTTGTACGTGTACATGGTATATCTTGGTTCTTATTTTTTCCCATGGACCTTCCTCCCTTCAGTTCCTCCACCCCTCTCTATTCACATAAGCTTTGTTTCAATTTTTCCTTGTTTTTTCATTCCCTTCTTTCCCCTCCCCAATCTCCTCACCCTAGTTCCACTTCCCCTGGGAACATTTTCTTCCAATTTTGCAATATCTGTTATACATTTCAGTCCTCATTTACATTTTCTGTTTCTCATACCAGGGAAACAATTCAGTATTTACACATGTGTCTGTCTTAGTCATACATACTTAAGAGTATGGCCTCAATGTGCATCCTGTAGTTATAAATGTCTGCAGTTTATCTTTCTTTATGTCTGAGTAGTACTCCATTTTATATTTTAAAAAATCCCATATCTTCTTTATCCAATCATCAGTTGATGGGTATTTGGGCTGTTTCCAAGATTTAGCTATTATGAACTGTGCCACTATAAACATGGGTGTGCATATGCTGCTGTGGTATGACTTTTTTCATTCTTTTGAGATATAACCAGAGGGTAATAAATGGGGTAATGGGAACTCTAATCCTAGTATTTTGAGGAATCTCCACACTTATTTCCACAGTGGTTGAGCCAGTTTACACTCCTACCAACAGTGAAGAACTGTCCCCGCCCCCACATCCCGGCCAACATTTCTTATTGGCTGATTTCTTGGTAACAACCATTCTTACTGGAGTGAGGTAGAATCTCAGTGTTGTTTTCATTTGCATCTCTCAAATGACAGTGATGTTGAATACTTTTTCATATGTTTACTTGCTACTTGTTTTTCTTCATCTGAGAAATGTCTATTCATTTCAGATGCCCATTTTTGAATTGAGTCTTTAAATTGGGGGTGTGATTTTTTTAAATTCTATATTCTTTTAATATTTAGATTGTTGATCCATTTTTATTTTAGTTTATTGCATGGTGAAATATCTGGGTGTAGTTTTAATCTTTATCAAGTTGAAACCCAATTTTTCCAGCGCCATTTATTAAAGAGGCTATCTTTCCTCCAGTGAAGGTGTTTGGCTCATGGAAGGAAATCTTAAAACATACTTAGTTCCAGGGAGACATCTCTTATACTAATTTAAACCAATAGTTTAAATGAACTATCATTTCCTGCAATTATTACATGACACAATGACTCATTCAACCATAGGTGTCACACAGATAACAGGGCAGTACTTTTTCTCCACATTGAAGGGATATATTTTTTCCTTCTTTTTAGAGTATGAACAAGGAAGCTGATTGCCTTAACGACTGCTGACTGCCTCTTTGTAACAACAGGAGTCAAAATAAAGACTAAGTCAATACAGGCTAGACTAGAGTCAAGAAAATCCTCAGAGAAGTAGAGCAGAGACATCGACTAATCTGTTCTTAGAGCCTGCCCTACCTCTCACAGTGTAGTAATGCATTTTCTTATCCTTAGAATTGGTTTGAAGCATTTTTTTTTGTACTTGAGAACATCCTAATTGATATAAGCTATAGCATTTTTGTTAGTGAAAATTAAACTGAATTTTAGGATTCATATCTTACCCAAGACATAATCATAAACTAAATAATAAATATTTTCTTTGGTATTTAAGTTTGTACTCCATCAAAGTAAGCCCAAACAAAACAAAAATGATTCTGTTAGCCCTAGCCCAATTGTTTCATAAGAGCATAATTTCCTATACAATCAAAATTTTTAGAAGAGTGGGCATGAGGATATCTTGAACAATAGCATATCAAAATAATATTTATTTCTTAATTAGCCAAAATATCAGAATCTATTAAGAGAAAACCATATACACTTAAAGTAATTTTTCTAACACCTCTAACTCTTCAAATAATTTATCTTCATATCTAAACATTCTTAAAACTTCTCAAACTGTAGGTCTCAGTGCAGTGTTAATTCCTTTGAGAGTTATCTCTGTTCTCCGTAGAAATCTATTTCCTTCAACTCTTCTCCATTTAACACCCTCTTTATATCCTTTATAGCTTTTGTCTCCAAATTGAGTAGAGTATGCTGCTTATTTCTTTACTTGCTTATCTCCATCTGCTGTCATGAGATTATAAATTCCATCGTGATAGGCAATTTGTTTGTTATACTCTTCAGCATTAAGTTCTCAGCAAATAAAATAATGCCTGGTTCACAAGAGGCAATCAATGAATATTTGTTCACTAAATGAGTAAATGACTTAATAAATTAATGGCTTCTAAAAACACCAGGGTTTTCTCAGTTTTGGTTCATAGCACTCTGGCTAATATGGGAAATATATTTTTCTTTTCAAATTGTGATTCCTCTTTAGTGAGCAATTTGATTTACAAAACCAATCTTAAATATATTTGTATGAGCTATTCTTGCCCATCTTGACACTTCATTCATTTTTCTTTTTGTAAATTAGAATTTCTCCTTTGAGTGATCAGAAAAACTTCAGATACCTGTGACTAGGAAGAGCAAGATAAAGTCTGAATGAGACCTGGACTTTTACAGTGAAGGACTTTTAAATGGCCTCCTAGTCTACCTTCAATTCCAAATGAAAAGTAAAGCTCAAACATTGCCTTGATAAATAGCTTGGCAATTTCAAAACTGCTAGCTTTTTCTCTGTTTGTCTGAACTTAAATTATGGTGAAATTCACAAGCATTTAAAGCACAAAGACTACAAGGCCATTTCTGACACTTATTTCACATTTACAATTACCCAACTCAAAACACATGAGAATAATACTGAATATAAACTCTCCAGTACAATTTTCTTTTTAAATAAAGTGAAAAGACCTCTGGTTACAGTGTGCATACTGTTTCTTCACAACTTGGATTCCAGTTGACAACATAAAATATTTTTTCATCACAGTTTTGATAGGAACTATGCCTAATTCTTAAACTGTGAAATATATGGGTCAAAAATATGTCTGTTTTAACTATTTTTTTTTATCTTTGGCATTCAGAGTCTTTGGCATCCACTGACGATAACATTAGAGAGATTGTCAGAAAGGGTTAATGTCATTCCCACTAAAAGAATTTTCCTCTCCTAGTGTCTTTCAAGGACACTGTAGAGAGGGGATATATATGTTTTACTCATTAATTTCCATGTAGTTCTTGATTATCATATAGAGCTATAAAAAATGTGACTCATGTTTTTCTTAGTTACATTCTCACCAGAAATCTCCTACAAGGTCCTTGGAGTAAATTGGGGCAGGGAGCAGAGTGGCAGGATTGAAAGACATAGCTATCTCTGTCAATATTCTTGCAATATTCCCCATAGGCCGTGCTTGAATATGATTCTTACAGACCGTGCCACTGATAAAGTGCTGCTGTGCACTTCTTATCATCAGTGATCAAATGCACACTTTCTGCTGTAGCCCAGTAGCAAGCCAGAAGCTGTTTATCGAAGAAACAGAAATTATCTACAGGGAATAATCTAGTTTTGCTCCAAAATCGTTATGCTCTCATGTAAGTAATAAAATAATGTATTTCAAAAATAATTGATAGAGTGGAGTTTGAAGGTTCTCAACACAACGACATGCTAAATTTTTTAGGACATGAAAAAATGATGATTACTTTGATTTGATCTTTACAGCTGGTATCAAATTATCACACTGTACTTCACAAATACATAGAATTAATGTGTCAATTATGAAAATTTAAACATCAACTCTCTACTGTAACTATTATTAACAAGACTAGGATGTAGGTTACTTGAAATTTATTTTGAAGCCCAACAATTTTATTGTTAAACAATTCCAATTAGTTTTGTGAGTTACATCCATTTTTCTTTTGATTGATATGACAGATTTCTGTGTCTGCATTACATCTAAAAGACTGTGTATGGCACCTGTCACTGAACTTTAAAAAATAATTATACACTGGATATCATTACTAAAATAATTATAGCATTGTACTGTCATTAATTTCAGATTTCTCCAAGACTTGAGTTTAGCTATACAACTGCCAATTAAAGCATGACCAGAAAATTCCTTCTTAAAGTAAGAATGTTTTATTTGGTTTTATATGTACTGAAGTAATTTGAAAGAAGGAAACTTGTTTATATCAAATAAATGTAAGGAGGTATCAAGTGTTAAGGCAGTAGACTCCTGTTTTATATGTTTTTGAGTTTTGTTGATTATGAGGTTAAATCGATTCAGTATTACATGTGCACTGGGATCTACCAGAGCCAAGTTTTTCAAAATCTAGAACACACCTTCAAATTGGGGGAAAAAAATTCCCTCACTAAAAACATGTCCTTCAAAGTAAATTGTCTCTTGTTATCTTTGTGTTTATATTAAAAAGTAAAATATGTTGATCAATTTTTAAAGGAATGTTTTTGCTAATGTGATGCTTATCAGAACAAATAGCCCTCATGAAAATTTATGAGTACATATGGAAAACTAACTCCAAGATGTTGCTGCACTTTTCCACCTGAGCACACTGCTGGCAGCTGGTCCCTCTGATTATGCAAAAATGGAAATGCAGCAAGAATTACTGACAGGCTGGTAGCTTTGGATTTCCCACTTCAAAAGTGGTGAATTGTTTCCTTTATGTTCTGTGACAAATTACCTACCTACTTGTTTGGCCATGCAGAGAAGCTTTAAACAAGCAGGGAAGGTGCTGACAAGACTCTGGTGAAGGCTGATTGTAAAAAGTAAACTTCTTTTCAAAACAGATTCTTTCAGTACACTTAGATAAATATTCTTTGAGTTAGAAATGTTCCACAATGTGATTCTTTAAATTAGCATCAAATATATGTATTTGTAATTTCAAAGAACACTTAAACATTATTGTGTACTATTGATTTAGAAACAATATAGTCAGCAAAAGTATATACATATGTGTGCACATATGTGTGTATATGTATATCTTTATGTATATTATTTTATGCGTTTATGCATAATGACTAAAAATATACACATATGATGTATAAAAATATACACATATGGACAGAGAAATGAAATGAAAATATCAACTGTGTAATTTTTTCCTGCTTTGTTTTAGGAATAAAAATATTTAATAACTAATTCTCAGATGTTAATCATTTTCTCTAATTTTCATTGCACTCTTAATTGTATATGTAGTAAGCTATTTATATAAGCATTGATAATTCTGTTAGATTTCTTGATGCTAGTCCTATGTTTTTCTTCTAGAAATCAGGTCTCATTCAATGTTTGCATTTATTGGATGTTCTGAAAATTTAAAAAAGTGAACTGTATTTTGACAGAAAAGAGTGTCAGAAGGTGTTAAGATAGAAGAGCACAGCTATCTTATCAACAGACGTAACAATATCAAGCAAATATGAAAGATTATGCTCATAGCCAAAAATTGAGAAAATTAAAACTCAAACAGTGATCGTGTGTTAAAATAAAGTGCAGCAGCCATGAAAATAAGAAAGAATTTTACTTTAAGGATTTATTTATTGTCATTGAAATGCAACTTTAATAAATAAAATCCCAGTCTCATGAAGCATCTAGCTTTAGAAGAACCAGAGAAGGACAGAAATGTTTATTCTGATCAGAGATTTCAGATTATTTTTGTGGACAGTCAGAACTACCTTCAAAAGTATTATTCAAGTTGTTAAAAGATTGCTGTCCTTGTACAAGTCAGAGAGCCATTAGATCTCACAAGCCGTTAGATTTAACTGGGAATTCTCAGCATTCTTCAAAAGCCTAAGTCCAAAATATCTTCTGAGACCCCACACAACTCTTAGCCATGGGCCCCTATTATTATCAAAGACCAGTTCTATAACCCAAGGCACATGACTGCAAGGTAAATATTCCCATAACAAAAGAAAACAGACCAAACTAAGGTGGAAACTCAGAAGGACAAACGTTAAGTCATATAGCAGCTCCATATCCAGCATCTAAGGCACATAGTCATGAGATACGAGCTCTAGAGGTCCCACCTTTATGACTTTGTAGGTTGCAGTCCACAGAGTCTCTCTTGGACTGATGTTTCTCATTGGCATCTGCTTTCCTCATAGACATTCTACATTCCTTCATAGACTACTTCCTCAGGTTTCTATTGCCACTTCCACCTCATTCCCACAGCTATATTCACCACCCTTTCATAGGATCCTTGCAGGGACTCTGATTCTACCATACATTTTGGACTGGCCTCCCAGGACTTCCTGTGAAATCTAGGTGAAGTATACATGTCCCCATAACTCTTGCATTCTGAAAGCCTATAAAACCAGCATCATATGTACAATGCCAATATGAGTTGACCTGCTGTCAACTCAAGCAGTAGCCAGTTCCTTTTGAATTATTGCTGCAGTGTCTTCTGAGTACCTTCACAGCTAAGCACAGTGAAATCATTTTAGATAGGTCAGTTAATTAGATCTCTTGTGGGTAGTTAGACATGGCCTCCCTTAAGGCCCCAGCCCTCAAGGCGCCATCCCTCCAGGAGCCAACACAGTAAAGAGAACAACTGAGGCACATTTCACTAGCTAGCATTATAAAAAGAACAGGAACTACTTTGCCAAGAGTTACCAGTGATTGATATTCTATATGGGAAATTTCTTGTATGTGACTTTGTTTAATTACCTGGGTGACTGTACTTGTAATCTCACTGGTTGGTCATGGTTTTGTCCTACCTCATGCCCACTTTATAAATTGCCATTGGGTCTTAGAATTTTGTCCAACTTTGTAGCTGCCTCACCGCATGGCTTTGCTGTATAAAACATCTTTGAAAAGTGGGTGGGTGGGCAACCCACTTTCTGGTCCCCCTTCTGTCTCTTACACAGCTTTCTTTCTCTCAATAAATTTTCCTATTCTTGACCTCCATCGTTTCTAGAATTTATTCTTTGATTTTAGAGAGCATAAACTTTCATTTCAGATATATAGCAGGTTTGGAAGTTACATCTCTTACTCCTATAGCAAAATGAATCCAAGGAATGAATTCCCTAGGTGACCCTTTTGGATGAGGGGGTACAAAGTCTCTCCTCTCAAATGAAAGGTCTACATTTCCAAACTTGCAGTGAGTAAAATTTTCTTTACTGCTGAGACACCCTCAAAGAATCTTTCTTTTTGTCCTATTCAAAGTAGTTAGTTTATCTTTAATAGCCCTTAAATTATGACATTATGAAGGAAGATAGGAGAAGAGCCAGCAAAAAAAAAAGGCCAAAAAACAGACATGTGCCTCTATGAACCATTTCTTCAGTTGGGCCCTATCTGCAAATAATGTTTAGCTATAAACTCAACAATGAGACACATCTTTGATAAGTTTAGTCCCTTCATAATCCAATTATCTCTCTGAGAGTCTATTAATCCAATCAAGTTGACAATTAACGTTAACCAGCAGAATATAATTAAGATAATGTATAATTAATTTAGTATCACAACAGGAACAAAGAAACTCAATGATAGGAATACACTTCAATAAAAGAAAAAAATCAGAATTTTCAATAGGTTTTAGGAAATTTTTAGAAATAATTAAAAACAATTTGATAAATGTAGCATATATTTGTGATATAAAAAGAGTTTTTAAATAGTACTATAATGTTTCAAAAGCCTCACTCTTGTTCAGTTGCTTATAGGGGTACATAATAAGAACTCTGACTGAATCCCATTGATTTACTGCTTCACTGTTAGAAAAATTCCTTGGTGAGAGAAATTTAGTAAATGTATCTGTTTTGGTTAATATGGCATTCATTAAATCTCAGCATCACAATTCTTGCAAAAGTATGGTAGAGGCACAAAGTAACTTCTTAATCCAAATAGTATGTTTTAATTTTTATTTTATATTTTTCTATTACTGGGGATTGAACCTAGCGCTCTTTCACTAAACTAAATGACATCCTTGGCCCTTTTTATTATTTATTTTGCAGGAGGGTCTCACTAAGGGAGGGGAAGAAGGATTGAAGAGAAGGGAGGGAAATGGTGATAAAAGAATTGAGAAGTGTTATGTACAGGTACAAATTCCCTATGACGAATGTGATCCATATGTATGACAAATATGTACTAATAAAAAGAATTAAGTTTTAAAAAAGAGTATTTCAGGAAGGATAAAGCACTGCTGCTTCTATTGTAAAAGGGAGTCGATGCAATCTGTCACTCGATAAGCAGGTGGACAATCCTCTCAGGATGTGAGGCCATAATCTTAAGTGAAACAAAAAGTACACACATACGTGTAAATACCGAATAGTTTCTCTGGTGTGGGAAACTGAAAGTGTAAACAGCGTCAAAATGTATAGTAGATACTGTGAAATGGGAAGAAAAGGTCCAAAGGGGAAGAGGAATTGAGAGCAGTAGGGGAAAGAAAAGACAGAAAAGGAATAAATATGAGTAAAGGAAAAAATGAAAACAAAGTCTTTGTAAATAAGGAGTGCTTAAGGCAGGGAAATGTGGGAAAAATAGGAACCAAGATATATTATGTAAAGGTCTAAATTTCCAATAATTAATGTCAGCATATTGTATACCTAGAATGTACCAATGAAATTAATGAATTAGAGAAAGAAAGAAAGTTGAGTTTTTATCTCTGCTTTTAGCAGTTTAAGGGGTTTCAGTAATGTCAACAGCCAGAGCAGCTTCAGTTAGGAAAAAAATCTATGTTGCTGAATCTGTGAGCTACTTTGATCCTAGTACTGTGGCCATTTTGTTTAAGAAACTGTTAGGGTGGCTGGGGAATGAAGAAGTGCAGAAAAAAATCACGTTCATTTGATGATTGATATCATCTACTGTAGCAAACCTGCAACTTTGATGAACATAGTATTCATAAATACCGTCATAGTATAAGTGGATCTCAAGAGATCTGCACATATGCTTTCACACGTAACTCCCTGCACTAATTCTCCACTAGTTTTCTTGTACAGCTCAGCAAAATTAGCCAAATTTTTAGCTGATACTCGTTAACTAGTTTAATGTTTTACTTCTGGCTATGTCTTCTTTTAAATAAAGTTGACATATATCTATACTATTGGATAGTCTGCCCATGAAAGCAATCTTAAAAAAAAGGAGTACTAAAACTAATTTATCAAAGTTAAAAACGTATCTATAGAATTTAAAATAATAATAGAGAGTCTTTTTTATTTGTACAAAATGTGACCTTTTGGATTTTTTGGAGGTAAAAGACTATATTTTAAAAATAATTTATAATATTTCATACCAGGAGAACTTTATAAATCAAATAAATTCTGACTTTTGTGATACTGAATATCCTGCAGAAATAAAAATGAGAATCAACAATGACAGACAATTTATAAAAGGAGCAAGAAAGGAGAATAAATTAAAATAATTTAAATGAATAATTTAATGTCAAACAACTGCATTATTTATTGAGTTCATTAAAATGAATTTTTTACTCATGCAGAAATTAAAAGAAAGTGTTAAAGTAAACATGTCATATCACATTTGTCATACTAACAAGACTAGTTTTCATTTGAAATACTTGAAGAAAGCATTATATCCAGGCCATTGCAAATAAAGTACAAGTTCTTATAATAAAAGAAAAGTTTTCAGTGCTTCCTGGTAGGATCATTTATTTTCTCCACAATTTCTTGTTAGAAAACATACAATTGAGACACTTTAATGTGTCAAGTAAAAAAAGAGAAATACTTTTTTTTTATCTTAATCTGTATCTTTCTGCAAGAATACACCTTTTGTATAGATTAATTTGCCAAGACTGGATGAATATATGTGCAAGTGTCTTGGAATATACAATTGCCAGCAGTAGGAAATATAAAAAAATTGAGACGGATAAAGCATTGTCAAGTAGAAAGCTATTTAATTCTGCTAGTAAAGAGAAAAAACAAAAGAAGAACAGATTAGCTAAAAAAAATTGTAAGGCATTTATAAAATGATGAAAGCATCATGTCTTTCAAAGAAAAATTTCAGTCCCCCAGAGATAAGTAAAGCTCTATACTAGCAGAGCACTTAAAACTAATGATGAAATACAACAAATATGTAAAGGAGCTCCTCTGTCACATCCTCTGTTCTGGGTCATATGCTTGCTAGAAGTACTTAATATAAATATCTTCAGGACTTCAAAGGGCATGTTTATATTATCTCATAGTTTTATTTCAAATAATTCATGATTAAAAGTAAATTTAATTTGCTGTATGGTAAATAAATGCCATACATTTGACATAGCATTAAAATCATGTGAATAGTATGGAAAAGAAGGTACAATAATAACTGTTCTAAAAATAGGAAAAGTGAAAATTAGCAAAGTTAAACAAGTTTTCCAGGATCACACATCTAGTAAGTATGGAATTGGAATGAGATTGTTCTTGAGTAGAGAGGTCCTATATTTTCTGTTATGTGAGACTCTTTTATGAGCTTCACTGAATTGTGAGAAAGCCTTCACATTTTTTTCTCACATAATGAAATGAGCATGGGAATTTAAATGTTTTCCAAAGAAAGTCCTTCAGCCATACGTATAAAATAGGAGATATACTCCTAAGTGAAATAAATCAGTCACACATGTGTAAATACCAAATAGTTTCCCTGGTGTGAATAATCTGGAATAATACATAAGATCCTAATAAGATTACTGACATTTAGAAATGGGAAGAAAGGAGCTAAAGGTGTAGGGAAGGTGGGATGGGTAGGGGAAGGGTAATAAGGGAAAAGAAAAAAATGGGAGATAATGAAAAGATGAAAATAAAGTGTTTGTAGATGGGGAGGGGAGGAGGGGGTGAAGGGAGGGCAGGGGTAAGGGGAAAAAATGAGAATCAAGACCTGTCATGTAAAGGTACTAGATCCCAACAATGAATGTAACTGTACTGTGTACCTAAAATGTACCAATAAAACCCAATTAAAGCTGGAAAAAAATTAGCCTTCATAATGGATTAAACCACATGTGATATTTCTATAACAAAACTTGCTAGAAACACGCTAAAAGTGATGTCCACTTCTGCACTGACAGTGGAGATAACTTAGGTGTATGCATAATCACTTTCATTGACTTGAATACATTAAACATATGAGGATTTTGCATATCCATTATACTTCAATATTGTTGTTTTAATTAAATTAATTAATTTCAATTACATAAAACATTTATTCCAAAACTTTAGCCTATTTTTTCCTAACTTTTTAATAAGAATTGAGAAAGAATTAAGGAATTAGGAATTAAAATCATTAGTCCCATCACTAAGACATAATACCTGACACCAATAAACTACAGAAGAAATCTAATTTGGTTCACAATTTCAGAGGATTCACTTAATAGTTAGCTTGTTCCACGGAAGAAGCATCATGGTGTAAGAGCAAAGTGGAGCAAACATCCTTTGTTCACAGCAGTTAGGAAGCAAAGCAGAGCAGTGATAAACAGGAAGGGACAAGTTACCAGACATAGACCCTAGCTGTGCCTCCATGATTCCCCAGACTCACCCAGATATGTGCTCTGCAATCCCCCTGGGGTAGATCTCAGAGGAAATCAAATTGACACTATATCTAACCACCACAGAAATGATAAGCAATAACTAAAAGGAAAACCTGAAATGTGTGAAATATCAGAGTATGTGTTCTGCTCTCAATTTCCTATTGGACAAAGCATTAAAAGTAAACATATTTTGGGCCAGGGATTTAGCTCAATGGTTCTACTGCCTGCCTCACAAGCGCAAGGTCCTGAGTTCAATCCCTGGTACCAAAATATAATAAAATACCCTAAGTTTTAGCAGAGCTGATTGGTCTCTGAGAGAAGTTGCATATTTTCTTCATAGCAGAAGATAGAGGTAAAGGCCAAAGGCCTAGATAAAAGAATATGTCATTAAAAAATATAAGTAAAATTTTGTTCATTATACGTTTAGGACTACAGAATTCCAGAATCTTTGGAGTAGAAGGAACCAGAGAGCCTCTCTTCTGCGTATCTATGTAAAAGTAAATACACGAGTGGGTGGTCACAGATATTTACCATAACATTGTAGTAAATATTTCCCTGAGAAACAACAACACTCACACTAAGCATCAAATAGAAGTTATTTCCCTATGCTGTGAGCAAATAAATCTTGCCTGTCTCAAGAGTAGACCGAATATTCTTTACTTTTCTTGCAAAGTTGCTTATGTTGAATTTGAGTTCCTTTAGGGACAATCTATGTGGATATGCAACTGTATGATTTCTTTTGAGTATGAAAATGGAAACAGTATTTTACCCTCTGTGTCTCTCTGTGTGAAAAGTTATACTTTTCAGATATTATAAACTTTTAATTCTGTGCTTTAGATGTTTGTTTGTGTAGGAAATTCTCCTTTTAGTAAGATCTCAAACTTTACCTCTAAATCCTTTGGGGCCATAAATAGGAAACCTAAGGTCTCCAGGGAGATTTTAATGCAAAATCTGACTTTGTATTGTGTGTCTTCCTTCTCTTGTTTTCTCTTTGTGTGTGCGTGTGTTAGGGGGTGGTTTACAAACTCCTTCCCTTCATATATTTCCCACTATAGGATTAAATATCATTCCTAGCATCTGGTTATTTAATTTGTAGATTCTGTTAGGAATGTTTAATATTTAAATTTTCTAGAAGTGGAAATCCCTGTTTGCATTTATAGCATCCAATCAATACTTTCTAATTTTTATTTGTTATTGGCCTTTGACCCCACTCTATGCTGTATGGTTAAAAATATTATTTTATGCACCATAATATTTCCAGAACACAACCAAGTACCTGGTACTTGGTAAATATAGAATATATTTTAATAAATTATTGAGTTTTTATTTTCATGAATTGTTTTGCACTTACAATTTTCCTGTTATTAATAACAGTTTATTAGAATAATTTTCATGGCCTCATAAAAAAGTATAGCACAGTAGTATACCATAAGTACACCCAAGGCTGGGATTTACCTCAATGGTTCTGCTGCCTGCATTGCAAGCACAAAATCCTGAGTTCAATCCCCTGTACCAAAAAGAAAAAGAAAAGAAAAGAAAAAAATAAGAATACCCAAATACCATTTCCTTTCCCATATTGTCACATAATTTGCTTTTAATTTTTTTTAATATCTGGAGAATTACTAATATTAAAATTGCAGTGAATAATATTTTTTTCATATTTTACTAACCCCTCATATCTTTTCTCATAAATGTCACATGAAAACATTTTAAATTATCTTAAAACTTCCATGAGTATTGTAAAACTGCATTCCAAATATCATTGCAACTCTCTCCAACAATGTGTACATGAAATGTATAATAGTATCTTTTGCATCATTTTCTCATAAACATTTTAGACTTTGATATATAAATCTCACATTGTAGGTTTCACTAGAAATTTCCTATATTGTGGAATAGACATTAGTATGGAACACATGCTTCAAGATTTGAAAACAAAGAAAAGCACAGGTGAATTTATATTCCACACACTTAGCAAGTACTTATTTTACAGCATTAAAAATTTTAGGGATGTCAAAAAAGTATTTTATTATTAAAAAATACAGAAGTTAAGAAGAAATTGTTCAAACAAAAAGGGGA
The DNA here is from genome assembly GCF_012274545.1 of Fukomys damarensis. Taxonomy (NCBI): domain Eukaryota; kingdom Metazoa; phylum Chordata; class Mammalia; order Rodentia; family Bathyergidae; genus Fukomys; species Fukomys damarensis. The sequence continues at coordinate 62,931,015 of NW_022900950.1, read as the reverse complement.
ACTGGGGGAGGGAAATGGAAGTAAGAGGAAAATGAAAAAAGAAGAATAAAATGGAAATAAAGTTTCATAAATGAGGAGGGGAAGAAGGGTTGAAGAAAGGGCAGGGAAATGGGAAAAAAGGGGGAATCAAGACATATCATGTACAGGTATAAATTCCCTAAGATGAAGGTGATCATTATGTATATCTAAATTGTACCAATAAGCTTAATAAAAAAAATTTCAGAAGAAAAGACACCAATCATATACCACATAAAACACTATTTATTGAAAATCTACTACGTCATTTATTTTCAAATTTAAATCCTGACCATTTTTAAAGGATAGATATTTAAGGCAGAGAGAACATGAAAATGTACATTTATATGTTGTTTCCAAGAAATATAAAAGAGCTTCAGAAAGCTGGAAATTGTGTATTATAGAATGAAAAGCTGAGAAAGTAGGAGATGGAAGCAATGTATAAATTACAAGGAATTTATATGCCTAATGAAGGACTTTTGTAGGCAAGAGAGATAGATCTTTGGACCCATCGTTGGATCATTTGACCAAAATCAAGCGCATGTATGGAAAATGAGGGCTGCCTAGCCATCATCAAAATACCCGGAATACCATCCCTTTGGAAAAGATACAGATTTAAGTGAGATAAAAAGTTTTCAGTCTTTTGAAAGTATTATACGTTTTGGTCCTTATTTACATTTTTAGCTTCTCACACCAGAGAGACAATGCAAGACTTAAATTTTTTTAACAATTTGAGGAGTTTTACTAAAGCAATGATAAGTTCCAAAACAATCTAAGACAGTGTCACTTTTGTCTTATAGTATCACTAAATCTTTTTGTTGCTACAAAAGGAATAATATGGCCAATAAACTATGCAAGAGTCATTTTGAAAATAAAATATACTCATGTTAATAATGATACTAATATTAGGCCCCATTCAATTAGTAACAAATACTTTATAACATCACATGTCTCATATTTCAGAAAATTTCAGTGTGATATTATATCACACATTCATGGATATATTCTACCACTACAGATAATACTTTGGCTTAACTCTATATTAAATTACCGTCATAGAAAATGGCTTAAAAAGGATGAAAATTATATTACCAAAATGAAAACACAAAACCTGCAATGGCCATGGAGTCATCTTTCTCTTATACTCATCAAAAGATGTTCATTTAATCCCTTATATTTGTTTTTCATGAAATTATTCATTCATCTTTATAGTGAGGCAGAGGAGAAAATACATACAAAGCAAGGAGATATTTCTGAAGGTAAAGGCTGTGTAGTTAATCTTTACTTCCTCTACACTTCTTTTCGCCTTAACATTAGATTTATGTTTGTCTTGTATGATAAAAATTCAGATTTTTTTCTATTTTGAAATTTCCTACTTCTTATATTTGTCTGATTTTGCCCTCTGAGGCCTCTATTTGGTAATCATTTCCTTCTTGCCTCATTCACTTACTAACTTTATCTATGAATTTTGTGCCTTATCTTAGCAAAGCCTGGCGTGGGGGGAACTTCTTTAATTGGGAGTATTTTGTTAGATTCATTCATAGAGTTTTTCTGCAAATAAGGGTGGAAAATATGGAAAAGAATGTAATTTCCAGAGTTCTAACAAATGTGATCCAACTTTTCATAGAATGTAAAACTCAGTAAGTAGTCTATCTCTACTGTAATTTATTCCAATGCAAAATGGGATAAGATTACTGATTACAGAAATGCATATCTTTACTGATGTTGGGGCTACTCACACATTAGTGTTTTATACATTCTTGTTGCCTCAATAACTTCGCATACTTAAAGTATAACAAAAGTCTAGACAAAACCAGCAACTAATATTTGAAGACTTGAGGTCATATTTTTCTACTATTCCTCATAATTCTTTGTTTATCATTATCTATTATTGTGTTCAGCTAATACTCTAAATTTAAAAGGATTTGAAAAATCATTAAGGATGTCATAAAAAAATGCCTTCTTAGGAATTTAGGTTGACCCATAGGGACTGATGAGAAAGTCATAACATACTCATATAGAATTATGGAAGTTTAGTTTTAAGTACTATAATATTTTGATTAATCAACCATCTTCATTTATTTTTATTTGTGGTAAATAAAAACTTCTGTATTACTTAACATAATTGTTTTCACTTTCAGGAACATTGCATATTTATTTGCTTTGTAGAATATGAACCAATATAACTTCAGCAAAGGTAGTAATTGTTACTACAATTAGCAAATTCATTCAGCAATACTTATATTTGTATTTTTTTAACCATGTCCAAAAAAATAAAAAAGTACTCATTATGGTTTCTTCTACAAAAATGTTTAATATAGTTATATTTCAAAATTTAATTTGCTTTTCTTTTTCTATTTATTGTCACATCTATTTCAATTCATCTATGTTTAAAGAAAAATTGAAAACTGGTTAAAGCAAACTATGCACAGTTGATTATAAGAATCCACTAAATGTGCAAAGGCTGATAGTACCAATAACAGTAATTGGAGTTATGAAAATATTTTTGTAAAGCAAAAAGATTTATGATTGTTGCTTCAAGTAATTACGTATTAGAAAATTCACATTGAAGATAATTTTCCTATTTCTTCAAGAGCTTTCAAGCTCAAAATGTCCAAAGCAATTTTTTGTCCTTAGAGCTGACATTTCTTCTATATTTTTCTTAATTAAAACTATCATCATACACCCACTTTCACAAATAAAGACCTCAGATATTTTTAACTCCTTTTCTGCTTACAACCCACATTAAATTAGTCATCATATCCGGCCTATTCTATTTTTTATCCTTATTTGTTCTTTAATTTTCTACACTTCTGCCATTGTAGTTCAAGAAAGTATTAATACTTACATTAATTGATACCTCCTAAATTGAACCTTTGGTTCTATTCCTCTCCAGTCTTCCTCTTGAGGACATCTAGAATTAAATGTATCTAAAACATATCTGCTGCTATTGTTTATCTTTTCACAAACTTTCCACGAGGCTGTAGGGCCTTCAAAAACCCAGGAGTTTTCTCTGATTATTTTCTAAATCACACATACTTGTTTTCAAAGAATATAATTCCACATTCCCTCCACACTTTGTATTATGGTCACTTTCTTAGCACCCCCAATCTCCATTAAACTGTGATTTTCTAAAACATAGGGGTTTTGTCTTAATTGAAAAATTTTGCATTCTGTTTTTTTTTTTTTTTTTTTTTTTTATTGAGTTTATTGGTACATTTAGGGATACAGTACAGTTACATTCATTGTTGGGATCATGTACCTTTACATGGCAAGTCTTGATTCTCATTTTTTTCCCCTTACCTCTGCCCTCCCTTCACCCCCTCCTCCCCTCCCCATCTACAAACACTTTATTTTCATCTTTTCATTCTCTCACATTTTTTTCTTTTCCCTTTTTGTTCTTCCCCTACGTATCACACCTTCCCTACACCTTTAGCTCCTTTCCTCCCATTTCTAAATGTCAGTAATCTTATTAGAATCTTATGCATTGTTGCAGAATATTCACACCAGGGAAACTATTTGGTATTTACACATGTGGGACTTATTTATTTCACTTAGGAGTATATCTTCAATATGTATCCATTTTCCTATGAATGAATCTATTCTCTCGCTCTTTATGGCTGAGTAATATTCCATTTTATAGAAAAACCACATCTTCTTTATCCAGTTTCCAACGGATGGGCAAATAGGTTGTTTCCAAGATTTAGCTATTACAAACTGTGCCGCTATAAACATGGGTGCACATACTTCTCTGTGATATGATTCTTTTAGTTCTCTTGGAAAGATACCCAACAGAGGGATGGCTGGGTCAAATGGAACCTCCAGTCCAAGCTCTTTGAGGTATCTCCATATTGATTTCCATAGTGGTTGCACTAGTCTGCACTCCCACCAACAATGGAGGAGGGTTCCTTTCTCCCCACAACCCCGCCAACATTTGTTATTGTGTGATTTCTTGATAGCAGCCATTCTTTGTGGGGTGAGGTGGAATCTCAGTGTTGTTTTCATCTGCATCTCTCGAATGACCAGTGATGTGGAACATTTTTTCATATATTTTCTTGCTGCTTTCACTTCTTTGTATGAGAAATGTCTGTTCATTTCGGATGCCCATTTTTGGATCGGGTCTTTATATTTGGGGGGACTGATTGTTTTGAGTTCTTTATATATCCTTGATAATAGTCCTTTGTCTGAGGTACAGCTGGTAAAAATTTTTTCCCACATTGTAGATTGCCTTCTGTTTTTAAATCTGTTGTAAAAGATTCTACTCTGCTTAAGCATTCACGAACTCTATATTGACTTCTTAACTGGTTTTCCACCTCCAAGATTTCAATTTCCTCAGAGTTGTCCTTTATACAGCTTTGAGATGAACTGACTAAGATTCCATTTGCTTAAAACCTTACCACAGTTATATTTATCAATGGGATAACATTTTTTATCTTTATGATAACAAAAAATTCCCACTACTTTCCATACCTTACTCTAGTTTTATTTACTCAAATTTCCTGTTGTTATTCCCTTAATTTCTAGTCCTATAAATCTCCCAATAGTTCTCACATACACCTGTTATTTCTATTTTGTGTCTCATAGTCCTTAAAATTTATTGTACATGGTTTTATCCTTAGACTGACCTTTCTTAAATTTTATTGAATAATCAATAATCAATTTACTTCTTAAAACAGTTCAGGCTCTACATCAGATTTGATATTTACATTTTCAGATAATTAAAAGAATTTTTTTCTAAGAGGCATTTCAATAATATCAATGCATTCTTTACTTTTCTTTAGGAAAGTTTAAAAAAATTAGAAATTATATTATGACTATATTATGATAAACATTAAATTATATAGTGGTATGTGTGCAAAGACTTTCTTTATGTCCTAGCATCATTTATTTACTTATTTTATAAGTACATATTACATCTACAGAAGAGTGGGTTTCATTTTGACATATTTGCATATGCATATAATTTTATTCCCTTCCCTTGCACTATTTCCTCCAATTGTCACCTTTTCTAATACTCTTTTCTACTTCCCTGTCATCTTTTTTATTTATTAAAAAATTATAATCGACATGTATTAGTCAGTTTTCTGGTCAAGGAGATACAACACCTGATCCATAACTTATTTAGCTCACACAACATGGGAATTTAGTCCATGGTTGGCAGACTCCAAAACAAGACTGTCATGATGGAAGGTTGTGGTGGAGAAAAGCTACTTAATTCACAGAGCCCAGGAAGCAGAGCAGAGGAACTGCTAGAGAAAAATTGTCACAGAATCACACAGGCACACCTATGAGCATTCTTTACAAATACTGTATGCATTTCTTAATCCAATGAAATTAATTAATCAGGGTTAATAGTCAAATTATATCTGAGGAAAAATGTGCAAATTTTGATTTTCTGATTCTGACTGATTTTACTTAACATGATGATCTCCATATCTACCAATTATGTGTGAAAAGATATGATTTTGTTCTTTTTAAGCTAAACAATATTCCATTATGTAAAATATACCACATTTACCATCCATTCATCTTTTGACAGGCACCAAGTCTGTTTCCATAGCATAACTATTATGAATTGTGCAACCTAAACATGTTTCCAAGCACATTTATGCTTGAAGAATTTTGTTCTGAAGGTAGATTTTTACAGAAACCATGAATTTGGTTATGATTAAAGCAACATAATTGCATTTCATCATACTTGGATAGATACCCCTTTATTAATATATAGAATGCTTCAGTTCTAAAAGAGAATTGATCTGTGCTTTATTTATGTCATTATTTCCTATATTGAAAAATTTCTAATAACTAATATTCAAAATTTTGTCAAATAATTAAAATATACATCTTAGTGTGTTAAAATTCCTGTAGGAGTTACTGTAGAGAAAAATATTTCATTAAAGAGTCTTGAGAATTATGAGGCTGAGTTCAAACTACTGAACAACTATTACTTGCTGAACACTTAAAATAGTTTCCTTAGTCTCTTTAGCCAATAAAAGGTATTACCTGAACTCCTATGGGCTGGTTTACTGGTTGAGATGTGATCAACAGCACAGAAAAAGGTGATAAATATGTTAATGAATTAATTTGATTGCGGTTATATAGTGTTACTGTCTATAGATACATCAAAATAGACATAACACATATATACAATTTTTGTCAGTTAGACCTTAATAAATAAAGAAATTTTAAAAGATAAATATTAATCTTATTAAAAATACAATGATTTTCCTCGAAAAGAGGAAGAATATAATGAAAGAAGGGGAGGGAAAAGGGAGAGAGAAAATAGAGGTAGAAAGAAAAGAAGAGAGACACAAAGGAAGAAACAGGAAAATAGAGAAGAGGAGCGGAGAGGGGGAAAGAAAGAACAAAGGTCGCAAAACAAATACGTGGGGAGTTTGAAAGTGGTCAATTCTCGGTGATGGAAGTATTGATTGTTATTTTCTTTGTAATTTTGTATAATTCAATTTTAATATTTATATTGATTCCTGACTCGTAAAACAAGATATTTTTACTCTAGAGTGATTACTCAATAATAAATGAATAGACTTCAGTGTTTGGGCAATATGAGTGCAATATAATCAATAGTGTTTAGATACTAAATTTCTGCTACATAGAAAAATATCTAAGATGAATAATTTCTAAGATGTAACACTATGTCCTTCTAAAATCAAGTATGTCACTATGAGTCTTTTTCTTTTCATTTTGCTTTGAAGATGAATGTTCTATTAGTTACTGCCAATCATCTGTAAAATTATTCTGAAATCTCCATTGGAGATAATAGTAGCAAAACAAAAATAATTCATTTTTTATTGGTGGAGTTTCAAGTTACTTGACACGTAAGAAATGAAATAAAGAAAAGCTTAAGCTCTTTTGGCCTCAAGATTCTCGGCACAGAAAAGACAAGTACTAGGGAATAGTTACTTTTAAATTAAAAATAAATGTAAAAGGTTCTTTTGATTTTAATTTTAAAAATCACTTAAAATGATAAGATAAAGAAGTAAAATCTCAGATATTTCCAGCAATATTTTGCATAGCTGAAAATGTAATAACATTGTTGGATTTTAGAGTAATATTTTTAAATATTTTAAAAATCCTAGGTCCAATATCAAAATGACAATTTTAACATTATTCTGACTGCTTATTAATGTTTATATATATATATGAATATCTGGAATCAATCAGTATCTGTATTTCTGTAGAGACTATTAATCCTGTATTATGTATTACATTGAATTAAAATCCAGGGTATGTATGAAAATTAGTTAAGTAAATTTGGAATTTTTAATTATTGACCTTTTCTAAATGTCATATATTGCTTTATTACTATGCATCAACTGCATACTACTAGATTTTAACAATGAGGGCTGTGTTGATTAAAAGCTTCCATTTTGAAATATAGAAAATATATATTTAAATGTTACAAATGGAAATTTTCAAAGTATTGATATTTATTGTAAACGTTAATTCCAAACATACCTACAAAGTGGGAGCAGACAAATTTATTTTGTTTTTTATTTATTAACTCTTAAAGAGAACACAAAACCACATAGACACAGTATTATTAAATGAAAAATGTAATAGGATATTATAATGTGTTCAGATAGATCAGGTTTCCAGTTTGACATCGGGAAGACAAGATTGTTCTTTTTCAGTTTTTTTCTTATTGAGTTTATTGGTACTTTTTAGGTACACAGTACAGTTACATTCATCATTGGGATCTTGTACCTTTACATGACAGGTCTTGTTATCATTTTTCCCCATTCCCCTGCCCTCCCTTCACCCCTTCCTCCCTTCCCTATTTGCAAAAGCTTTGTTTCCATTTTTTCATTTTCTCATATTTTTTTCTTTTCCCTTATTTCTTTTCCCCTACCCTTCTCTCTTCCCCCACACCTTTAGCCTTTTTCTTCCTATTTCACATTGTCAGCTATACCATTTGGATCTTATTTACACTTTTAGTTTTTCACACCAGAGAAACTATTTGATATTTACACATGTGTGACTTATTTATTTCACTTAAGAGTGTGACCTCAATAAGCATCTATTTTCCTATGAATGATTCTAATTTCTTGTTCTTTATGGCTTAGTAGTATTCCATTTTAAAAATAACAAAATACTCGAAATGTTGAAATGCATTTGAAGTTGGAAAATATAGTAATTTAGATCTCAGGAGCTCCACTGGTAATGTTTTCAGAGTGTTTTGGCTGTCAAAATGAAAACAAAGAACTTTGCTATTTGGACATTTTGGCGACCAAAGTATTGACACATAAAAGGAATAAAATATTGAAAGGTCAAGAGTGGTGAGGGTATGAAAAAAATGCTACTGAAATAATATATTTTGGAATAAAAACTAGATGAGGAAGCAAATATTTACATTTGTGTAGGACAGAAATAGAAAAATATCATTCAAAGTATATGGGTTTTTCCTTCTGTATTAGGTTAAGATGGATTATCTTTGAGGATAAGTTTTTGTGTCTGATGTTTGTGGCATTATATTTATTTACTTTAGTTTAAAATATTTTCCAGGATCCATGCATTACTTGTCTCTTTAATTTTGAGATACACTTTCTGTTAACCATAATTGTGAAGTGTTCAAGCAACTGAACACTGTCCTGATATATAATATTGCCTGATTGAAAGGAGTGCCCTTCTTAATGACTTACTCCTTCTGCTCTTCTTAGAGACTCCAATAGCTTGGTTTTGTGATTATAATTTTCTTGGATTAATATTTTCATTTTATCATTTATATATGACTGATAAACTACAAACTTTATATGTGCACAACATAATGGAAATGTAAGATGTGTATTTATAAACAGTCTGCTTTTTAAAATCATTATGATCTGAGATTGTATTGTGTAGATGTTGCTCATTTAATTTTACCACACTATAACAGCAATAATCACATGTTTTGATCTCATGTCCACTTTACACTCTAAAAGATTACTGGAAACCACAGAAATTATTGCTTTATTTGTGCTATCAATATTTTTATTAGATATAAAACATTTTGTGAATTTTATGTTTACTATGAAAATTATATTTATTATGTTATTCTATGACAAAGCAATACATAACTTTAGGAAAACACATTTTGAAAACTTTCTGAGTGGTATTGTTCATTATTTATTTTTATTTGTTTATTTTTTGAGACAGGGTCTCATTATATAGGTCAGCCTGGTTTTGAACTCTGTAGGTATCTCGTGTATCTCAAACTCCAGATGATGCTCTTGTCTCAGTGTCCAGAGTGCTGAGATTACAGATATGCACCACCATGTATTGTTTTTAGAAAAGGCATGACTTAAAAGGAGAGAACTGGAATTTAATATCTGCTTCTCTCTTGTAGTATCTATATAAAAGTAAAGTGTAAAGAAATGCATAAGAAAATCCAGTGTCCAACAGAAATATAATTGGAAAACAAGAGAATTTTAATAGATGTTTTAGAAAAAATGTGTTAATACTTTTAGGGAAAAAACTGAGTTTGAAGACGCTCTAATGTTTTCCTGAGGATTTTTCAAGGATGCATAGAAAACACTTTGAAACTATTGCTACATATATTCCAAATTATGAATATATCACAATTTTTATCTAATAGAAGTAGGCATTGAATAATTTCTGAATTAATTTCTATTGATTTATTTTTTTCTTTTAAACAATTCCCAATTATTTCATTCTTGGTAAATTTTTATTGAATGTTAAGCACAATAAAATTTACCTTGTTGGGAACTGGACTTTTTTTTTTTTATCTCTTTCAATGTTTTAGAGCTTTGTTATGCAGTGATTAGAAACAGCTGAACTTTTTCAAGGGTTTAAAGTTTATCTTGAATATCAGTGCACCCATTAATATATGACTAAATTTCCTTCTACTGAGAACTCAATCTAGTGCTTTGAAAGGTTTTTCCACTCTATCTGATGACAGCACAACTATTCCTGAGAATATGACTAATCTTGAGAAAAAATTTCTGTATATGATTTAATTTTTCTTAATATATGCTAATACAACACTTCTATAAACTATCCTGCTTTTTAAATGAGAAAGTACATAAAATATATTCTATTATATAATTGACTTCTATTCTTTAACAGACTGCACACTTCTTTCAAAACATTTAAAGTAGCTGGGGATTTAGCTCAGCGGTTCCGCTGCCTGCCTTGCAAGCGCAAGGACCCGAGTTCGATCTCCGGTACCAAAAATACAAAAACAAACAAACAAAACCCAACATTTAAAATAATATTACCAACTACTTACTAGGCTAGGGACTTCACAGAAAAAACAAAAAACAAAAAACTCTACTTCTTACAGCAACCCTTTCAGAAAGATAATATAAAATATTTTTATTAAGCTGAAACTATGGCCAAAGTTCCACAGCTAATAAATGTCAGCATCAAGACACAAATACCTGTTTTATGCCAAAATGTATAATCTCTCCATTTAACAACAGTGCCTCATGTTGGATATTGGTCAAAAGCTTTATTGTTATTTGCACTTCTTGGTTGTAAATTTCCTAAAGGTAGAAACTCTGCTTCATCTGGCTTTATCAACACAATACCAGGAATATTATTCAATATATATTAGGCTTCAAATAAGTATATACTTAATAAATGAGCTCATTTAGTCTATTAAGAAGTAATGAGAAAGGAAAAATTTCTAATACAAATATTATATTTTCAATATAAATTATTAGAAACTCAGTAGCATTTTATTTACTTTCACATTTCCAGAAAAATTAATCTTCTGATTATTATATATTCATCAAACTTCATCAAGATATTAACTGGCCCACATTAAAGCAACTAATTAATATAAGGTGAAATATTCATTAAAATGCTAATTTATAAAAATATTCAGAATTTAATAATTTTTACTGGTACATTTTACACATACATAATTATAACTAGGGGATTTGTACATGTGTATGATATATTTTGCTGCTTCTTTTTTTCCCATTCTGCTCCCCTCTTAGTAACCCCCACCCCTCTTTATCTACAAAATCCTTGTTTACATTTTTCCCTTTATTCTTTCCTTTCTTGTCCCAGCTTTCTTTTTCCCCCCTCCCCTCTACCTTTCAAAATTTAATGATGCTCTGAACTGAAGCAAAACTCATAAATCTACAACATTGGACAAACTCATGCATTGTTCTTAAAATTTAGAAATAAAGCTAGGGATACAGAAAATAATACATAATAAGTTAATACATTGACAATTATTTAGTCTAAGAAATGCCAAATTGTGTAAAACAGTTGGATGGAAAGTTTTACAATTCTAATTTTTGTTCAGACATTTGTATTTAGGAACTATGATAAGAACAGTATTTATGACAAAGATAATGGGCTATTTTGATCTTCAGTATATGATAAAGGAAGATACAGAATGAATAGTGTATTCATTTAACTTATTAAGTATCTAGTAAATGCCAACATTTGACATTTGATAACTCATTATTTCAGTACCAAGAGAAGAGATTCAACATTTTTTTTTCTTTTAAATTTTAAGAAGGGCCGGAAATTTAGCTCAGTAGCTCCGGAGTTTGATCCTCTGTAGCCCCCCCAAAAAAAATCTTAAGAAAGGTACATTCACGTTTATATTCACTTTCCCTAAGTACTATACAGAACATTGCCTCGAAAGAATGAGAAGAGGAAAGATGTAATAAAAAGGAAAAGTGTAAAAGAGGGATATATATGTACTGAAGGAAGAAAATTCCAAGTTTGAAATATTGTACTCTTTTGAATACAAAATTTTATAATGTTGTCAGTCTAGATTCACAAAACAATTAAGCTGCATTTTCCCTAGTAATAAATTAAATAAAAGCACCACTCACAGTAAACAATAAAAAGGCAGCATGAATGTGATGATTAAAAAGTCAACCCTATTTTTCAAAGGCCACTCTCTCAGTTCACAGATGAAGCATATGCCCTTTACATTTAGACAATCATCTGCATACTACAATGACAGCATTTCTTTACAATCCAATGCAATATGATGTTAGACAGGAGACAGGAGTCATTTCCATTCATTTGCCTCATTACCTATGATATAGTATTATATACACATGTAAAATACAACCGAGGGACTTGGCTGTAATCCAAACATACCAAAGAACAGGGAGACAATCAACTCATACTATTTTATCCAGTTTTTATTTAGTGCTCAAGCATTCATCATTCAACATAAATAGCATTTTTTTCATTTGTACATTAATGAATATTGACATTTCTGATAAAGAAAAAGTTGACAACATTGTGGAGTTGACCAACTATTGATAAATACATAAAACGCAAGCTCCTAAAATTATGTTTAAGCCATCAAAATTCATCTTTGCAGTGAAAATAATAATCTCTGACCTTGACGGATCTCTAACATTTTCAGTTTTCAGAATAACAGAATGGAAACTGAACACAGTAAAGTCCCTTCTCTAAAGAAAACGTGACTACTATCAAAAAATCAAACAACAACAAATGTTGGCGGGGTTGTGGGGAGAAAGGAACCCTTCTCCATTGTAGGTGGGAGTGTAGACTGCTGCAACCACTATGGAAATCAATATGGAGATACCTCAAAGAGCTGGGTCTTTTTGACCCAGCCATCCCTCTGGTAGGTATCTTTCCAAAAGAATTAAAAGAATCATGTCACAGAGATATATGTGCACCTATGTTTATGGAGGCACAGTTTGTAATAACTAAAACTTGGAAACAGCCCATTTAACCATCAGTTGGAAACTGTATAAAGAAGATGTGGTTTTTCTATAAAATGGAATACTACTCAGCCATAAATGTTGAGAAATTAGATTCATTCATAGGAAAATAGATACATATTGAGGATATACTCCTAAGTGAAATAAATAAGTCACACATGGGTAAATACTGGATATTTTCTCTGGTGTGAAAAATTATAATACTATGTAAGATCCTAATTATATAATGGACAATGTGAAATAGGAAGAAAGGGGCTAAAGGTGTAGGGAAAGTGGGAAGTGTGGGGGAAAGCTAATAAGGGGAAATATGTGAGAAAATGAAAAAGTGGAAATGAAGTGTTTGTAAAGGGGGAGGGGTACAGGGGTGAAGGGAGGGCAGGGACAAGGGGAAAATATGAGAACCAAGACCTGTCATGTAAAGGTACAAGATCCCAATGATGAATGTAACTGTACTGTATACCTAAAATGTACCCATAAACTCAATAGGGAAAAAAAAGAAAAGAAAACATGAGCTCTTTTTTCTTAATTTCTGTGAAATAGTAGTTTAACTGCAATTGGAAAAAAAAATTTCATCCTCAAGATCTGAAAATGTCTCTGGGTAAACTCTTAAACTGTGATTAGTTATACAATATTCTGATAAGATGCGTATTGTTGAAGCTCTTCTTGTATCTGTGCCTGCCTAAGTAGTATAAATAATGGTTGTAAAATTATGTAATTTCACTTTAATATGACAATAATTGTTTTAAAATTTTACAAAGTACTCCACTTTACTTTGCCACTATAAGCTGCTATAATGATGCCTTTTTTTGTTATTTAAAGATGCTTCTTGTTTCCTGCATTATATAGATTAACATGAGCTAACTGCTATAGAATCCATTATCAAGAAACAGAAAAAAACAGTATTTAGATAAAACTTGTTATAAGTTGTATGTATTCTGTGTAATTAAAATAAGTTGAAATGTCAGAGCTTCCCTAATCTTAAAATGTATGTCCTATATAGAGAAAGGTGCTATTTTTCAAACAGTTTGAGCATGTGCAATTGCACTAATTAATTAATGTAATAAAAACAATGCAGTGAAAAATCATTCTTATTTGTCTTAATAATCTAAACACTTCAAAAATATTTTGGAATGAAATTTTATACAATACAGAGAATGTGTAGGCTATTATAATTCAGATGGCCATGGCGTAATAAACAAAAGCTACATAAATAGAAGATCATGATATCATTCTCTCTCCAAAGTTTCTTATACCTAATACTATGTTTGCAATTTTGCCAGTTGTTGCTTGTCATTTTTAAAAACGGTTTTATCCTACAAAGCCTATCAATCAATGTCAATAGTTTTATCCTATCAATCAATAGGTTTGTTTTTCAGTCTGTGGATATTTACTGCATTGCGCTAAGCACTAGTGACGTGAAAACATCATCTTGATTAAACTTAATAGTATAAAGTTCAGACATCAAAACACTAAACACTTGGTGAAAATGGGCCACATAATGTGTAGAATGCATATATATAAAATATGTGAGTGTGGAATTAAGGAAAGCTCATCTATAATTCTTTAGGGTTCACCTGTTTTCCTAGAGGAAGAAACTGGAGCAGTATTTCAGATATAGCTGCATAAAGGTAGTGAGGAAAACATATCAGGAGGTAGAAAGGAATTGGTTTACAAGAGATGACTGATTGCAGTGAGAGGAACAGATTAAAGGGAAGAAAATTGTATGTGAGGAGAGAATTAGGAGAAGGGATGGTGTATGAGAATAGAGACGGTTCTCAACGTGTGATGGGTTACACCCCATAAACTCTTTTAAGTTAAAATATCTTATGCTAAAAAGCATTTACTACACCAACTTATATCACAGCAACACCATACAAAGGAGGAGCATAGTTTATACTTGTCATCCTGTGCTCACTGGGAGCTGAGCCTCACTTCCACTACCTAATACCATGACAGACTGTCATGATGCACACTGCTATATGGAAAAAGATCCACATTCCAAACCCAAAGTATAGCTTTCGCTCAATAGCTACAGCTTTTGCATAAGTATGATGGAGTAAAAAAATCATTCAGTAAAATCATCATAACCAGGGTCTGTAAAGCGGACAATACAGATTCACTCATTCATTCGTTCACTTACATATATTCTAAGATCATATGGAGCATGTTTGTTGTCCTTAAAAATCAGCAGTGACTATTAAGAAGGATAACAGAAGAAGAAAGAAGAAATGAAGAATGGTAAGATATGTAAGGCATAACAAAATTATCTTTTATGATTCGTCAAAGTACTTTTATGAACATATGCTTGCATTCATCATGAGAGATGTGTACATGTGCATAACACATCTTAATTCTTTTTTTTTGTCCCTTTCCCCTCCTTCCAACCCTGCTTTCCCTCCCATTTATAAAAATCTATTTCCATTTATTTCTTTCAATTTTTTAAAAATCCCTTTCCATACCATCTCTCTGCCCCCTTGTTCCCTTTCCCATGCTAACAAGTTCTCCTTATTTCCTAATATATATATCTCCTTTTTTTTGCTTCTTATTTATACTTTGGGTTTCTCAAAAAAGTGAAGCAATGCAATATTCAAAATTGTGTGCCTGATTTAATTCATTTGGGGTTATGATCTTGAGGTTCATCCATTTACCAAAAATATCTAATTTATTTTTCTTTATGTTAGAATAGTACTCCATTGTCTTTACCTCTTCATCTATTGATGAGCATATGTGCTGTCTCCAGGATTTAGCTGTTGTAATATGTGCTGCTGTAAACATGGGCATATACATATCTCTACTGTATGATGACTGACACTTTCAGGAAGATACTAAAAGGGGAATATCTGGGTCAAATGGAATTTTTAGTTTTAATTTTCATGAGGAATCTCCATAATGATTTCCATAGTAATTGTACCAATTAACACTCCAATCAACAATGGAGAAGGATTCCTTTTCCTCCAAAGCCTCACCAGCATCGATTATTGGATGATTTCTTAATGATAGCCATTCTTTCTGGAGGTACATGCAACTTCAGTGTTTTAATTTACATTTATCAAATGGCCCGTGATGTTGAGCCTTTTTTTCAAGAATTTATTGGCCATTTGTTGTTTGTCATCTGAGAAGTGTGTACTCATTTCAGACACCCATTTTTGCATTGGGCCTTACAATTCAGGGGTCTAATTTTTTAGTTTTTTATATATTTTTGATATAAGTCCTCTTTCTGAAGAGTAGCTGGAAAATATTTTTTTCCATTCTGTGGGTTGTTCCTCTATTCTGCTGGGTTTTTTTTCCTCTGCAGAAGCTTTTTAATATGATGTGATCCCATGTGTTGATTCTTTGTAATATTTTCTGTGCAATCAGGAATTTGCTCATAGTCTTTGACTACACCTATGTCTTCAAGAGTTTTAACTATTCTGTCTTCCAGCAGATAAAGTTTCTGTTGTAATATTTAGATCTTTGATCCATTTTTATTCTAGTGTAGTACATGGTGAGACATATGAGTCTGAGTTCTATCTTTGGCATGTAGAAAGACACAAGAAGCTATCTTTCCTCCATTGATGGTTTTTGTACCTTTTGTCAAAGATAAGGTAGCTGACTGTTCCTGGGCTTATTTTTGCTTACTCTATTCTCTTCCATTGGTTCACGTCTCTTTTTTTTTTTTTTTTTTTTTTTTT
>NW_022900950.1:62877106-62914629 GCF_012274545.1 Fukomys damarensis | reverse complement strand
TTTTTTCTTTTTTTTTTTTTTTTGTGCCAATATCACACTGTTTGTATCACTGTAGCTTTTAGTATAACTTGCAGTCTGAGATGGTGATACTGCCCTGCCTTGCTATTGTTGCTCAGAATTAGTTTTCCTATTCTAGGTCTCTTCTAGTTCCATACAAATTTAAGGATTGTTTAATCAAGTTCTGTGCAGAATGTTATTGGTACAGTGGTACCTCTGTTTATGAACTTAACTCTGGAGCTTCTTTCCTTTATAAAGGCAGAAAGCTCATCATAAGGTTAGCCTACTCCCCAACACATCAAAACATGACTACCTATTTCCAGATACCATCATATTGAGGATTAGAATTTCAGCATATGTGTTTGGAAGTAAGGACCCAATAAAGTCCATAGTAATGGGTTTTAATTTTATGACTTTCAAATCTGAGACAGGTATAAAATATACTTGCAAATAACAAAATTACTAAATAAAAATATACCTTGAAATGTCTGTTATTCATTAAATAAGGACTTCTATGAAGAAAGCAATGGTCAAAAGAGTTGTTTATATGAAAATCTATAGAAATTACTGATAATCATGACAATGTCTAAATTTGCATATTACCTTATATATTAAAGTATTTTCTAAGATAATTTTTACATAAATGACACTTGTGACTTTTTCATCTTTCTTATTAATATTCATATTTTCAAAAAGTCTGTTCCTTAGAGTTATAATGCTGTGTATGGTTATTTAAAATCCCAAGAAATAAGTAGACAGGCTCCTTTTCAGAATTTTTGCTTCTTCAAAGTGGACATCAATATAACCTGTCACTTTAAAAGACATTTTTAGTTGAGATAAAAGCAGTTGAGCAATCCTCTTACTAAAGATCTCATGCATAAACTTCTCTCACACATAGGTGCAAAAATGACCTGCATTTCCAGTTTTAAGTAGGGCCTGCTCATCATTGCACAGGTCAAAATGATTATACACATTTTATGCAAACATTTTAGTTTCTATTTCTTTCATGAATATTTTATTTGCAACATTTCTGTTAATGCTTAATATGTCATGAAAGAACATATGATCATTTTTACTTTTATATTTGAATACTCTAAATATTTATGGGAAGAATCAAAATTGACTAATGCAGTCAACAAAAAATGATATTGTATTTCAGTGATAAATAGCACACCTAGATTTTTTTCAACTGCTTTTCAAAGATTCTATAAGGACATCCTTATCAACAAGCATTTCATAAGCATAAGTTATTTTATATCAGTGAACCTATTATCAAAACATAAATTGCACTATAATCTGAAACTTTAATGCTAAGAATAAAAGAAAGGTCATTTAGATACTTGTTACCAAACTATTATGCTAAGGGAACTAAGAAATTATGTGATCCAATTAAAGAAATAAAATGACTTAAGTGTATTTTTAGAAACTCTTGTGTAAAAACACTACTGTACAGAGAACAATTAGCATATTTCTCCCATTTAATTTTTAAGAAGGATTAGAGAACGTGAAATAGCTAGTTCATGCAGATTCTTAGAAAAACGCCTAAATCGCACAATTTAATTTACAAAGCCTGAAATGTTGTCATTCTTTTATGTTATAGGAGACGATCGTCTTTCTAGATTACACAAACTGGTTGGAGAACATTTGGATTTAATCTAGTGATACATTGACCAACTTATTTTTTCTAATTAAATTATCTTTAATCTTCATCATTTTAGATGGTTATTACACTAACAAATATATCAAGGAGAAAAGTTAATAATTACTAACTTGATTGCAAAGATGAATGAAACACTGGGATCCAAAGAGAAATAGTCGTATTTCCTTCACATGGTGAAGAAAACAAAAATGATTTTAAAATTATCAAAGTGGTTCTTTAATGTGGTTCTTTAAACGTTCAAGAGTTTCACTATATTTTATATAATTGGAAAAATAAACTCACAGTTAATTGAGTAAAATAATTACATAGTTAATTGAAGTGACATTACATTGCCTTACTGTTATACTCTAATTTATTCATATGAATAGCCTCAAATTCTTTCCCAAACTTTGAAACATCACATAAAAAGTGCATATATTAAATGTATTAATCAAAGTTATAGAAATTTTTTGCAATCACTGATTTGAAATGACCAAGGTGTGACACAAGAGCCAAACACTGCCAAATTATGTAAACATCCTCTTCCAGTTTTCAATTTAAAACACGTTCAATAATTTTATATGAATGGAAGGGGAAAAGTGTAAAAATAATTGTAAACTGACTTTGAAAAACAATTCTTGCAAGATTCTCGGCCTCCAAATTCTGAGTCTGATTATAAGACACATGACCTTGACCAAGTCATCATGCTTCTCAAGCTGTTTGGTGGCCTCTTCTACAGTGATAGAGATACCTGCCTCATTAGATTGCTATGCAAGTCAATGCAACACAATGCATTTACATTTTCTTTCTCACCTGGGAGCACAAATGTATAATGAGATGATACAAACTTTACATCTACCCTGAATTCCATTAACATAAGCTAATAAAATTATGATGACACAATTCTTAGAATTAAAGATGAAGTAACTTCTTAGATATAAAATTACTTTATGCTGTTATTTTGTTACGTAATGTTCTTGCATAAGTAACCCAAAATTAATTTCTAATGACCATAGAATTATGGCACAGGAGATATTTTTGTGCAATAAATTGTCTATACTGAGTTGTTTCAGCTCTGTAAGTGAATATAATTAAATATAATTAACATATAAAGATTTCCACTTTGTAGTGCTTATTAGTCTAAATTTGTCCACATCCAGTGATATCATAATGCAAATAAGCCAGGCAGAAATTCCTGTGTAGAAGAGGAATGAGCACATGTAATAACATCTCTTGCAAAACCATAATTAACCACCTTTCATTCACATTCTGTGTTCGGTATCCCCGCTCAACATTGTATATGCTATGAAGCACGTGAGGAAGTGAAAGCTGGTAGATTCTAGGGGGAAAATAGCAGTATCTCACTAATATACCATTTTTATCCCTTTTAGTAACTGGAAAACTTTAAAAATAAAGACATCTGGAAATATTTATAAGGTAAAGGAAAATCAGTAAAAAAATATTATTTTGGCATTACAAAATTCGTTAAGTTTGAGTGTTCAAATAGAAAACAACCAATTTTTTGTCATTTATAGAATGTCCACCTCTTTTGGAAATGTTTTAATGATAATGTCTGCCAGATTTAATAATATGAAGATAGTAGGATCAAAATGATTTCTTAATCTTCTGAGGCTCTCTTCTAATAGTCATTGATTAAGGAATTGGTTTTCAATTACATTTTCTCTACAAACCACTGAAATTTTACAGAAAATTTTAGGGAACAATAAATTTCAGTCCTTCATCAAAACTGAATAGAAATTATATTAAGGAGCTGAGAAAACCTAAAGCATAATATGTTTCTGCCATTTCAAAGAAAAATAACTCTTCTAGTTCAGATTTCCCAGAAATGATAAAGGAAAATGAAAAGTTTCACAAACTTCCCAGGGAGGGCAAGGGCCATGATGTTCTGAATAAAACAGAAGTGGAACTTAATTTTCTATTACTATATCTCTAAATTAATTTTCACTTCTAAAAAATCCTATCATTAATTAAATGGTTGTGTCTTACAGGATTACAATGTCACAAATTTCTTTGGCTCCTCATGCCTGAATCAAAAGGACATGAAACATTATTATTATGCAAGTGATTTTCAGGATTTGTGATGCTCTTGGGCCACAAGTTGTGTTCACTCAGCATTGTATATAGATGACCATCCAGCATTATTTCTTCCATAGTTCTTAGTTAAATTGCAGCATCACAACATTTTTATTTTTAATTAATTAATTTTTGGCACATTTAAAGTATATAATGTAATTACATTCATCATTGGAAATTTGCACCTTTACATAATCTATCTTGGCTCTGATTTTTCTCCATTCCCCTACCCTCCTTTCAACCCCTCTCTACCTCTCCCCATCTACAAATACTTTGTTTCCAATTTTTTTCCCTCAGGTTATTTCCATCCCATCTTTCTTTTCCCCTATCCTTCCTACATCACCTCTCACTTTGCACCTTTTCTTCCTATTTAACATTATCTATTATACCTTTTAGTCCTTACTTACACTTTCAGTTTCTCACACTAGACAAACTATTTGATACTTACACGTATGAGCCCTTTCTATTTCACTTAAGAATACTGCCTCAATGTTCATCCATTTATCTATAAATGTCTCTAGTTTCTCATTTTTTATGGCTGAGTAGTACACTATTTTATAAAAAAAAAACCCACACATTTTCTTTATCAGGTCTCCTGTTGATGGGCAATTGGGCTGCTTCCAAGTTTTAGCTATCATGAATTTTGCTGCTATGAACATGGGTGCACATATATCACTGTGACAGGATTGTTTAATTCTTTGGGGAAGATACCCAGCAGGGGATAGCTGGGTCAAATAGGACCTCCAATCCTAGCTCTTTGAAGTATCTTCATACTGATTTCCACATGATTGCACCAGTCTATACTCCTACCAGCAGTGGAGCAGGGTTCCTCTTGACCCACAGCCCTGCCAGCCTTTGTTATCGCTTGATTTCCTGATAGCAGCCATTCTTTCTGGGGTGAGATGGAATCTCAGTGTTGTTTTCATCTGCACCTCTTGAATGCCCAGTAAGGTTGACCATTTTTTCATGTATTTATTTGCTATTTCTACTTCTTTGTCTGAGAAATATCTGTACATTTCATATTTCTGAGAAATATCTGTACATGTCCATTTTTGGATTAGGTCTTTCAATTTGGAAGGTCTTTTTTTAATATATATTCTTTTAGGGACACCTGGTGAAATTTTTTTCCCACATTGTGGGTTGACTCTTCAAACTATTGCTTGTTTCTCTTCTGTGAAGAAGCTTTTTAAGAAGAAGAGATCCCCCTTGTTGATTGTTTGTGCAAGTTCACATGCAACTGAGGTTTTGTTCATAAAATCTTTTACTACACCAAATTCTTCAATAGTTCTATCTAACCTCTCTTCCAGCCAGTTTAGTATTTCTGTTTTAATGTATAGATCTTTAATCCATTTCAATTTTAGCTTAGAGACTGGTGGGGAAAATATGTCTAGTTTTAATCTTTGGCAAATTAAAACCCAGGTTTTCCAACACCATTTATTAAAGAAGCTATCTTTCCTCCAGTTAGGATGTTAAGCTCCTTTGTGGAAGATGAGGTGGCTGGGTGTGTCTGGACTTGTTTCTGTGTCTTCTAACTGTTCTACCAATCCTCAGGTCTGCTTCTTTGTCAGTATCATGCTGTTCTTAACACAGTGGCTTTGTTGTACAGTTTAAAGTCAGGGATTGTGATACCCTTACCATATCTCTGTGGCCTAGAATGGTTTTTGCTATTCTAAGTCTCTTCTGATTCCAAATGAATTTTTGGATTTTTTTTTCCCTAGTTCTGTGAAATAAACTGTTGGAATTTCAATAGGGATTGCACTGAATCAGTGTAGCAGCTTTGGAAGTATGGCTATTTCCACTATGTTGATTCTTCCTGCCCAGGAACAAAAGATGTCTTTCCATTCTCTAATATCCTCTTCAATTTCTTTTTACAGTGTTGTAGTTTTCAGAGCAGAGATTTTTTATTTCTTTCATTAGGTGGATTGCTAGGTATTTCAATTTTCTTGGATGATACTGTGAAAGGAAGGTTATGCCCCATTTCTCTCTCAGTGAGTCTGTTGTTCATGCACAGGAGAGCTATTGATTTTTGTGTGTTGACCTTGTATCTAGATACTCCACTGAATTTGCTTATTAAGTCTGCAAGACTTTTGGTGGAGTTCTTGGGGTCTTCTAAATAGAATATCATGTCTTCTGCAAATAATGACAATTTGACTTCTTCACTTCCTATCTTTATTCCTTTTATTTCTTTCTCTTGTCTAATTGCTGTGGCTAATGTTTCCAAAACTATATTGAACAGGAGTGGTGATGGTGGACATCCTTGTCTTGTTCATGATTTTACTATGAAGGATTTCAGTTTTTTACCACTTAGTATGATATTGGCTGTTGTTTTTCACAGATGGGTTTTATCAGATTGAGGTAGAGACCATCTATTCCAATTTTTGGAGGGTTTTTATTATAAATGTGTTTTGGATTTTGTCAAGTGCTTTCTCTACATCTATTGAGATGATCATATGGATTTTGTCCTTGGCTCTATTAATATAGTGTATTACATTTATTGATTTGCATATCTTGAACCATCCCTGCATCCTTGGGATGAATCCCACTTGGTTAGCATGTATGATCTTCTTGATGATCTCCAGCATTTTATTTGCAAGTATAGTATTAAGCGTTTTTGCATCTATGTTCATTAGTAAGATTGGCCTATAGTTCTCTTTTTCTTGGTCTGTCTCTTCTTTGGGGATCAAGGTGAACATCACAATATTTTTAAAACATTTGTCCTTTTCTGTGCAAAGACCACTGCTACCTCATCCTCCAAAGATATAGTATTTGAGGGTTCTCCTCTTAGGAGGGACAAAATAAGACAGAATGTAGAGCACACCTGTTAGTCTCTGAATTTATTTCCAAAAGTCCATGTCTATTAGGGAAAATATGTTATTTATATTTGAGGCGCAAAAAAAGAAAAACTTTTGTGATAATGTATCTCAAAGGAAACACCATTATAATTAAGAAGAGAAATAAATGAATGGAAAGTTAGATGGAATTTGTGGTAAACTGAATCATCCTTTTCTGGTTGGATATCTGGGGATGTAGTAGAGTTGAAGAAGCCAAGAACAAAAGAGCCTAATTTTTCCTGCTGGAGTGGACACCCAGGAAGACACTACTGCAAAAGAAGCAATGCTAGATCAATGCTTGGGCTCCACATTAGGAGGCCATTTACAATTCATCTATCTCAATGTACACCTTCAGGGAACAATTTTTCCCCTTCTTCCTCAACTCATGTACAGCTTTTAATCAAAATAAGCTACCATGATTTAATCCCAAGTCCAAAGAAAAAAATGTTTTTTAAATTTAAAAATGACAATGATTACATACAGCACATGTAGAACAGGGGCTTAAAACAGTCATATTATAATTGTCTTTCCCTTCTCTCTCAACTCCTCTCTTTCACTATGAAAATCCTGAAGGCAGAAACTGCATGTTAGTCACTTCTGAGTTCCACTCTCCACTTTCACTCATAAAAATGGTTGATGAATAAACAAGTAATTAATGAATGTAAATGATATTATAAGCTAAGACGGCGATATTGATCTAAATTTTAACCTACACAATTAGAACACAAGTGAGTTTATCAATAAAAATTACTAACCTATCAATATTACTTGTTATGGCTCATATCTAGATGTTCCCCTAAGCCTCATGCACTCATACATGGGAATGTGGGTGGCACCACCCCAAAGGCTTGTAGACTTGATGGGACAAAATGAAAAGGAAGGCTTGCTGTTCCTTCTTTGCTGCCTACTATATGCTGCTTGGTGATCTCTGCCTGCCAAGCCATGCACTGTTTCTCCTCTGTCGTGCTCCTTAGCTATGGCATTCTGCCTTGGAACCAGTTGACTAGGAACTGAAACTTCTACAAATTGTGAACTGAAATAAACTTTTCCTCCTTTAAATTTGGGTGTCAATACTTTGTTCTACCAATGAGAAAAGTATATTACATTATTTAAGAAATAGATTATATTATGTGGTGCTTTGTGGACTATGCATTTGTAAACACATTAATAATTTGTTTTGGTCATTTACCTATAATGGCTTATATAGCCATTCTTTAAAAGCTGTTCTTTTGGATACAGTTTCTGCCTAATGTCACATTTTCAACATTTTCTATCCAGTAGTGCTATGAAATACATTACTGAGGATATTTTCAAACATCTTTCTGACAAATATTTAGAGAAATTGCTAATGAACCAGAAAAGACTAAAAATATTTGCATGTATAAAAAGATTGAGAAGTGTATAAAATACAGCTATTATCAACTAAATTATGAATTTTTGGAGTTATGATTTTAATACTGGCATTGATGAAAAAGAATATTTAATTTTTTATAACTTAACCGTGCTTCTCTAAAACCTCAAAGAGAACAAAAGTTTTAGTTATATTGGATAACTCATAGAAGTTCAGAAGGGTAATTATTAAAACATGTTCTAAACTTAAAATAGCTATTAGAATTCATATTTCAAGGAGAGTAATAAATTATAATATCATACAAATTTTTGTTCTATACTAAATTCTTATCCTCTGACTGATGGATTTTTTGGTCAGAGGAATACCCAGTGTTCTTGGGATTGTATTTTGGGGTGTCTGATTTCCACAGTACTTCTTTGTAATTTAAGCACTACAATGTGACTATCTCTTGTCCTTTAAGAAGGAAGGTTCTACTATGATTACTGGGGCACTTAACTTGACCTCTTGTCAGAAGAATCATGTGGGTTTTATTCTTTCAAATTCTGAAGTTACATCTCTGATAATATCAGTCAGTTAAAGCAAGAAAAACATAATGAATAGTAGCTCCTTTTGCTGATTGTCCTAGGAATCACCATTCTTACCATATTGTCCAATTTGACTACATTTAATTTATTTTTTTATTTTACTAAGAATGATTTATAAAAGACTAGCCAGGCATTGTGGCACATGCTTGCAATCTAGCACTCAGGAAGCTGAGACCAAAGGATTACCATGAGTTCAAGGCCAGGCTGGGCCACATAATGAGTTTAAGGTCAACTTAGGCTAACCAGTGAGACCCTGTGTCAAAAATAAGCCCAAGAAGTTTTTATAATGGTATATATAATATAAAGTATATTTTGTGAATTTTGTTTTGAAGCCATGATATATATTCAGACTTTACTTAAATTGATGAAAGATAGCCACAATCAGATTCTAGGAAAAACACAGCTGAGTACTTTTTTATTGAAGTTAAAATGTGTCAAGAGTCTGCTACTCTCTCATGTTGCCATAAAGCTCTATTAGAGTGATGAAAAGAAATCACAGATGCATCCCACAGTCTCCTATACTTTAATTTTCAGTTAAGTTGTGAATGTAATACATCAATAAAGAATGTGAAGTAGAACATAATTAAGCATTAAGCAGCCCGACAGAAAATACAAATGTTACGTGAGCAGGTTCAAATTAATTCAATAAAAGCATACACAAGATAAGATTTAAAGCTTTGGAAGATTGATAAGATTGGTATCGACAAATGAAAAGAATACTGTAGGTGAGGACAATCAAAGACCAAGAGTGGGGGTTCAGGTAAAAGAATGGCAGGGATCAGTACAACTTGCTGAAAAGTGCAGTAAAATCAGAGGGCTAAACTATGCTAAATGTATTAATTTAAAGAACTCATAATCAGAAATGGTAACTAGTGATTTTTAAAAATTTAATGCATTTATTAGTATACGTTTACAGTACTGTACATAATGTCCATATTTACTTTATTTTTACTTACTGTTCCCCTAAAATCCATCCTTTTTCTTTCATCTCATGGCCTAGTGGTAATAGCGGTGATGTTGAAGAAATTACAAGTAACAATCCATAAACTTCTTTTTCAATAAATAGACTGTATACTATGCGCCAAGCACAATTCTGTTGTTCACATATCATGTAAATTAATCTTTATAACATTTCTGAGATTGCTAATACTATAAGGCAATTTAAAAATGGATAAAATGGAAAATGTTCTAAGTCATAAATTTTGTCAGCATATGTGTTTTAACCCAGATGGATCTGATCAAAACGTACAACTAGTAGCTGAAGTTCTTACTGAAAATACACACAATAACTCATCAGAGTAAAAGAGAAATGAAACTATACCCTAAAAGAATTTTTATTAAGATACAGTAACATATCATATGAAAAAATAATGGTTTGTGATTAGTCTGAATTTTGTTATAAATCAGTACCACTCAAAATGGGGCACAGCATAGATACTTGGATTATTCAAAATTAAGCAAATCAAAATATTTGGGCAATGAAGATGGCAATTTTAAGTCACAAAGGACTGCTATATACTCTCCACACTAGGATGTGGAGTGTTGCCATTTTTTTTAACTCTGTAATAGTCTGTTTTAGTATAAACAAGTGTTAGAATCAATCAATGTCCATTTCTGTAAGCTTCTTGTCTGAATCCGAAGTCACAGCTGTGTCTGCACCCTGCTTGGCAGCCTGCGGGCTGGGGCTATCTCCTTGTCCGTCCACTGGTCCATTCTGCTGAGCAGTTTTTTGCTCCTCTTCGGAGGCTCTACTTTGGGCTTGGGCTTTGAAATTGTAGGGTTGCAAAGACTTGTCAGCTCCTTCATTTTAGCTTCAATCTGTTTTGTCTTGACAATGGGATTTAGGGTCGGGCTCTGCCTGCTCTGCCGGTTCAGCTTGTTATTCATCCACTCCATCACCTCATTCATGCTTTTTTTCCACTTTTGCTGTCAGCTGTTTCTAAATGGTCACACTGATCCTCCTCATTTTTGAAAGAGCTGATTACTTTCATGTACTGTTGGATTTGTTTCCCTGGTTCTTCAAATAATTTTAGACTTTCTTCAGATTTCTGCAACAGTATCTTAATAGACTGACCTAAATTTTTTAATTCAGCTGATTTATCTACATAAACTTGACCTTCTCTGTCTTCATACAACCAGTTTTCAATATCTTCTAGTTTCAAGGTAAAACTGTTAGGATCGTCTTCAATCAGAAATTTCTCATATTTGCCACTGAGGTACTAGGACCAATTGTATTTAATATATTTGTAATTTAAAGTCTATTATAGCCGATTGTGGTGGTGCACACCTGTAATCCCAGCACTTGAGAGGCTGAGGTAAGAAGATTGCTGAAAGTTCGAGACCAGCCTGGGCTACATAGTGAGTTCTAGGTCAGTCTCAACTACATAGTGAGACCCTGTCTCAAAAAAAAAAAAGAAAAATAAAGTCTGTTATAATGAAAACTGTCTTTGTTAAGAAAACTTTTAAGATCCAGCCAGACATTATGTTAGCTATTTTTAATATGTTGTTTAATTTTAATTTCTTAATAAGCTATCCATTACCATCGCCACTTTGCCAATGATGGCCTTGAGGTTTAGAAGTACAGAGTAACTTGTCAAGGAATTTATACATGAAATAAAGGATTAAAAACTAAGTAAGTTTTATTTTATTCTATAGCTCATATTTTTAACAACACAACAAATAGCCACGATTTTCATTCTTTAAATTCATTTACATAGTTTTATTAGCTTTAGTCTCCTTGAGCCTCAAAGGGGTAACTAGGGCAGCTGTTAGTCATACTCCATACTAATTAATTTGAAATATAATTTAGAAATAATGTTTTCTAAAATTACTAGCAAAAGTTAAATTAAATTTTAAATATTTAAACTTCTGAATCTAGTACTTTTTCCTGTGACCTTCCCCAAAGTTTAAAATATACCTAGAGGTTGAATTAGTATCAGTGATCCACATGTTAAAAATATTGGTAGCAAAGATAACATTTTTTCATTAACTCTTTGATGTACAATATATATTCTGTGGATAAGAGTTACATTATTTATCCTTGAAACTAATATGTGTGTGTGTGTGTGTGTGTGTGTGTTTTAATGGCCCTATATAAATTTTATGTACTTTTAAATATTTAGTTTCAAAGAGAATATGGAAATTTTGGCAAACATTGACTTCAAAATTTAAAGTATTTTTTGAACAAGAAAATTTTACATTAAAAGTCAAAGGTTTACAAATCCACAGGTTGAATGGTTAAAAAATTAAAATAAAAAACTAATTAGAACAAAGTAAAAAATGTGTATAGCCACAGAAAAAGGTTGAAAATCACTCATTTAAACCATTCTCATAGTTCAGATAAAAATTCTGAGGCTCAAATAGGCTATGTGCTTTTCCTTTTATAGAGCCAATTATCAGACTAAGAACTATCTTCTGTTTTAACAAAAATGATCTTTTGACATCTATTTGTTTTATTTTCTATTCTCTCTCTTTTGAACAAGAGACTTGTTATCTTTCTAGAACAGTGCAGTTCAGCATTTTCCCTGATTTATTAAATAAATAAATTTATAAATTTCAGAAAATAAGTTTGAGTGGCATTTTACTCAACCACCAGATCTGCACTCAACTTTCCTATCCCTGAAAAAATTTCATTTCTTTGGATACGCTAAGGTTTTTTTATTGCTATAATCAGTTTGTGTGTGTGTGTGTGTGTGTGTGTGTGTGTGTATGTGAGAGAGAGAGAGAGAGAGAGAGAGAGAGAGAGAGAGAGAGAGAGAGAGAGAAAGTCCTGCTATGTAGTGCTGGGATTACAAACTTGTGCCACCATGCCCAGCATAAGTATGATCTATTCTTTACTTTACTTATTCTTAAGTAAGTAAATAAATAAATTCCAGAGCAGGAAAATCCATGAAGATAAAGAGTAGCTCAGTGGTTGCCTCAATTTAGAGAAGGGATTGTGAGATGATAACAAGTGGGTACAGTGTTTTATATTGGGGTAACAAAAATGACCTAAATTTGTGCTCATGGCTGTATAACTGTGTATTATGCTAAAATGTACACTTTGTTTCTAACTTTTATAGTATGCAAGTTTTAATTCAATAAAGCTGTTATTTAAAAAAAAAAGAAAGTCAGTGCATGTTAACATGTTGAAGCATCAGAATCTGCTCTATGCCCAAATCCCAAATATTGTTTTAAATGGATACACTATACATAGTCCATGAAAAACATAACTAGTGATACTTTGTTCAACACTATTATGTTTCCAATATTCTATACCACTAAAGTAGTTTCTCTCATTTAATTTTTTTTTTGGGGGGGGCTACTGGGGATTGAACTCGGGTCCTTGTGCTTGCAAGGCAGGCCACCGAACTCATGAGCTAAATCCCTGGCCCTTCTCTCATTTAATCTTTACAACCATTACACAAGGAAAGTGTTAATATGACAGTTTTACAGATAAATATAAGGAGTAACATAAAACTAAGCAACTTTCCAATGGATGACAATTGATTCAGGTTTTAAATTCTAACCTCTCTTTTTTTCAAGTGTCCTATACCAATCAATTTGTAAACTCCATTTTCCTCATGTTCCCAAATTAGTTTATTTTTATATTTAAGGAATGAAAATGTGCTATTCTCATTTCTGCATATGTTTTGCCAGCATTTCTGAGGAATGCATATCTTGCAGCTGTTCAAAACATTCTTTTAAGTTTCTTGTAGTTGAAATCCCTCCTTCTCCCTCCAATTCCTTTGTCATTAGAAGTCACCATTATGTTATTTCTTACATTTGATTGTTGGCTATTCAGCCTGTTTCCCTGTGATAGTTGCACAGGAAGACTGAGAGACCTAAGATGGCAGATGTCCTGTCGGGGAAGAAAGTGAGTTTAGTTGTTTCTCACTCCCTCTAAGTCAGTCAAACAAACCTGGCTCCCTGGTATTCTAAAGCTTCTTGACAGCACCATCAGCACATTTTAGTGGAATAATTTCAAAACCTCAAACATATTTTTCATTCTAAAATGTATTTGCAAAATATTTTTTTAAAGGGGAAGAAAGAGTTCCTTCTTATAGTTTAAATAAATGTTCTAGATTCTATTTCAATGAGGAAATATAATATTTGAGGGAGAAATCTAATGTTTGATATTCATCTTAAAGTATTTTATATAACATTTGCTGCTTTCAGCATATTTTGAGACTTACTTTATTTTGATACTAATAAAATGCACATAAATGTATTAAATCAAATAGATTACCCCAACTGTAAATATTCTACTTGTATTTTTAAAATAATGCTCAGTATTAAATATATTCAATTTTACTAATGTAACTATTTGGAAAAGGACTACACAGGAGTGAGAAGAAATATAAATTGCATGTTTGGTGATCATATATCCTTTTTTATGAATTATTTTTCCACCTCATATCATATTTATACATTAAACTATAGTTGGTAAATATTTGCGATTGGAAGTGTAGTTATCTCTTTCTGAGAATATCCTTCTTTCCAATCTTTGGATTGAAAAATCACTAAAAATCTGTACTCCGTATTTACCACAGTCTGAAATTTCATGATTACTTTCAAGGTGTGGAAGAAGCAACTGGAGAAAGTGTTATTCTGACCAATCTTCATCCTCATTTAGTTTTGACAAGATTGAAGGCATGTTTCATCTCTCTTGATTTAAAGCTACTGGATTTGATTTGTATTTTCAAGTAGAGCTTTGCAGAATTTTGTTTTCAAATTCCAAAGAAAAATTGAACCCATCAGACTTTGAAAATCAACAACACACATAATAAAATCATACAATTTTGCCCAACAGCCTTTATGACAAAATCCCAACTCCAAACTTTGGCAGAAAACCCTCCCTCTATGACTGAGTAACATTCAATTCCTCCATTTTCAGAACAAAGCAACTGTCCCAGCCATACCCAATGACTTATGGGTCCCAAGTGCACAAGGTTGTCTCTAACTTGGGTACCTGAGCAGCCTTCACTCATTTTCATTATACAGTACTTCTTCAACTGGTTTCCTTCCGGCAATTCTACCACACTGCTCAGGAAATTAACATTAATGAGATCCCTGTATGTTTGAATATTGTAGGATGAAGCTCACAGACTCCAGTAAAAAGCAATCTTATTTGCAGACAAAGTAAATTTCAAACCAAAACTGATTCTAGTAATACAGATGTAGGACAGTACTGTATCGTACCTCTGTGAATGTAAAATATCTTGTACCTGCTTTATGATACATAGTAGTGACCATGCCTTATCAGAGCTATTTTTAATGATGTTATTCTATAATGTTCTCTCTCCAGATGATGATTAAGATGCTAATAAAAAAAATGGTACCAGGTACCACAATAGCAACATAACTTTGCTGTTTTCTGGGTATTATTCTTCTCTTTGTTTTTTGTTTTTGTTTTTTTAATGGAGTGTGCTGAATGTCTATAATTTTGTTCAGATGACTGCAGAACCTGGAAAAGCTGTTGCTGCTATTGATGCATACCATACTGCTATTATTGATATTTTTATATAAATATAAATAATGCTGTTGGATTTGGAAAAAGTTATCCCAATTTACTGTTGGGTTGGCACTGTACAGAAATTAACAGCCATATTGGTCTAGAGAGTTAATTTTCCCCCCATTTCTACAGGAGTAATGCACTGTATTAAATATATAAGGTCATATCTACATGGGTTTGATTACAGAAACTAATAAAGTTTTCTCTAAAAAATGAAAAAAAGAATAATATAAGACTACAAGAGCAAGAAGAAACTTAAATATGTTCAAGGACCATTTTCATCTTCAGAATTAAGGATTATTTTAATCTTACATCATTGCCTTTGCTCTTTTACGTTCCTTTTTAGTTTTATTTTAGGATTCCCTATTTTTAATGTTCATATAGAGATTTCTTTAACTGAAATATCAAATAGTTTCTCTGGTGTGATAAGCTATAATAGTACATACGATCCTAATAAGATAATTAATAATGTGAAATAGGAAGTAAAGGGCTTAAAGGTGTAGCGAAAGTGGGAAGTGTGGGGGAAAGGTAATAAAGGAGAGGAAAAACTATGAGAAAATGAAAAAATGGAAATAAAGTGTTTGTAAATGGGGAAGGGAGGAGGGGGTAAAGGGAGGGCAGGGACAAGGGGAAAAAATGAGAATCAAGACCTATCATTTAAAGGTACAGGATCCCAATAATAAATGTAATTGTATTTTATACCTAGATTGTACCAATAAACTCAATAAAATTTTTTTTAAAAAACAAGCTTCAGAAAACAATGTATCTACTTCTGAATGTGAAAATGAAATTTATTTTTTACAGAAGTCTATATAATCTCTGGGGTCCCTCTCAACTGTCGCACACTGAATATAGGTCTTTTATTTCCTAAGTCTTAAATTGATATTATGTAGCATATTAGAATTATTACACATAAGGCTGAAAACCCCAGAAAATTCTGTATTGAGAGGACTGGAAAGAAAGATTAAATAAAAATGATTCAAATGGGGATGGAAAACTACACTTTTAGGCTGGACAAAACAATTATTTTATTTTAGCCCCAAAACTGGTATGTTCATAAAGGATTATTTTGAATGTTATGTGTGACTTTTCAATATTTCTTTAGTAGTAGGCAGAGGAATAAGGAAAACCAATTAGATAATAATACTATTTTCATTAATACAGGTTTAGATAGAACAGAGTTTAAGAATAGGTATAGTACTAAACATGAGCAAAAGTGGATAGATTTATGATATGAAATTTGAACACTTTTCTAATGGACTATTTTGAGAAGAGTGCAGTGGGCAGAAAAACAGATCACTTTCACATTTCTTATTTCAGCAGTGGGGTGAAGGCAGTGTCACTTGCAGGGATATAAAAGAGTGAACTGAAAATTCAAAATTGGAGAAGAAATTCCAAAATCTGTGTAGGTTCCCCCACTATAAATAATGAATATTTTAATAAACATCCATGAACTGAATCATTTTCTAATAATGCTGTTTTTTTTTAGAACAATGCAAATATCAGAATCATTGGTACTGCAGAAATTCACCTCAATAAAAGTCAAGAACTAATTTTCTCCACCAGCAGTGTAACCCACCTACTATGCTAGAAAATTTCTGCATGTCCTGGATTTATAGTTGAGGAATCAGAGCTCAAATTCAGTTATTTCCTTAAGTGCTCATAGCTGGTAAGTGGCTTTGCATATTAAAACATACATATTTTGCTGTAAATCTAGTGCTCACTCTGTGTGGTTATGTATAATATATATGGACAAATGCTCATTTATTCAGCAAATAAAAACATGTATAAAACATGAAAAAATTACTTCATTAATATTTGGTATACTAGATTTAACATAGTAATCTAGTGCTCCATAAATATTCAAGTTACTTAGAAAAATACAATCAATTGGAATCTAATAACTACAAATTGAGTTATGAAAAATATCTACTAGCAGCACTCACTATGCTAAGAGTTTTATCAAATTGGTCCCAATAGTGCTTTCAGTAAT
This sequence comes from Fukomys damarensis, assembly GCF_012274545.1. Lineage (NCBI taxonomy): Eukaryota > Metazoa > Chordata > Mammalia > Rodentia > Bathyergidae > Fukomys > Fukomys damarensis. The sequence continues at coordinate 62,897,647 of NW_022900950.1, read as the reverse complement.
GGATTTATGTCTTCACAAGTCAGCAAGTTGGATTTAGGGTTGTAGTCCCTAGTAAAATTAATTTGAGGAATTTTTAAGTTTGTGTGTCTGATTTACCTCACTCAATATTATGATCTTAAGTTGCATTCATTTTTCTACAACTGCCTCAAATTCATCTTTCTTTATGGCAGAATAGTACTCCATTTGTCATAAACACCACATATTCTTTATTCATTAATCTGTCAACGAACATGACACTGCTTCTAAGATTTATCTATTAAAAATTGTAATGCTATAAACATGCAAACCTAGTATAATCAATCCTCACATGACTTTAAAAGACAGATAAAACAGAATAGGGATAAAAAATCAGTCCATGTAGTAGAGAATAAATATATTTCTTTGCACTTCAAAAAGACGTAAAATTTTATTAATAGCAAACATCAAAAATTATCTGAAGTTTCTTGAAGTGATTTCTGACATACTGCCCAGAGAACACATTTATTGCCCTTTGAACCTACTCACTGCCTTTTCTTTTGGAAAAGGTTTTCAGAAGTGCTGGAAACATACATAATCCTCCAAAAATAACACATCACTAAGATAAAATCCAAGTGGATTAAAGATCTAAATATTAAAACAGAAACACTAAACTTGCTGGAAGGTAAATTAGGCAGAACTCTGGAAGACATTGGCATAGGGAAAGACTTTATGAACAAATCCTCAGTAGCACAGGAACTAGCACAAAGAATCAACAACTGGGATATCTTCCTATTAAAAAGATTCTGCAGTGCAAAAGAAACCATCAACAGAACTAAGAGACAACCTACAATGTGGAAAAAAAATTACCAGCTGCTTCTCAGACAAAGGACTCTTATCTAGAATATACAAAGAACTCAAAAAATATCAGTCCCCCTCAAGTATAAAGACCCAATTCAAAAATGAGCATCTGAAATGAACAGACATTTCTCAGACAAAGAAGTAAAAGCAGCAAGTAAATATATGAAAAAATGTTCCACATCACTGGTCATTCGAGAGATGCAGATGAAAAAAACACTGAGATTCCACCTCACCCCACAAAGAATGGCTGCTATCAAGAAATCAACCAATAACGAATGTTGGCAGGGTTGTGGGGAGAAAGGAACCCTTCTCCATTGTTGGTGGGAGTGCAGACTGGTGCAACCACTATGGAAATCAATATGAAGATATCTCAAAGACCTGGGTGGGACTAGAGATTCCATTTGACAAAGCCATCCCTCTGTTGGGTATCTTTCCAAAAGAATTAAAAGAATCATATCACAGTGATGTATGTGCACCCATGTTTATAGTGGCACAGTTTGTAATAGCTAAAACTTGGAAACAGCCCATTTGTTCATCACTTTGAGACTGGATAAAGAAGATGTGGTTTTAGGGCCAGGGATTTAGCTCAGTGGTTCCACCACTTGCCTTGCAAGCACAAGGACCCAAGTTCAATCCCTGGTACAAAAAAAAAAAAAAGAAAAAAATTTCTATAAAATGGAATACTACTGAGCCATAAAGAATGAGAAATTAGAGTCACTCATAGAGAAATAGATGCATATTGAGGATATATTCTTAAGTGAAGTAAATAAGTCAAATGTGTAAATACCAAATAGTTTCTCTGGTGTGAAAAGCTAAAATACTACATAAGATCCTAATGATATAATTGACAATGTGAAATAGGTAGAAAAAGGCTAAAGTTGTAGGAGAAGTGGGAGGGTTAGGGGAAAGGTAATAAGGCAAAAGAAAAAAACATGAGAAAATGAAAAAAATGGAAAGAAAGTATATAGGGAAGGAGGAGGGTGAAGGGAGGGAAGCAATAAGGGAAAAAATGCGAACCAACACCTGTCATGTAAAGGTACAAGATCCCAATGATGAATGTAACTGTACTGTATAATGAAAATGTACCAATAAACTCAATGAGGAAAATTAATGAATAAATAAATAAATAACACATCAGTCTTCTTATATGCATATTTATAAAAGCACAAAGTATGATAAGTCTAATGTTCTTTCTCCTCAAAGAATAACCAAAAGTACAATTTTGTATTTGGAATTGTATTTTTTGTTTCTCCAGATCATTTGATCTCACTCATCAGAACTTAATGTGTTAAAGTGGGCAGTGGATCCTATGTGGAAGAAAGAAAGGCATGTTTTTGAGGACTTAGTTTACTTATGAAATTGAGGTCATTTTTATAAAAACTGGAAATTTCTCCTCATTTTCTATGCAGAAACATTGCCTATATGTATCTGTGCAATGTTGGATATGCTGTGTTATGAATAGTGAATGAATAAATGGATATAAAATAGGACTTAGCACTTTTGCTCTGGCTCATTTGTGTCTCCTCTCAATGCAGTATTATTCAATCCTGTTAACATAAAGAATAAGATATGTCTTTTCTCTTATTCAAAACCCTGCAAGCTTCCTACTTCACTCTGAGAAAATTCCATTTATCATTCTCATCTACAAGTTTAATAAGATTGATTTCTCATTTCCCTCCAGTTTCACTTTCTTATACCATAATTTTGATCACTTTGCTTTACTTCTCAAGCTTCCTTATTTATATCCAATCTGTCACATAACTCCAGATGAATTCATTGCATGTAGATTGTCATATTCTTCACTCATACCCCAACAGGGCTCAGTTCCCAACTTCAAGATATGTAATTACTGTAATTTTCTCAGTAAACAATTCCCTGATCACTTTGTTTAGAAAAGCAAATTGTCCATTAGCCTCTACTTCCATTTGAATCTTTTGCTCCATACTATTTGTAACAATCTAATACTCCAAAAATTTACTCATTTTTATTGCTTTTCTGTCATTACAGGTATCATACAGACACACTCCAAGAGGGCAGTGTTTTCTGAACTCAATAACTTAGAACAGTAGCACATAGTAGGCATCCATTAAATTCTTTTCAATGAGTAAATGAATAAGCCAACCATGCTAACAGCTTTTTGTAGTTGTACAATTCTTTCTATACATTAAGTAAAGCGGTATATAGCTGTTTTGATTAAAGCAATGAATATTTTTCAAAAAGAAAAATATACTACCTAGGATGGTTCTTTTTGTATATACTTTATTTTCAGTGAAGTATACCAGCAAAATGAATCTTTTGTACAGGAATCAGTGTTCAAATATATTCTATATGTACTAATAAAGTTTACTAAAGGTTTTTGCTTAGCCTCTAAAATTATTCAGTCTTCAGATAAGGAAAACTTTCATTATCTTCAAACTGGTTAGCAGTCATCCTAAAGTTTTCCACAATTCCCGCATAAAGGGTCATGTGGACTTTATAATAGCCAAAAGGAGAATTTCTTAATGCAAAATATTTTTTATAAAATTTCCATGAGAGATAATATTTCCCTGATTTCTCAAGCCTTCTATTTTTCTTAAATTACTAGATAAATCAGTATAAAAAGTTCAATGTACATCTTTCAGACCTTAGATCCAGCAGGAATCAACCAACATGCCAAACAAGTTTGGAACTTTATATGAAATAAAATCAGCGGATTTTTTTTTATTCTCTGACCATATCCTGTCCTAATGAAAAGATATTACTTATTTAATAACTCAATTCCTCCAAGAATACTTATTTAGCACATTAGTTCAATATTGATCTAGATTTCCTATTATTCAGGAGCTTATTATGTAAGTCCATAAAGGCAAGCACAACTGTTGTGAAACCTCAGAAGATGCTAAGATTCTCATGTGCTTGGAAAGGGAGGAAGGCTTTACTGAGATGACTGTCTGCTTGGCTAGGGAATAGCCAGTCTAACTCAGATTTATGAAGGAAGAAAAGCCACTCTCACCCATATAATAGGGGACTTCAGTGGTTTCTTTTTTCTTTCTCCGCGCCTCCCTTTTGGTCATTTGGATGATACAATATGGGAAATCAAACAGAATGTTTTAAAAGGATCCAATGAAAGAAGAGTGCCAGGCTACAGATCAAGCAGATTATGCATGTGTGTGTGTGTGTGTGTGTGTGTGTGTGTGTGTGTGTATTCTTGTGTGTTAGTTTGCCATTGTCTATGAAGTACAGGTGAGCCAGTGACCACAGGACTGTGAGAGAGTTACTATTACTATTAAACTAATCTACTGCAGTAGTTCTGGTGAGGACATCCAATATCTGCCTACCTGGTCTTATAGAAAAACCAAAAATGCATGCCAAAGACTGGTCACTGCCAAACTGCCTCAATGTGTGCCTGTGTCACGCACCAATACCTAACTTGTGCATAGTGATGCTATGCAGCATAAGTGAAAAAAATGTGAAACTGTATCAAGGAGGAAGCTGGTACTGAGTCCAGGAGATGGTACTAACTAAATGCAGGGGTTTTTTTAATATAAAAAGTGCTGGCTGGTTTCCAAATGACATGGCTATAAGTTCTTTTTCATAACTTACTCCAAATAAAACATTTTTGCCAACAAACCAATCACTTCCCTATGATTTGATGAACACATGAGAGAAGCCACCCTCATCAACCATCTCTCAGCCTGATATTTTGCCAAACATATATTTTGAGCTTATCTCACTAACTTGCATGTTTACTTTAGGCATAAAGGAATAAATATGTAAGTGTTCATGTTCATATCCATGGAGCTCCAAACTTAGACTTCTGCGTGATCACAATATAATCAAAGACAATGTCTCTATGACTCTAGCGAGGGTGAGTCAGTGCTTCCTGAAACTCCATACCTTCTGATACTTAAAGTATTTCTTTTAAACAAGAGGAAAAGAAATATATACTTTTGACTAAATGGACGTGAGAGCAGATAAGTGTATAGTACTGAAATTAATTGTTCGCATTCACTAAAAACCTCTATAATTTAGAGATACAACTTTCCACAATAAGTACAGTAGAATAACATCATTGCCAAATGATTGCATAATATATAGGGATGAAAAACATTTGTTTTATAACCCTTATGTGTAGTTCAAGAAACAAAGTGTAGGGATGGCAAATGGTTTAATCTTGAATCGGTATCTATCCTTTGGAAGTACTCCTGGAATACACTGGCTAAGAAGGATGCCAGTATAAAATCCTGAATACAAAAATAGCGGGAGGGACCGAGGAACTACATGTGTTCAATATTTGCTCTCTCTATTCCCAGAATAGGTGAAGATAAAATCTTAAACTTCACCAAGAAAGTGTTACTATTAATATGGTATGGATAGCTAACAGAAAAAGGCACTGGATGAGTAACCTCCTTTTAGAAGAACCCAAAAATTGTCTCAAATCCTATGAGACAATTTCCCTGCTAATATGTAGTAGCTTTGTTCTGACTTAGCATGATGTTGGGGTTTTGCACTGATGAAGTTAAAATAGTACTTTACTTCTTGGACAATTAATAGGCTAGAAAAACTAATTAGATTATTTTTTTGAAGCTCACTGGGCTTTGAACTTGGTTTTGTTTTTTACTTTTGGCAGTCTAAGTAAAACTTAAAATGTTTACATAATATTTTTAATTATAATAAAAAAGAAAAAAAATCACAAAAGCCTTTCCTTAGGTAATAAAAAATAAATTTTTGCTTTATATTTTTACTTACCTCATTATACATTACCATACTATTTATTTCTATTGGTTGTGAATATATGCACATTTAAGAGTTCACACAGAGTTATATCCTTGTATTAGAGTTTAAAAATTTAAAACTACTTACAAATGTTTTCTTAATGATCACAAAACTACTATCTTGAGTCATATTCTCTTGTTTTGTTTTGATTTGTTTTGTTTCAACACAGTGGAGGCTTCTTGTTTCTCTTCATCTCCCTCTAAATATTGGAAATCCCCAATTGTCAGGCCTTTGACCTTTCTTTTCCTCTACTTCATAGGTTATCACATGGCTTTTTTATACCACGTAGATATTAACAAAATCAAGACCTGCCCCCTGAACTCCAAATTCCAACTGTTTACTAAATGTCTCCAACTCAATGATTAACAAATGTAATAAACCTAACAAGCTCCAAACCAATATATTAATCTTTCCTTCAAAATATACCATCTCACCTATTTTAGTTCATAGCAACCCCACCCTTCTAGTTGCTCAGGCAAATCTTTGCTATTGGTTCTGTGTTCTGTTTCTCTCACACCACATATCCAAACAGTCTGCAAATTCTATTGGCTGAATTCTTCATATTCATCCAGAATTGTCCCATTCCTCATCATTTGCACCATTACCAGCTTGTTTTAAGACCTACAATTTTCAATACAACTGTACCAGTTTACTATTGCAGCTGAAACAAACTATTATAAAATTACTAGTTTAAAAGAACTATATATTATCTCACAGTTACAAAAAGTTAGAAGTCCAACCACAGATTGGCTCACATAATTCTCTATTTAAATCATGAGGTCAATGCTGGGTGTGGTGGTGCACACCTATAATCTCAGCACTGGGGAGGCTGAGGCAGGAGGATTGCTGTGAGTTCAAGACCAGCCTGGGCTACATAGTGAGTTCCAGGTCAGTCTCAACTACATAGTGAGGCCCTGTCTCAAAAATACAAAATCAATCAATCAATCAATCACTAGGTCAAAATCATGAGAAGATCTTTGTGCCTTTCCAGAAATTCTGGAAGACTGTGTTACCAAAACCACTGAGATTGTACATACCTTGTAGTGAAAGTCTGAATACTCTGTTTTCTTACTGGCATTTGGTTGCATATGGATTTGAACTTCTGTAAGTCACCATATTCCTTCACTTTTGGTCAGTCTTTTGAATCAAGGCAATTATGGTAGGTGGCATCTATCTCACAATTTTAATCTGTTTTGCCTCTCTCTTCTGTCTCATCTAACTGGCCTCAGAGGAAGAAACATCACTACTTTTAAGGGCTCATGTGATTAGAATGGGCCAGCTAAAATAATCCATGACAACCTTACTATCCAAAGTCTCTTAACTATCTTTGCAAAGTTCCTCTATAACAGTACCTAGATTAGAATTTAACAGAATTACCAGGGAAAGGTAATGTTAGGGAATATCTTTATATTATGCCTACCACAACAGCAAGAAGATCTTTTTAGAACATAAAGCAAATTATACTTTGCCTTTGCTCTTCTGTACCATACAGTGGTTTCTTCTTTTATGCAAAGTAAAGCCAAATATTTTAGAATGGTTTACAAAAGCTATGCAAGCTCTTTTCCCATCACCTATGACTTCATGTTTTGTTACCCTATAACTCATCTTTTCTTCCAAGGAAAAGACATTTTAGTTATTTTTAAAATATTTTATTCTTTTTGAAGATTTTTAAAGGCTCACTTAAATAAGTGTGCTTTTTTTGGTAACTTTTATTTGTAAATATGTTTTTAAAACTTATTCTATATAGTAGAATTTCTCAATCTTAGCACTATTTACATTTTAAACCACATAACTCGTTGTTGCAGAGGACTATTCTATGTATTATGAGATGAATGAGATGTGTAACACATCTCTTGAATTCTACTCATTAGATGCATTCACACCCAATAGATGTGACAACCAAAGTGCTTCCAGATATTATCAAATGCCTCTTGGGTGACAAAATTGTCACTAGTTAATACCACAAAATTTCAAAGTAGGAGTGGTTATGATACCAAAGTCATGCTGACACTAACGTCAGATACAAGTCTACTTAAACTTCTAATCTCAGGAGTTTCACAATGTCATTTTCATATATTTTATATAAATATTAATTACTTTGAATAAAAAGCAATGCCTGTAGTTTCTATACTAATGAATAATCTTCATTCAATCAAAGATATTAATCAAGCATTAGTTTTAAAAAGAATGCTTAATGAAAACAAAGGAGAAAGGCTGAGTAAGTGGACTGCAGCAATTATTACAACAGAGAAGCATAAGTGAGCTAGTAAATAATACTTAATCACATCATCAGTCCTCTTTATAATAGGTTCACAAAAAACTTGTCTTTAAACAAATGCCTGATATTAATATCCAATCTCTTGGTTTTAAGAAATCCATTTTCAATAAATGAAGGCTGCATATGTAAGAAGTCTCTACTGAATATTTAAAATGAATTATGAATAGATTTTTTAATAAGAGCTTACTGCATGTCCTCTGGCATTCAGCATAAGTTTAGTTATTGTAGATTTCTAGGGTATTTTAAAGCTTTGGAAATAAAACTAATAAATGAATCCAAGTCATTTTCAAACGTTTTGGTGAAAAAATTATCTGTGATGCAATGGTCACATGCTATTTCTGATTTCTGGATAGGAACAGAAATGTCTGTTCAGAAAGAATGCAAAGTCAAGGGCAGATTCTTCAGCAGCAGTATAAATGAGAAAAATAAAACTCTTAGACACTATGATTACAATAATTGCAAAAGTTGCCTCCAATGACATCAAGGAATGGATGTATCTTAAAATTAATTTAATTAATCTAAGAAATATAAGAAATATAAAGGAAACAGTTTTTTGGGTTTTTTTGTTTTGTTTTGTTTTGTTTTGCTTTTTTTGGTACCAGGCATCAAACTCGGGTCCTTGTGCTTGTGAGGCAGGCACTGGAACCACTGAGCCAAATCCCCAGCAAGGAAACAGTTTTTATGGGGTGACAATTCATACCTGAGATTTGCATTATTCTCCCTTGTGTGTGTAAATGCCAGTATGTATGTGTGCATTCCTTTATTCTTTAAAATAAGGTGATGACTGAACATAGGCAGGAGTAGATGTATGTATATATATTTTTTACATTACATTATCATATCTATCTATCTATCTATATATATAATGTTAATAGTTATTAAATCTAGGTGGTATACCTATATGACTGTTCACCATACAAATTTTCAACTTTTGTTTGTTGAGAAATTTTTCGTAATGAAGTTTTGGAAATACAAATCAAAATCCCATGTGAAATTCTCTCTAAGTCAATACAAAATAATATTAGAAGTGAATTAATATTGCATGAGTTGGTCTGTATAAGTGGTTCTTTGAATATATAGAGCTACCAGAATCCTCATGCATTGCTGGTTAAAATGTAGTGCTTTGGACAATAATAAGGCTAGTTCTTCAAAATTAAAACACTTACCAAATAGCCCAGCTATTCCACTCTTAGATAATTACACACACACACGCACACACACCAAAAAAAAACAAAAACATTTCTCACAAGTACGGGTATTCACACCAGCTTTACATATAAGAAGTCCACCATTGTGAACACCTCAACACCCATTAAAATGTGATGATTAAATATTTTGTCAATGCTAATAAACAATAAAAGAAATGCACTACTGGTACATGTGACTATATAAATTAACTTCAGAATCAATATGTTGATTGAAAAGCCAAGCATATTTGAGGCTTCTAGAAAATTCAAATTAATCCTCAGTGACAACCTATTGGTTGTTGTCTGAGATGGGGTGGAAAGAGAAAGGACTACAAAAGTGCACAAGGCAACTTTTGCAGATAATAAAACTATGTGTCACTTTTACTATGGTGATGGTTCTTTGGGTAGATACATCTGCTGAAAGTTCCCCAGTATTATGCTTTATATATGTGCAATTTAGTTTATTTCAAGGGTTCCTCCATAATATTACAAAACAACAGCACAAGTTGATTTTTTTCAAACAGTTTTAAACATACAAGAAGAAATGTCACTAGAAACACTATACAGTAATGTGAAGAACATCACTTTATAAATAAACATATCTGCAGGGCTTTTCTTGTGTGGAATGGCTGTAATGATTTCAAAGTCCTTTGCCATGGATATGGAAGCTTCACTGTGTACTTTCTGAGTGTGCAACCTGTGCAGTTCCATGGTTGGTTTAATGCTTTGTTGTTAACATTTTAAAATCTTTATGACTGCTGAACAAGTAACTTCATCCTGTTATTTGCCACTGTGCCTGGCAAATTACACAGCTAGTATTGTCCTAGATCATCAAATCTTTAGAGAGGCAATCCACAGAAGAAAGTCTCTTGGAAATATACAGCAGGGCTATTTTCAAAGAGTTTCTGGAAACATTTTGAAAATCTCACAAGTGACAAGATATAGAAAGCTAAATTGTAAAGTGCTGATATTTTAGCATCATTAGTAGAACAGAAAGTTTATAGTCTTAAAGTGTATATGAAACAAAGACTCTCCTAACCCAGAAAATAACAATGGAGCTCTAGATATTTAATGAAAAACTTCCAGCAGGTCAATTTTCAATTTTAAGCTTTCTGTATCAGTCCATACATTACTCATCATTTCCCTAATGTGTGCTCAGTAGATAAAAGCCAACTCTAAGATCTGTAAAAGAGCTGATAAAGTATGTGTTACTTGCTATAGGGCTTTGCAGAAACAAACACGTTAAACTATCATCTTTACAAGATGTTTTTCATACCACAACTACTGAAGCAACCATGTGCTGTACTAAAATTTCCAAGAAAAAAGTAGAAAAAGAGCTCTATCGTGAGACTGCTGGTGTTTTTCAATTCCTCCTACCCTCTTTTTTTTTATCAACAGATATGATGAATATCAATAAACCGGTCCTTGTACTATGAAGAACAGAAGCTGATTAATAATGTATTCCTAGGTAACCTGCTGGTATTTCTTTATAAACACACACACACACACACACACAAACACAACAAAGTTTACCTTTTCTGTTTCTTTCCCACTTTAAAAACTTTTTTAGCATATTGCTGAATACAAGCCAAAAACAAAGCCCCTGTCTTAGCTACACAAAACTGACAGAGAATAAAATAATATTTAAAAATAAAACAAGTCCTAGGTCACTTGACTGATGTCTTATAGCTAGATCCAGCTGTCTTTTAGAGCCTGTGTATAAAAAGTTCTAAAGCTTTGCTAGATATGATTCTCCTTTACTGTAGGAAATAATATTCAGGATGCAAGCAGAAAGAAGTAAAGCTGTTCACATTAATAAACATTAATTGAGCTGATTATATATATATATATATATATATATATAAATAGTATTATACTTTATATTTTAGCTCATAGGCAGATTATTCAGATTAATGTTGAAATTAATTTAAACAAATTATCATAAATTAGAATCAGAATTAATTCTGGATAATATTGTAGCATAGGACACAGCACTGCAATGTGTCAGCAAGCACTCTGTATTATAAGGGCAGGAGTGATAAATGACCAAAGGCATCTTACCATCATGAATTTTATGAACTAAATATTAGTGCAAATAGTTGGTAATATTTAGGGCATAAAATTTGTTGTTATTAATTTAAGTAGCTTAAGTAGTTATAATTAGCTGCCACTGTGTTACAATGGATATAGCACCAGTGCATTTGTTACTCATCCACATGCTATGACCATTGTAAGACTTAAAGTCTCACTTCCACTCCATGGAGCATGAAGAGCCAAAAAGGCCTACATGATGCTGAGTCCTATAGCCGAATGATAGCTCCAGAGGCAAGACCCAGGGCCTTACTTCCGAAAGCCATGAACAGCCAAAAAGGCCTCCACAATGCTGAGTCCTAACACCCAGTGAGGCTCCGGGAGCTCAACGGAGAAAGGAGAAACCCAGGAGGGAACACACCAGACTAGATGGTAGATAGCCCTTTATTAGTCTGGCCAGAAGGCACTCCCAGAGCCAAGTAGCTCAGAGAGGCAACTGCTCAGGGGCTGAGGTACTTTTTATAAGGTTTTTCTAAACAAAGAGTCAGGGAATTCACAGAACAAGACTGCAAACACATTGCTTATCTCAAGCAGGAAATGTTCTATGGTCACCTTTTGTCACACCATTTGTCCCTGGGCGGGCTGTTAGCCAAGTTAGCAATTAACATATGAAGAAGCACAGTCTGGCCTATTAGCATGGAGTCACTTTAGCTTATTCAAGTCTTACAAGCATGATCATGATATATCCATGGTATGGGGATAAGCATGATGTGATGTGTTGGTTGACTGGTGGACAAAATCTCAATATTTGCACCTGCAAACAATTTGAGAAGTTTTACTTTGTCCCTAGGATTCCCACTCCAGTGAAGTCTTCTTCACTTAAATTATGCCATGACCTTCAGGGTTACATAGATGACAAACATGTAATCTCATCAATGATTCCATTACCTAGTCACTTCTTAACATGGATGTTCTATAAATTCAAAATGGTAAACGATGTGTTCAATAGAACAACTGCGATCTATGAGGGAAGTTGCATTTGTCTAACTTACTGAGGTCAATTCTGCTCCTGGTTTCCACCTTTGTAATTTGTTATTGTTTTGTTATGTTTTGGTGTCATTTCATCTTTACAAACTTCACTTAGCGTGTCAGTCTTCACACTTTTATCTTAGTCTTGGAGTAAACTCACCAAAAAAAAAAAAAAGACAGAAACTATTTAGTCATTCTTAAGTATAAAAAAGTAGGAGTCTGTCCAGTCTTTCTAATGACACAAGGACATGTTCAGATTGTAAGAATAAGGAAGGTCCTGGAAAAAGCCTATTCTGGGTAAGATTCTACTCCTACTTTAAAATAGAGGCTTTGATTTTTCACTACAGTACCATTGTAAGGAGTGAGAAAAGTAAGGGAAAAAATATTTAAGAATCAGATGCATAATTAAATTATCTTATACAAGGAAATTCCTTTCCTTTATATCATGCTGAGCCCAGCTTGATTTTGCCCATAGCAAGATTTCTCAACCTTGTTATTCTTCATATTTTGAGCCAGTAAATTCTTTGTCCTGTGCATTTTGGAATATTTTACTCTACTGTGAGTCACAAGGAAAAATTCCTCTCCTCTTAGTCATAAGTAAAGATGTCCAAAAACACTGTTAAATGCCAATGTGGTGAAGGCAATGGCCTTGATCCAGAATGTCCATCCTACCCAATGCTGCCTATACCACCATCAACAAAGTCTCCTCATAGAACTTTGCATAGTGTCTTCTTCCTGGCTCAGTCTTCTTCAAGTATCTCCCCCAAAAATAAAGATGGTGTTCTTTCAGATTTTCTACATATTTTTTTTAAACAGGAACTATTAAAAGTTTTATTCCTGCATTTTAACATTGGTAATATTTACTAAACAACTATATTTAGGCAGTGTGCTGCCCATTAAATAAGTTCAAAAGACAAATAAGGAAATTTCCACTCCAAAAAGAAAAATTAATACCCTAAAAGATGTAAATGGCAGGGAAATTAAAAGAAAAATGGCACCCTAGGCAGACTGATCACCTGACCTTCGTAGGTCTTTTTGCAAAGTGAACTGTTCCCCAGTCCTGTCCTGCATATATATATTTATTTATCATTGAGTTTATTGGTACATTGTAAGTATACAGTACAGTTGCATTCATCATTGGGATCTTGTACCTTTACATGACAGGTCTTGGTTCTCATTTTTCCCCATACCCTCGCTCTTCCTTCACCCCTTCCTCCCTTCCCTATTTATAAATACTTTATTTCCATTTTTTCATTTTCTCATTTTTTCCTCTTCTTTCCTTTTCCCCTACTCTTCCTCCTTCCCATACCCTTTAGACCTTTTCTTCCTATTTCATTGTCAATTATACCATTATATTATAGTTTTTCACACCAGAGAAACTATTCAGTATTTACACATGTCACTTACTTATTTCACTTGAGTATATCCTCAATGTATCCATTTTCCTACATATGACTCTAATTTCTCATTCTTTGTGGCTGAGTAGTATTCCATTTTATAGAGAAACCACATCTTCTTTATCGAGTCTCCAACTGATGGGAAAATGGGTACTGGCAAAGAAAAAGACTTGATGATCAGTGGAATAGATTGGAAGATACAGAAACAATTCCAGTTGTACTCAGCTACCTCATCTTTGACATAGGAGCCATCCATCCTCAGTGGAGGAAACATAGCCTCTTTAACAAATGGTATTGGAAAACTGGATTTCAACCTGCTAAAGATTAAAACTAGACCCTTAGATTTCACCATGCACTAAACTAAAAATCCAAGTGGATTACAGATCTAAATATTAAAAAAGAGATACTTTTTCTGGAAGATAAGTTAGGCAGAACTCTTGAAGACATAGGAAAAGACTTTATGAACAAATCCTCAGTAACACAGGAGCTAGCACAAAGAATCTTTTTTTCAATTGGTTGTTTTTTGTTTATTCATCTGTTTGTTTTTCATTAATTTTATTGGTGCTCCCTTAACCCCTTCACCTTTCCCTATTTACAAAGACTTTGTTTCCATTTCTTCTATTTTTCACATTTTAATCTTTTTTTGGGTCTTTGTTCTTGTGAGTGGAAGTGGAACCACTTAGCTAAATTGGGGTATGGGGAAAAATTAAGAACCAAGACATATCATTTAAAGGTACAAGTTATCAACAATAAATGTAACTATACTGTTTGCTTTAAATGTACCAATAATCTCAACAGGGGGAAAAATGTAGAAAAATAAAAAGAAATAACTAGACAAGTTCAAATTGAAGAATGATTTTTTTTAACTATCTCCCATTACTCTTCCAAAGTATCAGTCACCATCACCTGAGACCATGAAAGACAAAGGGGCTGTCAAGTAGTAGAGCTGATTAAGTCCATGGTAAGCATATGTAATGTGGGATTCTGGATTGATCTTGGAATGAATAAAGGACATTAGTGGAAAAACTGGATAATGTGGTTATAGTCCATAGTTTGTTAATAGCAATATTTCAATGTTAATTTCTTTGTTCTGCTCATTGTACTGTGGCTATGTGAAATGTTGACCTTATGAGAGCCTGGGTGAAGGCTAAATATGGAAACTGTCTCATCTTTGTAAATCTTTAGAAGTCTAACATAATATTTAAATTGAGAATTTAAAAGGTAGAGTTATAATATATATATAAAAAGAAAGTCATTTTCTCTAGGCCAAGTCTCAATTACTCATAATGCATGTTTTTGTTAGTTGCCAAACAAGACAGTAAGCAAAAGTGGACCCATACTATTCACAGAGATTTGACAAGTGCAATAATATTAACAATTGATTAGAAAGATGTAAAAAAACAATGATCCATAATTTGAATTTAACCCTTTAGACAGTACCTTAATCACTTCACATTTAATAAATACCTTTTAATGAATGCCTTATAAAAAAGTTTATTGGTACTTTTTAGGTATACAGCACAGTTATAGTCATACTTGGGATTTTTGAAATCAGATCTCACTATGTAGTTCAGGCTCGCCTTGAACTCATTGTGTGGCCCCTGGCTGGCCTAGAACTCTCCATGATCCACCTGCTTCAACCTCCTGAGTGCTGGGATTACAGGCCTGCACCACCACACCCAGCCTATCCTGCTACTTAAGGACACGGTTAAAGACCTCTATATTTAAATTAATCCAATAGAATTCCCTTCTCATTTATTAAGAATGTTAAGAGATATAGAAGAGCAATTGATTTCTTGTAAGTGACTTTAAGTTTCAAGGCTTTGTATCAGAATTGCCTGGTTGTTTGTCATGACTCAGTGCTAAAATACATGATATCTCCTAAAAATAACTATTTATTATATTTTTTTACCAAATTCTGATAATTAACCAAGAGCATTACTAGCATCTGTTCATAGGAAGGACATAAAGGCCCAGAAAATGTCACTGAGTTTTCAAGCATACTATGAGAAACAATTATATACCTTTACTTGAAAATTAGTTATTCTCAGTTTAAATGTGGTTATAAATTATGCTCTTAGTAGCATAAATAACAGTTGACCAAAGCTTAAATCAAAAACTCTTGGCTAAAAGCCAGTTAACTTTATTTTTAAGAGATAATGGCAGTGACAGATTTCACTCAAATAAAATCCTTAGAGCATTGGACAACTTTCCTTTTACTATAACAAAATCTCAATATGCATAACTTAAAGTAAGATTGATATGCCTAACCATTTCAGAGGTTCCAATCCATGACCTTCTGGCTCCAAGACTGAAATATCAGGGCATAAGGACACAGTGGAACAAAGCTGGTGACTTTGGCGGATCCAGGGAAGCAGATCATAGGAGAAGAAGGTTAGCTAGAAATATGTCTTCTGAAGGCATGAGCACCAGGAACCAACCTACAACAGCACATTCAGCACCATGAGTGGTGAACCTGTAGCACATATGTTTTTCTCTAAGGAAAAATACATTGATTTTTTCTAAACTAAAACCTCAGTGTAGGCACTTTCTGATAAATAAGTAGATTTGGGTTGCAGTTTGGGCAGTCATCCCTAAAAGGTTCACTGTCCATGAGCTAGCAAGTACCCTCCTGATCCAATCATTTCTCCACAAGTCCCTTAATCTACTTACTTTGACAATTAAGGTTACCTGGCACACTCAGTGACCTACACTATAGTTTCTAAAGGAAGCCATATATTCAGAAAATTGATCATTTTAAAAAGCTTAATTATTTTTTCATGTTTTTTATTAAGAGGAGCAAAGAAGCGCAAAGTATCAACCAGCTGATCTCTAAAACCAGGAATATTAAATAAGGGCAACCACTGAATAGGTAGATTATTTACCTAATAGATTAACTCCAACAGGGAAACAAAAATCTCCTCTTGATAATGCCACAAAGTTTTCCAGAAGTGTTTTTAAATGGGAAGGCGGGGAGGGGGTGAAGGTAGGGCAGGGACGGGGTGGGGGGAATGAGAACCAAGGCCTGTCATGTAAAGGTATAAGATCCCAATAATGAATGTAACTGTACTGTATACCTAAAATGTACCAATAAACTTAATGAGGAAAAAAAAAAAGAAGTGAATGATTCACAATAGTTTGTTTGTTTTTGTACCAGAGATCGAACTTGGGTCCTTGCACTTGTGAAGCAGGCTCCGGAACCACTGCACAGTAGTTTTTCATACTACAACCTTTAGCTGAAAATATGGTAGATTCTAAAAGAGGAGTATTGGATGTAGATACAAGCAATGCTAAAACTATTTAGTAGGAGGATGGCTGATGTTTAAAAATATTTATTGATCTCAAAGACCATTTAGTACTGATATTAATATTCTTAAGTGTTAGTACTAAAAGTTATTAATATTTACTAATGATTTATCCTCAATATAAAGTCATATCTATAGATAACCTGTAGGCTTAGATCACAATGTGACAATATTCGTACAACAGTGGAAGTTAATCAAATAATTGGGTAAGTGTACAGAGGAAATAAAATAGCTCCCAATGTATTTGTTTTATACCAGTGGCCAGAAATAATGGTAATTAGAATATTATGGTATAAAAATCATCAAAAAAGACAGTAACAGCACCAAGTAATTGCAAAGAGAAAGATGACAGATCTGTGGAAGCTGGTTAAGCTTTTTTTTTTTTTTTTTTTTTTTTTTTTTTTTTTTTTTTAGAACAGGGTCTCACTACATAGTTGAGAGAGACCTGGAACTCACTATGTAGCCCAGGTTGGTCTCAAACTCACAGTGATCCTCCTGCCTCAGCCTTCTGAGTGCTGGGATTACAGGTGTTCGCCATTATGCCTGGCTGAAGCTGGTCAAGCTTAACTGTAACTGCCTAGGTATTCTGGTATTATTAAAATAGGTATTACAAACTTCATATTTTGAGATAATTTTCAAAGTACTGAAAAGTTACATAGAGAAAGAGTTCCTAACCTCACTCTAGTCTTTTCTAATGGTAGTACTTACTATAATCACAAATAATTGAGTGAATAATGTTAATATTAGACCGAAATAGCAAAGAGAACAAGACTTTACCCCACCACCACACACATTTTATTTCTGACAGCCTGAAGGGGGCTTGATCTAACTGGTTGCTGTCATGTCCTTCTCACTTTGCCTTGCTTCCAGGGGCAGGCAGCCTGGGTCAGCTATCCTCAGGGTCTCACAGACATCCCTGGGCTTACTTCACTGGCCATGCTGATGGGAGCTGTAGCTTGGACGGCATCAATGACACCCCACCCCACACACACCAGCAGCTGCTGACTGCTCACCAAGAACCCTCAATAACAGCAGCAGTGCAAGGAGACCTGTGGTGGCACACACCTGTCATTTCAGCACCATGGGAGGCTGAGACAAGTGTATCACAAGTTCAAGCTTGCCTGAATAACTTCATGATGTAGCAAAGCCTTGCATCAAAATAAAAATAAAAGTGTTGGGAATGTAGGTTAACAGTCAGAATTTCAGCCCTGCTGCTTTTGTGCAAATGTGGGAGCTGTGAATCAAAGTTTTCCCAAACTGTCTCAACAACCACTGCAGCTACCCTAGATACCCCTCACTGCAGCAGACATCTTCCTTGGCCACAGCTGACCTGAAACTCAGACCTATCCCAGGAGGCGGTGCATGGCAGCCACTCCTGATGATGCCGCTAACCTCTGTCATTACTGTGAAAAGTCCTCAAGAAAATCTAAGAAATACACAAAACTGTGCATGTGCTGCCATTCTTGCTCTGCATGAGCAGCACTCGCTTACATTCTTCAGATCATCTGAGAAGGACCTCTCATGTGCAACCTGTGGAGACCGGAGACGGCAATCAGCAGCAACCAATGCAAACCAAGATCACTTGGAGGTGAATGACACTGACTAGCGAGTGCCAGTGACACTGCAGTGAGCAGCAGAAAACTGCAGCATTTGGTGGAAATTGGTGGGGATATAGGGAAAAATCCAGAGTGGCGGAGGAAGCTGCTTGAAGAACTCCAAAAATCTGCCAAGAAGAGTATGAGTCTTAGCTGCAGAGGAGCTGATGAGGGTGGCTAGGAACTTCCAAGAACTACCACTAAAGGTTGAGAGTCATTGGTACTCACAGCCCAGAGCTGTAACATTAAAGGCTGAGTGCCACTAGCACTCAAAGTCCCCCTAGATCTATTAATGGACCCGCACCTGGTTGATTCATAATTTCCATACAAGCTTGGGAAAAGGACACTCAGTTGATTGGTAACAATACTATCAATAAAACTACACAAAATATTTTTAGTTTTCTCCCTTATCCTTTCTTTCCCTTGCCTAATATCTAGTCTATGGTCCTATATTAGTTTTAGCTCTCATGTCTTAATATCCAAACCTTTCATGCTTCCTTAGTATTCTTTATCTTTCATGAATTGAACACATTCAAAGAGCATATGTAAGTTATTTTATAGAATAACCCTTAATATCGAGTGCTTCCTCATGGTTACACTAAGGTTGCTATTTTTGGCCAGAATACCACAAAAATGATGTGGTGCCTTCCTTAGGGCATCTATTAAAAAATAGATAAATAGTCTCATAGCAAATGATATTAAATTTGATCACTTGATCAATAGAGTCTGCCAGATTTACTAACTCTAAGGTGATTAGAGCTTCCAGAAGAATCACTAACTTACTGATGTGGAGTTTATTGCAGTGAAATTGTTTTGTGCAACTTTTATCTTTATTAAGTTCATTAGTATATTTCAGGTATACAATACATTACATTCATCATTGGGATTGTGTACCTTTACATGACTTATCATGGTTATTTTTCCCCATTTCCCAGCCCTCCCTTCACCTCCTCCACCCCTCCCTTTTTACAAAGATAATTTTTCCATGCTTTTCCTTTTCACATATTTTTTCTTTACCTTTTTTAGGTTTTGCCTACCCCTCCCACTTCCTCTACTCCTTTAGAACTTTTCTTCCTGTTGCACAATTATACATTTTGATCCTTATACTTTTAGCTTTTCATGCCAGAGAAACTTCAGTATTTGTACATGACAATTTCACTAAAGAGTAGGGATTGATTGTGCATCCACTAAGCTATAAATATCTCTAGTTTCTCATTCTTTATGACTGAGTAGTACTCCATTTTATTTAAAAAAAAAAGAAACATATCTTCTTTATCCAGTTTCCACTTGATGGGCAATTGGTCTGTTTCCAAGTTTTAGCTATTGCAAACTGTGCTTCTATAAACATGGGTGAGCATATATCACTGTGATATGATTCTTTTAATTCTTTTGGGAAGATACCCAGCAGAGGATTAGCTGGGTGAAATGGGACTTCTAATCCTAGTTTTTTATGTATCTCCATAATGATTTCCACAGTGCTTGCACCAGTTTTCACTCCCACAAACAATGAAGATGAGTACCTATCTCCCCACGCCCCCCACCAATATTTGTTATTGATTTCTTCATTTCTTGATAGCATCCATTCTTTCTGTGGTGAGATAGAATCTGTGTTGTTTTCATCTGCATCTCTCAAATGAGCAGAGATGCTGAACACATTTTTATATGTTTATTTGCTGCTTTTCCTTCTTTGAGAAGTGTCTGTTCATTTCAGATGCCATTTTTTTTATTTGGGTTTATAAATTTGGGGAGAGGTCTGATTTTTTTTTTTAGTTCTTTATATACTCTAGATAGTAAACCTTTGTCTGAGGAACAGCTGCTACAAATTTTTTCCCACATTGTGTGTTGTCTATTAGATCTGCTTGTGATTTCTTTGGTAGTGCAGAAACATTTTAAAAAGATGAGATCCAAGTTCTTGATTCTTTGTGCTAGTTTCATGCTACTGAGGATTTGTTCATAAAGTATTTTCCTATGCCAATGTCTTCAAGAGTTCTACCTAGCTTATCTTCCAGAAAGTTTATTGTTTATGTTTTAATATTTATACTTTGAATCCAATTTGATTTTAGTTTATAGAATGGTGAAAGATAGGGGTCTAGTTTTAATCTTTGGCATGTTGAAATCCAGTTTTTCCAACATCATTTATTAAAGAGG
>NW_022900950.1:62847895-62876606 GCF_012274545.1 Fukomys damarensis | reverse complement strand
TCTTTGGCATGTTGAAATCCAGTTTTTCCAACATCATTTATTAAAGAGGCTATCTTTCCTCCAATGAGGGTGGTTGGCTCCTTTGTCAAAGAAGGGGTGGTTGAGTATGTCAGGAGTTGCTTCTGCAGCTTCTAAACTGTTCCACTTATCCTCCAGTCTCTTTCTTTGCCAGTACCATGCAGTTTTTATCACAGTGGCTTTGTAGTACTTCTTCCAGTTGGAGACTGTGATACCCCTGCCATGTTTCTGTTGCCTATAATTGCTTTTGCTATTCTAGGTCTCTTCTGGTTCCAAATAAATATCTAGATTATTTTTTCTAGTTCTGTGAAATACACTGTTGAGATTTCAATTGGGATTGCATTGAATCTGTATAGAAGTTTTGTAGTATGGCCATTTTTTACTATATTGAATCTTCCTGCCCAGGAATAAGAGATGTCTTTCAGTTTTTTATATACTCTTAAATCATTTCTCAGAGTGTTTTAGTTCTCAATATAGAGGTCTTTTGTTTTCTTTATTAGTTTGATTCCTAAATATTTCAGTTATTTGGATGCTATTTTGCAGTGGATCATTTTCCTAAGTTCTCTCACAATGAGTCTGTTATTTGTGTACAAGAAAGCTATTGATTTTTGAGTGTTGACCTTGTATCCAGCTATTTTACTGAATCTTTCAATTAAGGCTAGAAGTCTTTTGGCCAAGTTTTTTTGTCTTCTATGGAGAGTATCATATCATCAGCAAATAATGACAGTTTAACTTCTTCCTTTCCTATCTTTATTCCTTTTATTTCTTTTTCTTGTCTAAATGCTGTGGCTAATATTTCCAAAACTATATTGAACAGGAGTGGTGACAGTGGTCATCCTTGTCTTTTTCCTGATTTTTAGTGTGAAGGTTTTCAGTTTTTAACCATCTAGTATGCTCTTGGCTGTTGGGTTTTCATAATTAGCCTTTATCAAGTTGAGATAGAGACCATCTATTCCAATTTTTTGCAGCATTGCATGGCTTTTATCATGAATGGGTGTTGAATTTTGTCAAATGTTTTTTCTGTTTCATGGTTTGATAACGAGAATCATAAGAAAAATTAGTTGCCTTAAGTCTCTACATTTGTGGTAATTTCTTATAGTGGCAATAGAAAAAGTGATATAATATCCATATTACTAGTTAAAATAGAAATGTACCTTATCAGGTATTTCTTCTGTGTGAAAAACATTTGCCTACATAAATGTTTATGTCTTCAACAATGTAATTTGAATTAATATTCTGGAAAATGAGGATTCCTTGTTTCACAGAACACAGTAGTTAGAAGTAGAACATTTTGATATGAAAATGGTAACATATTTTCTTTTAGTCCATAGGAAGTTGTTAATCTCTTGCTGCCCAGGAGCTGGTAAGAGTGGATGGGAGCTGCTAAGAACTGTGGCAAGGGTCACTGGCAGGACCAGTGGAGCAACTGTGCCTCTTCAAAATAATAATTATGAGCAATCTTCTAACTAAGTGAAGTGCCTGAATGAAGTGGAGTATACAAAGAAACACTCAGAGTTTAAAACAATCAAAATATTTTATAAACTGGTAAAAGGTTATCTAATGACATAATTTGCTTTGGTGCTTAACTAAATATAAGCATCTACATGCATTTGGTTTTTATTTCTATGTTTATATGTTTATATAAGCCTATATTCTCTTTATTTGTGATATATTAGATACAGAATTAATATTTTTTCATAGAAACTACAGGCATTCCCAAGAACTTTCTGTTGATGGGGAAAATAAGTGATAGTGATGAAGAAAATTCACACATTCTGTTCCTGTAGTTACAGGAACACTTATTTTCACTGTGACTAGATGCCTTGTTTCTTAATATCACTATGTGGTGATATTTTGGTGCCCTTCAATAGGGCATGAAATCACAGCTTAATTATTTTTAAGTAATTGCTTTTGATAGAAAATTATTTTTCTAACATAAAAATTAAAGTCACTGACATTAGTTGTCTGGATTTTGAAAATACTCCCAAGTAGCTATCCTGTGTTGGTAAAGTAAATTTTATTTTAGTAATATTGATTTAATTTACAAAATTTTAAATGAGGTCTATGGCTATTGATTTGAATGTAGTTTTTTATTTGATTTATTTCAATTTGATTTCTAAAAGAAAAGAAAAATTTCTGCGATACAAAAAAAGCTAAAAAGAAGCTTCATGATAAAGATAATGATTCAGAAGAGCCTTTTAAGTCCTTCCTCAGTTGGAAATAATATGAAATTAAGTAATATTAATTTTTCCTTAGTTTCTAACATACAATTGGGAACATAGGAACTCTTCATTAATATTCTTGAATTCAAATAAAGATCTTTCTTTTCTCACAAACTTACTCTTTCTCAGAACACTGTGATAAATGTTTTGCTTTTAAATTTTATATAAAAATTATGATAAAACATATACAATATTGTTTTTATTCACTAAAAACATTTCTGAGTAGATATTATATGTATATCATTGTGACGTAGCAATAAACATAACCAGTACTTTAAAATAAACAGAACATTAAGAAGTTGATTGGGAATATTATTGAGTTTTTGGCCAGCTTGGGCTTTGGGCGACTTAGGCTAGGATTAAGAATAATAAACTGTGCTGGAACAGTCGAGGATGTCAGGCTGAAGCCTGATGAATGAGATGGAAACAAAAGGCATTAGTCAGTGGGATTGGCTTTCATTGCTTGAATGTAAGTGATGAATTTTTCCTTTAGGCAGAACTTTCCCTTAGGAAAGAGGTGCACGGATGCTTTTCCAGTATGGGCAGCTGCCATTCTGGAAAACAAGCCAACAAGCAAAACAACCCCAGCAAAGAGAACTGAGAAACTATGCCAGGCAAGCAAAATTTATTAATATTCAGCTCTTTATCCACCCACCAGGACACATTCATACTTCAAATAGCAAAGGTTGAACCAAAAAGCAATTTTTCCTCTCTACAGCCTTTTGTGATGATTGATTGTTAGTTAGCTAGCTTGGTGGTCACTGTGGTTAAATTGCTGAAATTACCTCTATTTTCTTTATCTTAATACTCTGGAAATAAATGGTAAAATTGTTGATGATTTGTTTCCTGCTATATATATTGTATTATATACTGAACTTTTTAAAAAAGTCCTCTAGTGACTTCACATGTTTCTTGTTCTATGTTACCTTGGAAAATTAAAAGATATCAAAACGCTTTTAGAAGTTCAGGAACAATACTTTTGTATTTACCAACACTAATGATAAAATCAAAACCAAAATAGGATAGCAAAAGATTCAGTAAGTCAAACATACAAGACTGTGAACCTTCCTTTTATTTGTTATTCTTCCTTTCTTGTACCCTATTTGCCTGGTATTGGTCTCTTGTCATTGAGTCCTTTTTGACAAGTAAAAGTAGATCATAATTAAGAATCATAAGTTACCTTTTGGGTAATAGGATTCCTTGGTGTGTCTGGCACATTAAGCGTTTCAGTAGAAGCTAATTAGAGTGTGATTTATTCTCTAGCTCCTACTTGCCAACTACATAACATAGTCTTTAATCGTCAGCTTATTTCAACATCTAAGAATATTAATGTATGGTTAAATGAGTCCTTTTTAAAACTACCCCCTATAATTTCTTGAAACAAATATGTTTCTGGGAATAAAGAAAGGAATTACAAGGAAATCTTGCTCAGAAGATTTGGAACATAAAACTTCTATCTCTGTTTCTGTGACATAATTCACTCACTGAATCTGGTGACGTGGTCAGGCTCATGTGCTTAGAAAATCATATCCAAACTACTTTTATAAACATCTATTTAAGCATTTGTATTCTTTTTTGTATCTGGGGAAATTTAAAGTATTTAAAGTCAGGTGAATCCCCTACAACAATTAATAAAATGCACATAATAAATAAAAATAAACCAGTTACATTTATAAGAAGTACAACATTATGCTTTAAATTATGAAATACAAAGACCAATAAAGAAATGGAAAGTTCTAAATTTGTGTAGTCCTTAGTCCCTTCCATTCCACACATCACTACTTAAACAAAATCAGGGAACGAGTTTAATAAACTATATTCTTGCTCTTCACCTTCCTGCCTGCCTGGGATCACCCAGCGGGTGTGTTACCTCCCAGACTGCATGCCACCAGACCCAGTAAGGACCCAAGGACCCCAGAGGGGGTCTCTTCACCTGCCTGCCTACCTGCCTGAGATCACCCGGTGGGTGCACGACCTCCCAGACTGCGCGATACCAGACCAGGTAAGGAAGGTAGCCTTGAAACACCCCGAAGACCTGCTCCTCCCCTCCCCCCATTCTCAAACCTCCTGATTAGGCCAGTCCTTGGACCAACACTGCAGAGGCATAGGTTCTCATGAAGGGCAGTTTTCTGAGTTCCCAACTTTGAACATCTTTAAAGCAAGAGCAGGGGAAACCTGTAATAGAACTGAGTGGAGTTCAACCCTGAAGGTTAGGAAACTCAAGTTAGGCCTTGTGGACTGAGTTCAGTCTCAGTTGTGGGGAACTGCCATTGGCTAGCTGAGACCAGGGGATTCAGTTCTGCATATGGCTGTACATGTGGTATAATATGAGAACAGAGACATAGTCTGAAAGAGGCCTTTCAAATTCTTTTTTTTCTTTTCCTCATTCCACCCTAAAATTTCATTCTTTTTTCTATCCTTTCTCTCCAACTCAGTCTCTTGCTCCATCATATTATCCCTCATCTCCCTTTTTATTCCTACTCCTGCCCTAACTCAGACTTCTTCTTGAATTAGTTTTTCTTTTTTGGGGGGGGTTTCTCTTTATATTCTTTTCTCCAGTCATTTTACCTCACTCATGGCTCTGTAACTTCAAGGGAAGGCAAGCGTCTGTTATTGTTAAGGGGATATATTCTTGTCCTTATTCCTGCACTTTCTCTATCCCCTCTGAAGTTAGTAGCTTTGTAAAGATAGTAAAGCAATTCTACATCCTCTGGATTCACTTCAAACCTGCTCCAGTTCTTTCACTTATCTACTCCTCTCGTCCTAACTCAGTCTAACCCCCCATCCTAAATGGTAAAGATGCTATATTGAAAAGCATATTCACTGCAAACATATTATGGGCTGCTTCTTGATATTAATTTAATTCACATGGGTTAAAGGTGATACATTAGTGACTACCACAAGTGGTCAGTTTGCAAGCTGTGCCTGATCCTATTGGGCTGCTGAATGTATCAATTGGGATAAAGGGTTGTGATTGATTTAAAGAGTTGTTTTCTCTGATATTAAGAAAATGAGGTTGTCTATGAGTCATTAGAAACTCAAAAGCTAAAATGCAACTATATCAGGAAGATTTAAGTAATACCCAGAAATTAAAGAAGGACAACCCAACAACAAAGATAAAAATGAGAAAACACTTAAGCAAGACACAAAGACAGATTTCCAGTTCACCAATGGCAAACAGTAGGACAAATGAGGATGAAAAGTCTGATAGTGAACCAACAGGACACCCTGGACCCATAGCACAGGAGGTAACAAAACAGATCAATTGGGCTCTGGAAAAATTCAAATCAGAAATAATTTCCCAGTTAACCATAGAGATGATGAGCAAAATGGAAGTCATGATTCAAGACTCTAGAATAGAAACTGACAAAAAAATAGATGAGCTCAAGACCATTACAGAAGCCATGAAGACTCAACATAAGAAAGAAATGGAAACAATGAACGCCCAACAAAGGAAAGAAATGGAATTCATAAAACAGATTCAAACAGATATCCAGGAGATTAAAAACTATTGAAAGTGTATGCAAGATAATAAAAGATTGCGAAGATAGGATCCTAGTCAGTGACTGTGAAATAAAGAGGTCTCTCAAAAACAGTAAGGGATCATGAGAAATCAATCCAACTTCTAGACAATGCAAAGAAAAATAACAAAAGACTGATAGGAATTCATGAAAAAGCAGGAGAAAATGCAAATGACCTAAAAAAGCTCTTCACAGAATTAATGACAGAAAACTTCCCTAACAGACGGGAAGAATTAGACATAGAGATAAGTGAGGCATATAGAACTCCAACTAGCCACGATTAAAAAAAAAATCTATATCTATACATATAATAATCAAGATCCCAGAAATCCAACAGAAAAACAAAATACTACAAGCAGTAAGAGAAAAGAAACAAATCACATGCAAAGGAAAGCCTATTAGAATCACAGCAGACTTTTCAACACAAACCCTTAAGTCCAGGAGAGCCTGGAGTGAGGTATTCCAAGTCCTAAAAGTAAAGAACCTCCAGCCTAGACTGATGTATCCTGCAAAACTCTCTTTCAAAATAGATGGGGAAATAAGATACTTCCAGGACAAAGAACACCTGAGAAATTTCATGAACACCAAACCAGCACTACAAGGAATTCTAAACAATATCCTAGAAAAGGACAATGAAGTTCACAATAACATCAGGCACAACAGACCAAATCAAATAGGCAAGACAAGAAACTAAAAGGAGATGGGAGAAAAAGTAAAAAGCGTCAACAAAAGGACAATAACATGACAAGAATAAGTCAGAACATATCAGTTATAACCATCAATGTTAATGGCCTCAATTCACCCACCAGTCAAGAGAAATCGACTGGCATAATGGATTAAGAAGCAAAATCCAACAATATGTTGCATACAAGAAACACACCTAGTGCAAAAGGAAGCCCATAGACTGAAAGTGAAAGGATGGAAAACAATTCTCCATGCATCAGGAGCCCAGAAAAAAGCAGGGATAGCAATCTTATTCTCAGATAAAGTAAATTTCAAACCAAAACTCATTAAGAGAGACAAAGAAGGACACTACACCCTTGTAAAAGGAACAAGAGGAAGAGTTGACAATCATAAACATATATGCACCAAATATAAATGCCCCAACTATATAAAACAAATATTAAGTAACATGAAAAACCAAATAAGCACTAATACAATTTTAGTGGGGGATTTAAATACCCCACTATCACAAATTGACAGATAATCTAGGCAGAAAATCAACAATGAAATAATAGAACTGAACCAAGCTTTGGAACACATGGACTTAATAGATTTTTATAGAGTATTCCACCCCAAAAAATCAGAATATACATTCTTTTTGGCTGCACATGGATCTTTATCCAAGATAGACCACATATTGACTCAAAGAACAGATCTAAATAAATGAAAAAAAATTGAAGTCATCCCCTGTATATTATCAGATCATACTGCAGTCAAACTGGAGATCAATAGCACAAGAAACTGTAGAAACTTCACAAGCACATGGAAACTGAACAACACTCTCCTAAACAATCAATGGATTAGAGAAAAAATTGGACAGTTTTTATAAATAAATTAGAATGCTGATACAACATATAGGAATCTATGGGACACAATGAAAGCAGTTCTATGTGGAAAATTTATAACATTGAATGCCTACACTAGGAAAATAGAGTGGGCTCAAAGAAACAACTTCATGATGAAACTTAGACTCCTAGAAAAACAAGAGCAAGAAAAACCCAAAGCTCGAACAAGAGAGGAAATTATAAAGACCCAAGCAGAAATCAATGCAATTGAAACTAAGAAAATGAAACAAAGAGCTGGTTTTTTGAAAGAATAAAATCGACAAACCCTTAGCTAATCTTATCAAAAAAAGGAAAGAAAAGGCTCAGATCCATGCAATCAGGAATGAAAAAGGCGAAGTCACAACAGATCCAAAAGAAATCCAGAGGATCATGAATACCTACTTTGAGAACCTGTACTCCAATAAAATGTCAAACACAGAAGAAATGGACAGATTTTGTGGCTGTCCAGACGTCACAACATGAACATGCCTGAGTTGGGGAGTGAGGATCGAGAAAGGAAAGAACGCTCAAGCCTGAGTGGAGACCCAGAGAAGTCTGATTTATTTCACAGAAACAGCTCCTTTTAAAGGCACATCAACAGGAAGCACCTGACTCCTTACAGATAACATCAGATCTTTGGCTATCTCTTTGAGTTTCTCCCATCGCAGGGTCAAAAACAAGTTTAACACGTGCAGTCCTTAAAAAGGAAAAAAATGTTAACAAATGCTAATTAGGAACATCCTGACCACACATTGTCAATGCCTTGATTATAAAGAAAGAAGTTATCTTTCAAATGTCAAATGCCAGTGGGCCATGACTGACTCCCACATCTCCCCCTTTTTATTATATTTCAAGAGGGACTTTCCCAGCTCAGTAGAAAGACTGTGCCTGTCTTAGGTGAGAAATGTCCAGAGAAATCCCTTACCCATCTTCAAGCCATTAGAAATGTAATACTCATGCTCTGTCTTAGGTTGGATATTTCTCCACAATTCTCTTACCTGTCTTTGACTACCAGCCTCTGCAGGGGTTATACCATGGGTTGTGCATGCTTGACATATAGCTTTCTCTACCTCTATCAATATTTGTAAACCTTGATCTTCATATCAGGACTCATTAATTTTTACAGGAATCATTACAAAGGGAGGTTGTATCAAAACCATCAAAGAATGAAAGGAAGTCATCATTTCTGAGAATACACAATTGTTCAATTTACAATTAAAACAGCTGATATTATATTATCAGTTTCATAAACAATCTCTATATTTCCTAATAATAACATATAAGGAGCATTAACACAAGACATTATTCTTTTTCTTTTGTTCTTTGCCTTGAGATAACACAGTATTTATGTTATTTCACATATTAGAGGCCCCATGCCAACAACATTGAAACTAAGGCTAGTAACTTTGACATCTGACCATAAATGTATTTCTCCCAATGCAGCAGCCAAGTTTTCAAATGTTTTGAGAAAAAGCTGAATCTGTCTACCAAAGTCCTGCAGATAAGTTTAAGTCTGCAGAATATTCAAGTGACCAGTCTGAAAACTTTTGAGATGTCTCATTAATTCACCAGTCCCATAAAATCCTTGTTCTGGATAATGAAATTTCCGCTTGTGCACCAAGGCACATCCTGGAGTTTTCTCTGCTGCTTCAGTGTTGGGGTCCCAATCCAGTCTCCTCAGTGGAAACCCAGCTTCAAGCTGTTCAGGGATAGTGGTGAGTCTATAAATGTACCTGTAACCATATGTAGGTGGAGCAGAAGAGAAGGGAGAATACCCGGACCAAAAGGTTATTATCATAAACAATATGCTGGAAAACCTGCATGGTCAAACAATATAAATATGTTTTGTATACCAGAAAAGTAGCAATAATAATTATTATAATTATATGAAATCTTATGTCCTGTAATGTAGCTTTGTATCAACAGGATCTTCCTTTTTTTTTTTACAGAAAGTATTATATTTTGAAGATAACCATAATAAACATGTTACAGTAACATATTTAGAATTCAGCCTATTGATAACCAATGTAAACAATTTAAACATATTTAACAAGGCATATCTTTTCATATGGCTATGAAAATTATTTCGGTGGCTCCCATTAGTGAACAAAGATCAGAATAAATTTTCAGAGCAGCTGCTTCTTTATTTACCAAAAGGAGTGTATCCAAATTTAAAGGTTTATATTTAATTATCTTTTAAATTTTTTATTTGATCCTATAAAGCCAGGTTGTAGAAATCAACAATTTGTATTTGACATCATGCTGATCAAAAACATAATTGGACAAACATTTTTGAACACTTAGACAAACATAGAAGACAATTTAAACAAGTGCACTCAGATGGTTTTGGCCAATTGAACTATAAAATCTTTTAGTTACTAGTCAAAATTTTTGCAGGTCAAAATTAACAGAGATCTCTTAGGGCTAAAGGAATGAAAGCTCTTCTGACTGTAAATGTAAACCTTTTATAACAAACTTGAAACCAACAAGCAAGCATAAATAAATCATTTCCACATACCTTCTCTATATACTTAGGCCTTCTGATCTTGTATATCTTTCTTTACTTGTTTTTAACAAGATGAACATACAAAAACTTTTCATGTCAAAAGTATAACTCTTACTTATAGCTTTCCTAATATTTTTCTGTCTCATTTACTATAAACCTTCTGTAACAAACTTCAGTTTAAAGTGTCCTTTTTCTGTTTTCAGATTGTTACATCTTAAAATTTGACTGGCTGCCAATAGAACAGTATTAACCTTTAATTTTTAGAAAAGAGCAAGTTAACCCTATAATCACAGTTTAAGAATTTGTAATTCACAAGAAGTGTTACCAAAACTAAATAGTTTTTACTAGCAGCTGACTGACACAGAGCAATTTGATCAACTCCTAGGCTGGGTGTTTTGAAATCTCTTTAATTATGGGGAATCCAACGTCAGCTGCAGTCCAACGGACCTCCTGGAAATGACTTAAAATCAAGGTGAGGGGGGTAGATGAACTTCTTTTCATCCTGTCAGAAAATTCAAAATAAGCAAGCAGACAAACAAGGAAACAAAGGAGTTCAAATAAGATATAGGACCAAGGCTTATGAAAACCAAACCAAAAGTAGAACCAGAGGTCTCATGAGCAGTTTCCTCTAGATTTTTTTTTAAACCAAAAGGATGGTGTCCTGACCAAGGGGGTTTGGAAGGTCTCCCAGCCCCTGTAGCACAGAGTCCATTAGCAGATCTTCCTGGATCTCTGGACCTCTAAAATGATCCAGATCACAAATTACCAGTTAACAATTATCAGACATTAACAGGAAGAGAAAGACACAGAAGCAAAAAAAAAAAAAAAAAAAAAAGGAACAAGTACTCACTGATTGGTTTGTAAAGTTTAAGTGTTCAATGCAGTAGGGGTCTTTTAGGAGCAGCATTGGTCTCTAGCAAGCATCTCAATTAGCATTTAACCCTCTCTGTGTCCTATTTTTGCTTTTGTTTCTTTTTTTTTTTTTGACATTGTTTTCCAAATTCAAGCTTTCACAGAAGTAAACTGCCCCCCCCAGGCAAGCTTTAGTTATTTGTTTTCAATCAAAAGGAGGTAAAGCATCAGTTGTCAGAGAATCAAGCATTGCTGAAGTAAAAGGGGCTGTTGGTCCATATTGGGTGCAAGCCATTTTCATTTTGTTTTTAATTGTTTTGATGAACGGGGTTTTCTTGAGCATCTTGAGCATCAAAGACTGGGCAAATAAGGGAAAATCCAGATAAATCTTTTTCAATCTTTAAAGCTTGTTGTAACCTTTGTTGAACAGGGGACAAAAAGAGGTTGAGAATTGATCCTAACAGTTTTTTAACTTTTAAGGGGCTGTGAAGCTACTAAAAAGGCTTCTCTTTTTTTTTTTTTTTTTTTTTTTTTTTTTTTTTTTTTTTTTTTTTTTTGGAGACCAAACTATCTCTGATGAGAGTTCACAAACTAAAAGCATCCATGGGTAACTTGCTAGGTCTGTGTGCAGCATAATAATCCTGTAATTGTTTTCCTACCTTGCTCCAAGTATCTAAATTTACAGTGCCTTCTTCAGCGAACAAAGGACAAACCATTTCAACAAATTTTTAAAAAATTACACAATTGCTGGTGCCCTACTCTAGCATCACTGACACGCAATAAATCTTTAAGCATATATACAAAAAGCATGCAACTATTGCCGGCTCCCATTTTTAATATTTACAAGAAAACTCACCACTCCTTACCTTTTCGTTGAGGCTTCATTCTTCTCTGCGGTGTCCTTCACTGGATCCCTCGATACTCAGGTCCCTGTTCAGGTGCCACTTGTGGTGATCAAGCCATCACAACATGAACATGCCTGAGCTGGGGAGTGAGGATTGAGAAAGGAAAGAACACTCAAGCTTGAGTGGAGACCAAGAGAAGTCTGATTTATTTCACAGAAACAGCTCGTTTTAAAGGCACATCAACAGGAAGCACCTGACTCCTACAGATAATGTCAGATCTTTAACAGGAAGCACCTGACTCCTACAGATAACATCAGATCTTTGGCTATCTCTTTGAGTTTCTCCCATTACAGGGTCAAAAACAAGTTTAACATGTGCAGTCCTTACAAAGGAACAAATGTTAACAAATGCTAATTAGGAACATCCTGACCACACATTGTGTCAATGCCTTGATTATAAATGAAGAAGTTACCTTTCAAATGTCAAATGCCAGTGGGCCATAACTGGCTTCCACAGATTTTTAGATACTTATGAATTACCAAAGTTGAACAAAGAAGATAAAAATATTTTAAACACCCCAATTACAGTCAGTGAAATTGAAAATATAATTAAAAATTTACCAACAAAGAATAGCCCAGGCCCTGATGGATTCATTGCTGAGTTTTACAAGACATTTAGAGAAGAACTACTGCTATTACTCTTCAAATTTTTCAATGAAATTGAAAGGGAAGCTGTATTTCCAAATTCATTCCTGGAAGCAAGTATCGCTTTGATTCCCAAACCAGGGAAAGATACAACTAAAAAGGAGAACTACAGACCAATCTCCTTAATGAATATAGATGCCAAAATCCTTAATAAGATACTAGCAAACAATACAGAGGATTATTAAGAAGATCATCCATCCTGACCAAGTCAGGTTTATTCCAGAGATGCAAGGGTGGTTCAACATACGAAAGTCAATAAGTGTAATACATCGTATTAACAAAGTCAAGGACAAAAACCATATGATCTTCTCAATAGATGCAGAAAAAGCATTTGATAAAATTCAACACCCATTCATGATAAAAACCCTGAAAAAATTTGGAGTAGATGGTCTATACCTCAATTTAATAAAGGCTATCTATGAAAAACCATCAGCCAACATCATATTAAATGGCCAAAAACTGAAAACCTTCATGTTAAAATCAGAAACAAGACAAGGATGCCCATTATCACCACTCCTCTTCAATATAGTTCTGGAAACATTAGCCACAGCAATTAGACAAGAGAAAGA
Organism: Fukomys damarensis; assembly: GCF_012274545.1. Lineage (NCBI taxonomy): Eukaryota > Metazoa > Chordata > Mammalia > Rodentia > Bathyergidae > Fukomys > Fukomys damarensis. The sequence continues at coordinate 62,863,822 of NW_022900950.1, read as the reverse complement.
AATTAAAGCAATAAAGATAGGAAAGGAAGAAGTTAAACTGTCATTATTTGCCAATGATATGATACTCTACATTGATGACCGAAAAACTCCACCAAAAAAACTTCTAGACTTAATTGAAAGATTCAGTAGAGTATCTGGATACAAGGTGAATACCCAAAAATCAATAGCCTTCTTATACACAAATAACAGACTCACAGAGAGAGAAATAAGGGAAAAATTCCTTTTACAGTAGCATCCAAAAAAATGAAGTATCTAGGAATCAATCTAACAAAAGAAGCAAAAGATCTCTACACTGACTACAGCACTCTGAAAAAAGAAATTGAAGAGGATATAAAAAAAATGAAAAGATATCCCCTGTCCTGAGTAGGAAGAATCAACATAGTGAAAATGGCCATACTAACAAAACTCCTATACACATTCAATGCAATGCCAATTGAAATTCCAACACTATATTTCACAGAACTAGAAAAAAGAATCCAAAAATTCAGTTGGAACCATAAGAGACCTAGAACACCAAAATCCATACTAGGCAAGAGACACATGGCACCAGGTATAACAATTCCCAATTTGAAATTATACTACAAAGCCACTGTGATAAAAACAGCATGGTACTGGCAAAGAAATAAGCCTGAGGATCACTGGAACAGACTGGAAGACACAAAAACAAACCCAGATGTACTCACCTATCTCATCTTTGAGAAAGGAGCTGACCATCCTCAGTGGAGGAAAGATAGCCTCTTTAATAAATGGTATTGGAAAAACTGGATGTCAACCTGCCACAGATTAAAATTAGACGCTTATCTTTCTCCATGCACTGAATTAAAATCCAAATGGATTAAAGATCTAAATATTAAAACAGAAACATTAAACTTGCTGGAAGGTAAGTTAGGCAGAACTCTGCAAGACATTGGTATAGGAAAAGACTTTATGAACAAATCCTCAGTAGCACGGGAACTAGCAGATAGAATCAACAACTGGGATCTCATCTTATTAAAAAGCTTCTGTACTGCAAAAGAAACCATCAGCAGAACTAAGAGACAATCTACAATGTGGGAAATAATTTTTACCAGCTGTTCCTCAGACAAAGGACTATTATCAAGAATATATAAAGAACTCAAAACAATCAGCCCCCCCAAATATAAAGACCAAATTCAAAAATGGGCATCCGAAATGAACAGACTTTTCTCAGACAAAGAAGTAAAAGCAGCAAGTAAATATATGAAAAAATGTTGCACATCGCTGATCATTCAAGAGATGCAGATGAAAGCAACACTGAGATTCCACTTCACCCCACAAAGAATGGCTGCTATCAAGAAATCACACAATAACAAATGTTGGTGGGGTTGTGGGGAGAAAGGAACCCTTCTCCATTGTTGGTGGGAGTGCAGAATGGGGCAACCACTATGGAAATCAATATGGAGATACCTCAAAGAGCTTGGACTGGAGGTTCCATTTGACCCAGCCATCCCTCTGCTGGGTATCTTTCCCAAAGAACTAAAAGAATCATATCACAGAGAAGTATGCGCACCCATGTTTATAGCAGCACAGTTTGTAATAGCTAAATCTGGGAAACAGCCCATTTGCCCTTCCGTTGGAAACTGGATAAAGAAGATGTGGTTTTTCTATAAAATGGAATATTACTCACCCATAAAGAATGAGAAAATAGATTCATTCATAGGAAAATGGATACATATTGAGGATATACTCCTGAGTGAAATAAATAAGTCACATATGTGTAAATACCGAATAGTTTCCCTGGTGTGAATAATCTGCAATAATATATAATATCCTAATAAGATTACTGACATTTAGAAATGGGAAGAAAGGAGCTAAAGGTGTAGGGAAGGTGGGGCAGGTATGGGAAGGATAATAAGGGAAAAGAAAAACATGTGAGAGAATGAAAAGATGGAAATAAAGTGTTTGTAGTTGGGGAGGGGAGGAGGGGGTGAAGGGAGGGCAGAGGTAAGGGGAAAAAATGAGAACCAAGACCTGTCATGTAAAGGTACAAGATCCCAACAATGAATGTAACTGTACTGTATCCCTAAAATGTACCAATAAATTCAATTAAAGCTGAAAAAAAAACTATATCCTTATTAAACATTTGCCTTTCTACATCAGGAGAATAAATTATCAGTAATGAGAAATGTCAAGAAGAAAGAAGGCATGAGCAGAAGTTCTGACATATCAGTCTGAGAACTTCAGCAGATACAACAGGTGTATCCAGATCTTCCTACTCTATAAGACACTACAACCAAGAAAAGTAATCATCAAGGTTATCATGGAAACAATAATCATCACTTGTGTTTTCCTTAATCACTCTCTCTCAAAACTTGCAAAAATAGGGCCAGGGATTTAGCTCAGTGGTTCAGTGGCCTGCCTTGCAAGCGCAAGGACCTTAATTCAATCCCTGGTACCAAAATAATAATAATAATAATAATAATTAAACATAGCATTTTGGGGTCAAGAAATATTCTTATTACTAATAGGAAGATTAAACACGTACTGCAAGAAAGTGGGCTTTTTATACTATATCGGAATTAGATTTACCCATGCTTTGATAACCAAGGATGGAAATGTATACTCCCTATGTGAAAGCTCGCCTAGCCCATACTTCTCACAGGTATTTTGGTTTTTAAATGGAAGCACTGGCATGGTTATGCATACCTGTTTTTTGGCCGTAGATACTAAGCAAAACTCTGTGTTCTAATTTTCAAAGGTGGTACATAAAAAGATAGGGGTCTATCAAGAAAAAGAAATTGCAAGTAGAAGCCACATTATTGAAGATTAATCACCCTTCCTAATAGGAGATATTCTTTTGTCTGGAAGGAGTGGTCTATCCTTCCGAAAATGTAATAAGGTTCTAAAGAGAAATTGAGAAATATCCAGATTCATCCCAATTTCTCTGCCTATTTTCCCAGAATTTCAGGCCTGAGAAAATAAAAAGAAGTGTTGGAGAGGGAAAGAAATATAGTGCCAAATAAAATGGATGTCAAAACTGAAAGGGAACCACAACACTCAACAACTAGGCTACATACACACTGAGAGGTCTGACTAGAGACTTTATTCAGGGAGCAGGAGCAGAGAGGGAGGAAGGGAAGAAAGAAGAAGAAGAGGAAGAAGAAGAAGAAGAAAGAAGAAAGAAGAAGAAGAAGAAGAAGAAGAAGAAGAAGAAGAAGAAGAAGAAGAAGAAGAAGAAGAAGAAGAAGAATAAAAAGAAGAAGAAGAGGAAGAAGAAGAAGAAGAAGAAGAAGAAGAAGAAGAAGAAGAAGAAGAAGAAGAAGAAGAAGAAGAAGAAGAAGAAGAAGAAGAAGAAGAAGAAGAAGAAGAAGAAAAGGAAGAAGAAGACAAAAAAAAAAGGAAGGTCCTTTTATCAGTTTTGGGCTGGGCTATTGATTCTTTATGAGGAGTGACTTACTTTAACCTATCACCGGCCAGGTTGCCTTTTATGGGTCCAGTCCTGCAGGAACAGATTTCAACTTCTCTAGACCACTGTGGCCTTCGAGGAAAGGGAAACCAGAGATAAGGGCATGAGGTCATTTTAGGAGCCAAGAAGTACCAGGATAATGCAGCCTGTGAGGCAGAATCACAGCATACTTTAACATGATCAGTTCCCTAACAAAAGCCAACACTTTATTTGCACAGAAAAACAGGTTTGAACACAGATGTCTGCAGCCAAGAAATTGAAATTGAAAGCAATGGTACAGCAATTTTGCAAACATACTACAAACATACATAAAGAATGAAAAAATAAGAAAACAAATGAAATGTATAGAAGGTATACAAAGAACTCAATATAACAAAAGAAAGTATCATTGGCATTACACAAGAAAAGAAATGAGGGAGAGAAAAATGAAAGAGAGAGAAAGGGAAAGAAAATATGAATTATGGTTAATATACTGAACAATAAAGGAATTTTGTCATGTTGATACAAAAGGTAAATCACCATAGAAAGAGAAAAATTAAATTTAGACTAACCTCAGAATTCATGACAGGAATAATTGATACTAAAAAAAAACAATTAAGGAAATTCTGGAAATTTCCAGAAAAGACGCAATATCATATCTGAACTTGATATTACACACTTTCAGATTAGGTACCAAAAGGCAAATGTTGAAAACAGGAACTAAATCAGTAATAAAGTAAATATAAAAACAATCCTAAATAACAGAAATCTAGTGAATTAAGGAGTAGGTCATAATCCTCAAATGTTAACATAGATAAAACTGGGTGAGACAATTTGGATATGTGACGATATTTTCTCTTGCTTTATATTGTTTATTTTAAATGAACAAATTATTTTAGTAATAAGTATAGTCTGTACTTTTTAAACACAAATAGTATGGTTCCATTTGAAAAGTTTAATTTATAGTTATATGAATAATTCATCATTTTACTGGGCTTCGGAAGTACAGTTTTCTGCAAAAAGCATGAAGGAATTTACATTTATGCAAATTTCTACATCTTTTGATGCATACAGCATCAAAGCCCACGTGGCATTATGTTGCACATAGTAGTTTGTATCTTATATAAATTATCTATAATTATCTATAACACTGCCATTTACAGACATAAAACATAAACATACGTATACTTTCTACTTAATGGCTGTGATTATGTTTCTACTCAATACAGTCAAACAGATAGTAAAATTTTGTTCCTAGAATTTAGGAAAAGGAGTTAAACAAAATTAAAATAAAACAAATGCTTCTTTTTGAGACGTACAAAGATTACCACAACAAATGGCAATTGGTGAGATATTTTTTTCATTCTAACCATGTATGCATGTCGTCATCTAGTCACAGTGATTTATCACTTTCAGAAAAAATGTCCTAAATTATTTTGCATTTTCCCTTTAGATTCTGGATTTAGACTTTGTAATCCAAAAATCTTGTTATCTGTAGTCCACATAATGTGTCAATTTTGATCGCTCTCATTCTAAAAATATACTTTGGCCACTATTATTTTAAGTTACATTTTTAAGACTTTCTGAGAACACTTTAATTCCAAAATAAAACTTTTTAATACTCCATGCATTTTGATTATTCACATGATTTTTAAGTATTTATAACCTTTACATTTTACTCCATACATCTGCATATACAACTATTGTATGTGGGCACAGAGAGGGAGGAAGATGATGATTGATAATATAGATAACTTTTCCTAAATGTGTCCAAAATTCAAAGAGCATTTTCAATTCTAGAAAACCCTTTTCAGACTAGGATTTAAGGTGAAGCTAGTGAAGTTTTATGCACCCTAGCTTTGGCAGCCTTCCTGAGTGCTATCAATTGCCATAATGTGATGACTCTTATTGCTGTAAGACATTTCAGGCACTGGCCCAGAGGGCAGGAAGCTTGGTGGGACTCACTGCTTTTCTTGGGTTGAGGAGACAGAAGAGAGTTTAAGGACACACAGTGGATAAAATTCAAATGCAAGATACTAAAGAAGAAAAAATTCCACAACAAAGGGAAGTGACATCTTACAGCAAACAATTTTTTGCAAAAGAAAAGGAAAATCTGTCTTTCTACTCTGTCTTAATAAATTGAGTTCATTAAATTTTCATTGATTATTTCTTTGAGAAACGTCTGTTCATTTCAGACGCCCACTTTTTAATTGGGTCTTTATATTTGGGGGTTTCATTTTTTGAGTTCTTTATATATTGTAGATAGTAGACCTTTGTCTGAGGGACAGCTGGCAAAATTTTTTTCCCTCTTTCTCAGACAAAGAAATAAAATCACCAACTAAACATATGAAAAAATGTTCAGTATCACTGGTCATTGAAGGATGCAGATGAAAACAACAATGAGATTCCACCTCTCCCCAGAAAGAATGGTTGCTATCAAGAAATCAATCAATAACAAATGCTGGTGGAGGTGTGGGAAGAAAGGAACCCTTCTTTATTGTTGGTGGGGGTACAGACTGGTGCAGCTACTGTGTAAATCAGTATGGAGATACCTCAAACAACTAGTATTAGAAGTCACACTTGACCTAGCTATTGCTCTGCTGGGTATCAGTTTGTATCAGCTAAGATGTGGAAAGAGCCCAATTGCCCATCAACTGGAGACTGGATAAAGAAGATATGTTTTTCCTATTAAATGGAGAGCTACTCAGACATAAAGAATGAGAAATTAGTATTTATAGCTAAATGGATGCATATTGAGGCCATACTCTTAAGTGAAATAAATAGGACACATATATGTAAATGCTGAATAGTTTCTCTGGTGTGAAAAACTAAAAGTGTAAATAAAGTTCAAATTGTATAATTGATTTGTTTAAATTTTTAAAAATATACTTCTGCTTCTGAGGGAACCATAGATTGGGAGGTAGGCAAATGCAGAAACTGAGGCTATTGAATCCATTTGTCATGCATCAGTAATAATGCTATTTAAATGTTTACTCTTTCAAAACATCTTATTTAATCTTAAAACATCACATGGATGTCTATTATTATTTTAAGTTTAGAGATGAAGCTGGTGGGGCAAAGAAGAAATAGATAAGTTTCTCTAGATAATGCAAAAGGCATGTGTGTAGCCAAGGCCAACTTTTCAGCTCAGCAGTTTAACCCCATAACTCTAACCAAAACATTATGCTTATAATTCTGGGACTTTATTAGAGTTGGCTATAACCCAATGAGCGATATGTAAATTTTCATGAATAACCATCTTAAATGAGAACAAGTATTGGTAGAAAATGTCAGCAATGGAAAATATTAACATTTTTAAAAGGGGAAGTTAATATGAGACAGTGAACAATCAGACCTTAATTTCAGGACAAGTACGTTGTTCTTTTACCAAACATTATGTTCACCAGCGTTATGTTTCTCACAGCTATTTTCCTTGTGAATATTTATTTTAATCCATTTTGGATTCAGAATGTTAACATTCTGAATTACTTGAAAATTTTGTTAATTTTGAAAATTTTTTTGATCTCATATTAAAAGCTCACAAAATTCCATATAAAAGTTATCAACATATAAAGATTAAAATATATCCTTATCCCAGTGACTCCACACAAGAATTTTGCATTTTAAAGCATATTGAAAAGTAAAACAAAGATTGGATGAGTTGTATAGAACATATTTGTTTCAGATAAAATGAGAAATGAGCAGCTAATGACCCACACAAATTCACTAAAGATACCAATATCAGTTTAGTCATTTCTAGCCATGACATATGCCACATGTAAAGTGAGAATGTCCCACAAATTGTATAGACCTCAGAAGGTAAAGGATGTATAGACCCAAATTTACTAACTGTCCAAAAGTCTGTTGCCTTTGGCCCTTCTAAACCTAACAATGTGGATTTGTGCATAAGTGGTTTGGAAATGGTAGTAGTAAAAATTGTAGAAATGGCTAAATTTGACGCTGGCCCTTCTTTCTTACCTAGAAAATAAATGCTGAAGAATTACTGAACTGTAATCTAAAAAGTTTTAATAAGTTTATTTTTTCTGACAAACAAATAAGAAAATGGTATACTGAGATCTTAAGCATAGCTATATTTCAAGATTGGAAGAAAAACGCAACTTTAGTGTACAGAGAAAGTAAAGGTTTCAATCTTCATTCTTTATAAGTAAATAAATATTCACTTAAATGCTAGTAAGGTAACTTACTAAAGATTTTTTGACAAAAATTTCATTTTTCACAAAACATAAAGCAGTGTGTACAGCAGCTGGATCTATTTTATTGACTAGGTCCTAGAACTTTATTTTGGTCTTTAACAAAATAACTTCTAGAAATGCTTCAATCCTTTTGACAGATAGTTCCTATTTCTCTCTGCTGTGCATCCACTCTAAAGCCACAGGACAATTATCAAATATTATCAAGATTGAAAAGCAAGATATATTCTTCTACTCAGGTTGAAGGTCTGGTACTCATTTGACTTCAGAAATTTTTGTAGTTTTCAAATTGGGAACTTAGAAAATCTTGTGTTGAAACATTCTAAAAAGAAACATTCTGTAAATGACTAGTAAATTAAATGATAATTATGAATGCTGATTGTTTTTTAAATTAATTAATTTTATGTACAGTTAAAGTACACAATGTAATGACATTCATCACTGGAGATTTGCACCTTTATATAATCCATCTTGGTTCTTATTTTTTCCCCATTCCGCTGCCCTTCCTTCACCCCCTCCACTCCCCCTATCTACAAAGACTTTGTTTCCATTTTTTCTTTTTCTCATGTTAATTCTATTTTCATCCTTCTTTTCCCTTACCCCGTCCACTTCCCCTTCCCCTTTGCACCATTTCTTCCTATTTCAAATATGTATTAAACCTTTTAGTCCTTATTTACTTTCAGTTTCTCATACTAGAGAAATTACTTGATACTTACACATATGTGTCCTATTTACTTCACTTAAGAGTATTGCCTCAATGTGCATCCAATTCAGCTATAAATGTCTCTAGTTTCTTTCTTTAGGGCTAAGAATTGATCCATTTTATATTTAAAAAAAAAAAAAACTTTTTTTATCCAGTCTCCTGTTGATGAGCAATTGGGCTGCTTCCAAGTTTTAGCTATCATGAATTATGCTGCTATGAAAATGAGTGTTTGATTGCATTAACTATTAATATGTTGAATAGAACTTATTTAATGCTTGAAGGCATATCTATTGTTTACAGAAATAGAAAAATAATTGAAATGTAACAGTTGGGATCTTATATGGGTTTGCCTAATGGTTACAATTTAAGGAGCCAGGGAATAAAATTCATAATATGTTTTTTTTCTTTAAAAGTAGCACTTATGAGTATCAGAAACATTTAGTGAAAAAACAGCACTGTGCAGTTTCCTCAGATGAATATGTTTCTGTATAAAACTGCCTTAGTTAAACCTAGTTATAAAATTCTGTGTCTACTTAGCATTATGAAATAGGAAAAAATTGAACTTTAAAAATAGCTTTCTAAATATGGAGTTAATACTGTTAGAATAAAATAGAATATAACTCAAAATATTTAAATCATATATTTTACATTAATGAATATTCCAAAGTTTTAAATGAACAACTGGGGAAGTAGCTGAATGTCACACATATTTAAGAAAATAAAACTTGATTTTGCAAGACAGTAAAAAGTCCACTTCAAATTAGATAAATTTAATTTTGAGGTACAATAAAGTCATTTTTATTAAAAATCTCCACCATATTTTTCTCCATTTTCAGTTATTTTTCTTTTATGATTGAGTAGAACCCTAGACAAGATCTGTAAGACATATGGGAAAAAGGAAAACTCTTTTGAATGACTAGTCTCAAACATTTATTTTATGGTAAAGTTCAATCTGAAATTACAGAGAAATTCAAAACTTCTTGAATCATCGTGTAAATTGCTGTTTCAGATACTTTGGCACTCTGTGATGGAGAACTATGTACAATCATGGGAGGGAGAATAAAAGCTTCAGAATAAGGCCTGTGCTTTTATCCTGTAGCAGAAGTAATTGCATGATATAACTTGGTTCTTATTTTTGCTCCCTTCCCCTACCCTCCCTTCAGCTCCTCCACCCTTCCCTATTTACAAAGAATTTTTTTTTCCTTTTTCCTTTTTTTTTTAAGCTTTTCTCATATTATTTTTAATTTTCCCTTTTCACATTTCCCCTAGGTTTCCCAATTCCCCTACTCCTTTACATCTTTTCTTCCTATTACACAATATCAATTATACATTTTGATTCTCATTTATACTTTTAGTTTTCCACACCAGGGAAACTCTATGATATTTAGTTATGTGTGTCCATACATACATACTGGAGTATGGCCTTAATGTGCTTCCACTAAACTATAAATGTCTCTAGTTTCTCAGTCTTTATAGCTGAATGGTACTCCATTTTATATATTTTTAAAAAATATCTTCTTTATCCAGTCTCCAGTTGATGGGTTGTTTTCAAGTTTTAGCTATTACAAACTGTGACACTATAAAGATGGGTGCACATATGTTGCTCTGGTATGATTTTTTTAATTCTTTGGAAAGACACCTAAAATGTACCAATAAACTTAATGAGAAAAAAATTAAACAAATCATGCCATCACTATGCTTTATATTTCCAGGAGTTTCCATACATTTAGAATAGATTTGAAACATTTTATCAAAGCTTAACAGGGCACAAAAAAATGTGGACCCAAACTGTCTTTTGGACCGCATCACTCTGTCTACTTACTGTTTTGGCTATCCTGTGATCTTGTTCTTCTAGCACACTAAGGTATTCTGGTTATAGAGCTTTGAACTAGGTCTTCCCTTTCCCTAGCTCATGGGATCTTTGCCTCCTTACCTTTCATTTTCCTTTATGTCTCAGATCTAATATAAAAGAAAATTAGTCCTCTGTATTTTTCAGCATCCCCATTGCTGGGACACAATAGATAACATTGATGATTGACAGCTGGCTCAGTTTCAGTGGCTTCAGTCCGTAGTTTGCTGCTTCAAGGCAAAAACATCATGCCAGGAGACAGAAAGGCTGAATAGAGCAAAATCTGCTTACTTCATGGTGATAAAAAGTTGAGCAGAAAAACAGTGTCAGAAAAAGGCAAGAGACTATATATTTATAGTCCCTAAGGTCAGTCTTCCATGACTCACCAAAAATTGTGCTTTACTAACTCCTGTGTAGTTCTCAAACCAATCAAATTGACAGTCCACATTAACTATCACATTCCATCCCTCATTGACTTAATATACAAATACATCTCATTAAAACATACTTAATCTCAAAATAACCTCAAGGCCATAATTCCATCTAACATCATATAACTATCACCTATAAGACTGAAATATATAATCATTTTTCCAAAGAGTGAATAATCTCATCATTGTTAAAGTTCAAGTTAGCCGGGGATTTGGCTCAGTGGTTCAGCCAACTGCCTGGCAAGCATAAAGGCCTGAGTTTAATCCCTGGTACCAAGAAAAAAAAAAAAAGTTCAAGTCAATAGTTTCTTGTGAGAGTCAAGCCATATTCTTAGCTATAAACCCTATCATAATTCAAAACCAGGTTACATATCTCTAAGGTACAATGGCACAGGATAAACAATTCCAGTCCAAAAAGGGAATAATAGGTAGAAAACAATAAGACCAAAGCAAAACAGAAACCAAGCACAGCAATTATTAAATCCTGCAACACATGGTGGTGAGATTTAATTTCAAAGTGGAGTGGCAGCCATAAACATTGGTCTTCCTGATTGAAGCCCACATGACTACTCAATTGGGCTGGCTGTACTCATTTCCTGAAGCTTTTTTCAGCAGACATTCTACATTGATGGTACCTCCAAAATCCTGGGGTCTCTATTTATACCATTGGCATCATCCCTACAGCTTCAAATGCCCACCTTTCAGGTATTCCTTGCTTAGCCTCCCAGGCCTTCCTTTGAGACCTACACAGAAGCTCATGTGATCCAACAATTGTAGTATCCTGCATGCCTGAACAAGCACCATCAATGGCACTAAAATATGGCACCAGTATGAACAGTAGCCAGGCTCCCTTGAAGTATGGCTATAGCACCATTTTAATAGCTGAGGGGTAAGGATGGAAAAATTAAACCCTGAGAAACAATTTCCCAGGTGATCCTTCTTGATGAGGGGGCCCAGGAGCCAGCTTCTCAAATTAAGGATTTACCCTTCTGTACCCTTCAATCTTCATTGTGTGGGATGTTGTGCTCTCTCTCTCTCTCTCTCTCTCTCTCTCTCTCTCTGTCTCCCCCCCATTTCTGGCAATTCTGGAGATTCAACCCAAGGTGTTACAAATTCCAGGTAACTGTTACTGAGTACTAAGTACCACCCTCTTGCCAAGCCTAAGATGCCCTCATATTATTTTTTCTCTACATCCCAGTTTAAGAACCAGTTTTCATTCTTCTTAATGTGCTAATTTCCTCAAGAGAAACATCACTTTCATTTCTTTTATTCTACATTTTAAATATTGTTCTTTGTGCATCATAATTTGATTTTTTTCAAATATTTCTGTTTTGCTTTTATTTCTGATTCTTACTATAAATTTGGCTAAAAGAAGCCAGTGGCACCTATGCTACAGTACAAATTCTGTGCTTCCTTAAAAGGTCCTCTACTCTTAAACTTAGGCTGCAAAGTCCTGGAAGTGGGAAAAATGTAGACAATTTATTTTTTACCATAGTATAACATGTATGGCCTCTACTTCAATTTTCAGTGAAGTTCTTGTTCCCAACTGAAAACCAAAACCTGGACTTTATTTTCTGCACTCTTATCAGCATTATGGTCTCCTGAGCTCTAACTTGAATCACCCATCAAGGTTTGCTTACAGTCTTCTGAGTCTCCAAACTTTTGGAAAATTCCTCTAGCAAACAAGTCCCAAAGGTTTTTGAATCATATGGTCAAAAGTACCAATTTCCTGTGTTAATCTTCTCATCACTAGGACGCAATACCTGACATCCATAGTTTAAAAGTAAGGGAGGTTTAATTTGATTAATGTATTTTCAGGGAATTCATTACAAGGTCAGTTTTGCTGAAACATCATGACAGAATTACTTACATAGCAAAATTGCTTGGTTCATGCAGGCCAGGGAAACAATGCCAGACAAGAAAGGATGGACCAGATCTAGACCCCAAAATTATGATTCCATGAACCACCCAAACACGATCAGAACTCTCCTTTTTTAATCTCCTGTGCAGTTCTCCCAAGCCAATGAAATTGACAATGCACCTTAAATGTAACACCATGACGTTGCCCTTCTTTCTTTTCTTCATAGAATTCAAGATAGCTAATATTACCTTACTATCTTCTCATCATTTTTTCTCTACTATCCCAACAGACTAAAAATTTTGTAGGTATAGGGATATTCTGTCTTTTTTCTGTATCTCCAATGCCACAGAGACACTTGCTAAATATATGCTTTAATGACTGAACAAATAATTAAAACTAATTTAAAGGTAATTCAAGTTAGAATATAATTTACTCAAAACACAGAACAAAAATCCCTATGGCAGGAGGAAATGATTCCTGGGCTAGAATTGACTTATTTTACTCAAATTTGATAATTCATTTTTATCAGATTTATGCATAAATTTAAAGATTAAATATTATTATATAATTGTCAAAAGCCAAATTTCAAGCCCAGAAAATAGGTGATCATATATAAAGGCTGTAAAATGGCAGGATTTTGATGAAAAGCCTGGCTACAGTGATGAACATGGCCCTCTGTCAGATGTCTCCAGATACAATTGTCTACCTTCTTCTAATTATTCTTTTCATTCTAAAGCTACACCTTCATTCTCTCTATTTGATAGTATGTACAGATCTGTTGATTTATTGTTTTCCATTTATCCTTTGTCTTGCACACTTTTTCAATTATAGCACTGCTCTGAACCCAATGATGAATTCAATGCAAAGTGTGAAATGATCACAAAGAAAAGTGTTTTCTAAAGAGTTGCAGACAAGAAGTTTGTGCATATGCAGGTCCTTTGCAAAGATGAGCTTTACAGGCCTTAGAGTACAAAATGAGGAACTGTTATCAGGACCCAGAGAGTTAAATGGATTGGGGGTTAAGTCAATTGGTTGCAAGCTAGCAAGTAGGAGGCCACGGAATAATGCCCTATCTCACTTCTCTTACCTCCAGACTGGCATCTCCTGCAGGTGCCTCCCATTACCTTGCTAAGGCAGTCTAGCAGTCATGTCTCATATACTCCCAACAGGGAAGGCCTTAGATGGGGGAGAGTAAATGTGAAGGTACCAACAAGAGACATACAGCACATGCTTTTGTTCTCTTCCTCCTACATTTTGTGGTTCCTTTTGTACTTACTTGAAGTGATGTGTAAATCAGGCAGAATCTTTGCTATTTAAGTCTCTCCTGAGACATCACCTCCTGATTTGAATGCTACACATTCATGGGATCTTGCTTCTCTGTATGTCCACTTTACTGCTGCCTCCTCCTAATAAGTTTTCCCTTTTTTGCCAGAATATGTGTTAACCTCAACATAGAATTGTCAGCTAAGGTAAAGTCCAGTAAACCTTGAATGTCTTCTATTTTTTCTCTTTTTGTCAAATGCTTATGGAAAATAATCTATAAACTTCTCTAATTTCCCCATTATTATCTCTCTTCTACACATTGCCAATCTAATATATTTTCATGAAATCCTCAATTGTCCCAATGTAGATAAAATCTAAATCTAACTTAGATTTAAATTCATCCCACCTCTAAACAAATCACAATACCATCCCTCAATTTTTTGCCTTTTTGGCCTCCCAAAGCATTATCATCTTCAATCCCAATTCCTCCCTCTAATATTACTAACTTTGTGCTACATTTCAATTTTAGACTAACTCCGAACAGTTTTAGGTCTGCTCTATTCTCTTCCTAATGACAAAAGTTGATTTAAAATTTATTTATAATTTCACAACTGAGTAATACCTCTACTATTTTTAGCCAGCTAAATAATGATTTCCTGTGACCTCATTTTCTCTCAAACCTGTTTCACTTACTTCAGTTTGTACAGTGGCTATTGTCCTACTAACAATTGAGAAAAATCTTATCTCAATGTTCTCAATCAAAAGCCAATTTATAACCAAGTTCCATGATATTTTCTTTTTTATTACTTTTATCAATACATTTAATATATACAATATAATGATGCTCATCATTGGAATTTGCACCTTTACATAATCCATCTTATTTCTGATTTTTCCCCATTCTCCTGCCCTCCTTTCAACCCCTTCCACTCCTTCACATCTACAAAGATTTTGTTTCCATTTTTTTCTCTCTCATATTAATTCAATTTCTTTCTTTCTTTTCCCCAGGGATTTAACTCAGGGTTCATTTCCCCAGGGGTCTGCTGCTTGCCTTGCAAGCACATGGTCCTGATTTCGATCCCCTTTACTAAAAAAAAAAAAGAAAAGAAAGCCTGCTCCATAATATTTTAGCACTATCTCCACTGTCAATTTCCATTATCAATATCCTACCAGCATTAATCCTTGATATTTGTTGCTCTACTATCAAAACCACTTTCTGTGTTTCATTGCCATCAAATTCTTCCTGAACAAAATCACCCTTTTTACCATTAGTTTCTTAATCATTTTTCTCATCCCTAGGATACCCACAATTTGAAGGAGGAGAGGTATATTTTGGCTCACAGTTTGTAGAGCTTTCAGCTTATAGTTTGCTTTCTCCAAGGAAGCATAGCATGGCAGAAGGAAGAAAAGTGTAGGAAAGTGAAGTCAGTGGAGGAAAAGTTGCTTGTGTCATGGCTGTGGGAAAGCAGAGAGTGTTAAGGAAGGAGAGAGATAGACCCTTTCAGGTCACACCCACAGGGACTCAGCCCTTTTAACCAGACACAGTCTTCCATCCTCTGGGCAGTAAATTTATCAGTGTAAAAATCCACTGATGACTGTCATGCCCTGTGGAGATCATATGTCAATGTATAGTATGCAGAGAATATAATGCCTCCCAAAAAGAGCATAATGTCAATGTGTTCCCAAGAGTGGGCAGTGAAACCCCTTAAGAGTGACTTAATGTGTGAAACCTGATATGTAATCCCCCCCTGAGTGAAGTGTGATATCTAATCAAACAGATCCTATGCACTGTAACACCCTGTGACACCCTACAATGCCCTATGACATATATAACACCAATATGTGTGAAGTGATAAGCCCAAACCAGTGCCACAGACTCCAAGTTAGAATGGTATAAAAGAGGAATTGCAGAAGACCAGCTCATCCTACTTGGACACCTGAGACAGCCCGACACTGCAGGATGAGACATCAGATGCCTGCCCAGAGTCGATCCCCAGATAAATGTGGAGGCAACCAGTTCCAACACCACAATCATTGGGAAAGGATAAACAAAGTTGTGCTCCTTGGACTTGTATCGGTATAGGGATTGGCAACTGGCAGGTATGAATTAACATGTTTGATGTGTGACATATAAATAAAAATATATAAAATTTAGTTGGCAACTACTACTGTCTCAACCTCCAGTTAGTGCACACTCCTGCTCGCA
>NW_022900950.1:62847422-62847880 GCF_012274545.1 Fukomys damarensis | reverse complement strand
TATAGAAATCTAGTTGGTGACTACTACTGTCTTGACCTCCAGTTAGTGCACACTCCTGCTCGAGACAGCTGGTGTAGTTGGCAAGATTGTGGTTTCATTTCAGGAACTCCAAATTGAAATGGGTTTAGGGTACTGAACAAGTGTAGTGTTCGGGAAGGACA
The DNA here is from genome assembly GCF_012274545.1 of Fukomys damarensis. Classification (NCBI taxonomy): domain Eukaryota; kingdom Metazoa; phylum Chordata; class Mammalia; order Rodentia; family Bathyergidae; genus Fukomys; species Fukomys damarensis. Next base: position 62,847,719 of record NW_022900950.1, on the reverse strand, counting down.
ACTCTGGAGCACTTCGGTGCTTAGAGGGAGGAAGAAGCCACATCTTTAGTGTGTTCACCTGGACCGACACTACTTGAGATCCATAGCCCCTTCTCAAAGGGAAGGATTGAGAAAGTCAACTCTGGAGTGCTTTGGTGCTTAGAAGGAGGAAGAAGCCACATCTTTCAGTGTGTGCACCTGGATTGATCCCATACCGATGCGAAGGTGGAGAGAGAAAAAGGGTATTTAATCTGGCTGAAAAAGAATATAGTGAGGTTTTTCTCAGCTGCCTGCCTACCTGCCTGTCTGCGATCACCC
>NW_022900950.1:62832588-62841796 GCF_012274545.1 Fukomys damarensis | reverse complement strand
AAAAAATGAGAATCAAGACTTGCCATGGAAAGGTACATGATCCCAACAATGAATGTAACTGTACTGTATCCCTAAATGTACCAATAAACTCAATTAAAAAAAAAAAAAAAGAATATAGTGAATTGCTCCAAAACATATATAAATACAACAATTTTGAGTGGTACTGTAAAAGGAAGTGGACTAAATTTCTGCTCCAATTGACTAATAATGTGGGCAAGAATTAAGAAAGTGGTGACCAAACGTTACCACAAAAATGAAACCGAGCTAGATGAAATTGAAAGGAACAAATCGCAGTTTGCCAAGGACATAGCTAAGAAAAAATGCAAATATACTAATGCTGAAATTGAGAGTAGGCTGAAAGATCCCAATGTAGTAAAACCCTACTAGAGAGAAGAACGCAGGGAGAAGTACCCAGGATACTGGTAAAGACCATAAGTGAATTAGATGAAAACAGGAGAAAAGGAAAAGCCATGACTCAAAAGGTGGTGGAGAGATTGAAGAATAACAATCCCTTCAAGGAACTAGTAGAATTTGAGGGCCCATTGAAGCCTCCCAGAAGGAATTGGGAGGTCTTTCCAGTAGCTAGAACTAGTGTCGGAACTCCAGCATGTAGAAATAATCCATTTCTATAGAATTCAGAATTAATACAAGAAGTAAAACCCTTAAAAGGGGCAGAGTTAACTCAGATAAGACAAGAATTTGCACAAAATGCCAAGGGGGATGCCTCTTATCTTTGTGCTATATGGGAACAAGGTGCAGATACCATAATGCTAAGTAGTGGAGAGATGGTCAGGCTGAAAAACATTGTAGAAAACCCTGCTATACAGGAATATATATTACAACTAACAGAACATAATCAAGGAAGAACATATTCACTGTTAGAATGGATAGCATCTGCCATAAAAAAGACATAGCCCATGCTAGATCTAACAAGACTGGAAGCCGAGACACGTTAGCAGGACTGGGATCAAGTCATAACATTAGCAAGAAAGTTAGGAGTCCTAGACATGATATATATGGGAGGCCATACACCACAAGAAATAGCAGCTACACCAGCATTTAAAAAGATTATCATCAAGGGGGCGCAGGACCACTAAAAATAATCATTATACCAAACATACAAGGAACAAACACAATAGGAGATATCATCAAAGTTTTTAAAGAAAGCAGAGAACTAGAATCAACAAAGATAATGAGCTTTATGGCAAGCAAATTAGGGAGACACCCAAGGCAACAAAATCAACTTCTTAACCAAGCAAGATAGAGATTCTAAAAATTTAGAGCATTTGGCTATAACCCTAATTATAACATGAAATCACAAAAATTTCAAAATATGAGACCACCATGGAACTTTACTCAGAGAATAATTGGCTACAACCCCAATTATAACATAAAACCACAGGGAGAGAATGCAAAGCAAGAACAAGGACCATCAAAGCCTTTTTTAGAGAAAGGGGGTTGGCAAGAGAACAGGATGCAAAGACCATGGCAATTCAGGAAACCCTCATGGATGTGGACCCCAGACTGTGGATTTGGATACTGATAATACTTCATAAAATGGAGATACCAGTGATATGGCTAATAGACACAGGGAGTGAAGTCACCATATATGCTGATATCATAAAACAAGAAAGTATAAAAAATATTCAAATACAAGGAATCACAGGGAACAAGATAGTATTGAAAGAGATTAAAGCAAAATTAGCTATGTATGATTAGGACATAGAATGTGAAATTTATAATTGATCAGTGGCACATAACATATTAGGAATGGATTTAATACCACAAATTTGGAACAAATGGAAAGACATAAAAACATGCAAAAAGATGAAAGGACATTATCTAGCAGAAGTACACATATAGTAAGTACAATTACCACAAAGAGAAAGGAGTTTTACACCACAATATCCCATAAAAGGAGGGATAGAAGACATAACAGAAGCAGTTAAGCAATTGCAACAGGAAAGTATGATAGAATTAACACCAAGCTTTGACTTTAACGGCCCAATTGGGCCTATAAGGAAACCATCAGGAAATGAAGAATGACCATAGATTATAGAAATATTAACAAACTAAGACCATCCATGCCAGGAAATTTACCTGAAGTAGAAGATATAAGTAAAAGGTTTAACAATTTTGCACCAAAAATATTAGCAAGAATAGATTTGGAAAACATGTTCTTTGGAATTCCACTACACCCAGATTCAAAAGAACTGACAACATTCACGTGGGATAATAAACAATACCAATTTAAGCTACTCCCACAAGGCTACAAAAATAGCCCTATAGTAACACATAATGCATTGCAACTATCTCTAGACAAAATTAAACTAGGAAAAAAACATATTAATAATATCATATGTGTATGACATACTAATAGCAGGAAAAAAAGAAAAAAAGAAGTAAAAGAAGCATTAGAAAAAGTCATACACACCCTAAGAGAGGATGAACAATAAACAATAAAATAAAGAGAGAAGGTACAAGGACCAGGAAAGTCAGTAAAATTCCTAGGAATTAATTGGACAACAGCAGGACCTACCATACCACAAAGAGTGTTAGATAAAATGCAGGAATTGAAGGACCCAAATAACAAAAAGATTTACAAGAAATTCTAGGATTAATTTCTGGAAGAACCATATACCATACGTACAGAATATAATGAAACCATTACATACAATTACCAAAAAAGCTTCAAATTTTAAATGAACAGAGACAGAAAGGAATATATTAAAGATACTAAAAGACTTATGCAGAGAATATAGAGCTTTAAACTACCCAGAGAAGGGAATTACCCTAATATTAGATATTTTGTTCCACGTAGAATATGGAAACTGGAACATATTTATTAAAAAAAGGAAAAGATATCAAACCAGTAGGATTCTATTGCAAAAAAATCCCATGGTCAGAACATAAATTTAGTCTTTTTGATAAACATTATGGATTGCATATGAGGCAACATAGACATGCCACGGCCTGCTAATTGGCAGACCAATATTAAGGTCAGAAGCGGCTATTCTAAGGTGGATTGGATACATGCTGAACCAAAAGAAATAGCCACGAGGCCTTTGGATGCAAAAGTCATACATTGGAAATGGTTCCTAGAAAATGTGCTAAGCAAAGCACAGGTGGTAGCAAAGGGATCTGTAACTTCCCTATCCCAAGATGTACTGATGCATAGTGGGAGGGACCCAGAACTAGGAGACATGATAAGTGTCACTGGGGTTTTGTACAAACCCATAATCCCACCTCCTACAATAATCAACATCAGACAATGGAGACCACAAGAATACACTGAAGACCTACCTAACGCATGGTTCACTGATGGATCTGCAAACATGGTAGGGGGAACCATAAAATGGAGAGCGGTGGAATACAGACCAGGGGATGGCATGATAAAAACAAAAGAAGGCACAGCAAAATCTGCAAAACATGCAGAAGTACAAGCAGCGGCACTAACCTGCGAACAATCCATTAAGGGAAAACAAAAAGTCTGATATATCTTTACTGACTCATGGGTAATGGCCAATGGTATTACATTATGGGAAGGTAAATGGAAAGAAAATAATTGGAAAATAAATGATAAAGAAATATGGTTAAAGGATGCTAGGGAACTGATAGATGGAACAGCACAAAAGATAAAAATATATGTTAGTCATATATCAGCCCATACAAGAAAGAAATATATCACATCAAGGCAAAATGATATAGTGGATAAACTGAGCAAAGTAGAATCAGCAAACATAGAAAATACAAAACTGAAAAGACACTGGAAGGAAAACAAACAAGAAATAGACATAGAAACTAAGAAAAGGACACATAAAAAATTAAAGACAACTCTTAAAGGATAATGGAAAATAGAACCAAAGGAAAGACCAAGAATGAGTGAATCGGATATACTAGAGATACACAGGAATTTGGGATATCTAGGAACACATGCAACATATAAATAGATTGATGACAGAAATCTGATAGTAGCATGGCATAAAGTCAATAAAGCCATAAAACTATGCTAAAAATGCCAATCAAACAAACTTAGATTTAATAGAAGAAGAATAGGAGATCCAATATATAGGCCTGGCTTTAACAATACAGTACAAATAGACTTTATAGGACCACTAAATAACAAGGCAGAATATACATGTGCACAATGGTAGACACCACTACAGGATTAGGCTTAGCAAGACATGGGAAAGCACCCAATAAGGAATTTACCATACTAACTGTACAGACATGGATTGCAAACTATGGCATACCTCAGATTACCGAATCAGACCAAGCCAGCCGTTTTAAAGCCAAATTAGTACAAAAGTATTCAGAAAGTCAAGGAATAATGTGGAATTTCTACATAACATATAACCCAACAGCAAGTGAAGCAATTGAGCTCTTCAGTGGATTGGTAAAGAGAGCACTAATTAGTACAACAGGGAACATCCAAACTCAAATAGGAGAGGCCTTAACCATATTAAATTAATAGAACCAGATTAAATAGAGATAGTCCCATAGAAGAGGCATTTGGAACTAAAAGAGCAGATTGGACACAAATCACATCAACAGACACTTCCTTGATAGTTAGGAACTATAAAGCAATACATAAAGACCACAACAACAAAATAGAAAGCACAGAAATAATAACACAAGGAACAAGGAATGCAGTCTGGGCAATGAATGGAAAAGGGAAACTACAACAAGTCAGAATAGACAACATAGCATAGCCATATACTAAATTACAATCTCCTCTTTACAGAGAAATGGACTGTGGGACTGCTATGGAAAGCATGAGAAGAGGTTCATCAATCCTGAAAGCCATAATCACAACCATCCTATTGCTATACACAATGGTGCTGATAACCTCTATAACCCTACACAAATGGCAGTCCATATGCCAAAAGATTTGGAATTGGACAGAACACAAGGAAAGAGGAAGAGGCTACTCACATTTAGTAAAAAGCACAGTATGCTTAATGGATGTATTTTTGCAATAATTCTGTTGACCCAAATGTCAATGACATTCGCCAGTGTACTGCCGTACAAAACAATGACAACCAGCACAGCTACAACACAAAAAGCAACCATGACAGGTACTACAGTGAAGATGGTAGTAGTTAACCACAAAAAATAAAGAAAAGGAGAAGACCCAAATTACAACCTACCCAGATATTGGACGCATAAATCACTTCATGACCTCAACTATGGAGTAAGACAATTCATTCACAAATATGCACCCTACAGACTAAAATCAAAAACAGGATCCAGATTGCACAGCATGGTCAAGACTCATCACACACAAGTGGTCACATGTCTACAAGAAAAGTAGAGAAACAGAAACAGAGTCAGAAATAATCGAATTGGATGAACACAACCCATTAAGATGTGGAACGTCAGAATTATCGCAACAAGCAACACAAGCAAGAGCAATATATAATATATGGTGGAGCACACCAAGCATCAAACACAAGAGCATTTGGTATGATGACCAGTCATTGTGTTGTAAAGAGGATGATGACACGCCAATATACACATGTGATGACAGCATAACAACGAGGTACTTGAGTGCTTTCCTCACACCTTGGACTGAACAAGAAAAACCAGCAACAGAGGATTATGACTATGAATATGGAGATGATGATGAAAACAAAGAGGAGGAAGAAGAAGAAAGGAGAGCTCTTCCCTGGCACCCGCAAGTTCTTCCACAGCACTCACAACACCAAGTAAAATGACCCCAACATTAGCAGACAATGTATGCTGGAAAAATGGCACCATTACATTGAACAGCACAAATTGTAGAATGGACGCAATACCCCTAATTAATACGACATGGTTCCCCGGTACCCCTCCCCCCAAAAATACAACATGGTTACCAGATTTAAAGCCACCATATGGAAAAAAAAAATGTTCACAGAATGTGAGGACGTATTTGAAGGAAAAAGACAGAAACAATACTGTGATGATAGGCACAGCAGGATTCCCAAACCTACCATATTATAACAAATTAGAAATATATCAGGGATTTGGCACTAAAATTAAATTCTAACTACCAAACATAACAGAAATGATAAAAATATTGAGTCTAGGAATAGAACATTATAGACCTCCAATTGTGCTTGCTGAACTGATACCCCAACCATTACCAGCATATGACACACATAAGAAAAAAACCCTACAATTTAGCAAGAATTTCATACAGGAAACAATGAGATGAAACATCATAAATTTGTATGCAAAAGAAAAACAGATTAGCAACCATGCTATAGAAATAACCTCACAGAATAAAATAGGAATAATATGCTATAATTACCAAGATAATATAATAGGTATCAGGAGAATAAATGAAACAGAATCTAAAAGCATTAAAAGGATGACAAATACAACAGCATTTGTGACACTAGAAAATATAGTCACCAACTTGTCAGCACAGAGACTCAATTATGGGGAAGTTCCTTACATGATGAGTGAACAGACATATATGACTATACCAGTTTACCTGGTAAATGGAACCTCAAAAGACACATGGCAAAAGCTGAACAACACAGTGAATAAAAATACCACAACTGCCACTACTAAATTCCAAAGAGAACCAACAACTTTGAATGCAACACTATGTGCAAAACAATAAAAATTGGAATGTCTTGGCGTAACACAACTCAGGGAGGATCCATAACAATAACCTCATGGTGGATGCACCCAGGAAACATGACAGTGGACTTTCAAATATGCTGGAAAATGACCAAAAGATCATACTTTAAGGTATGAAATATTACCCCATGGGAACACAATGATGTTATCAACTTCCCAATTCCAATGGACATCAATACTACCATAATTGCAAAGGAAAGAAAGCATGAAGTCAACAACAAAACTATCGCCACAAAATGGAATCAATGGGATGGAAGATACAAATTTCCTAAGGTCACTCTCAGGAACATACTTGCTGATGAACGAGAAATGCCCAAAGTTGACATGAAAAGCATCAGCTTCCCAAATTTTCCCATAAATATAACAAATAGGAACTTATACTGGTGGAGAACATGGAACATGGACCATTCAGGACTCAATGTAATCATACACACAAGACTACCATATTTATTCTCCGTGATACTACCACATCCAATTACCAAAGATTGGACAAGAGGAGACTTCGTAGCACACAGTCCATTGCATAATACATCTATGACATCAATGTTGGATGGAGAAAACTGGGATGTAATATATCATTTCCCAGTTTCAAGATCACAGTGTTATCTCTATAAATACACAGAAATCCCTTGTATAATGGACAGAGGGGAAATAGATGGAACCAAATTCTTTACAGCACATTACATACCAATCTTCATAATACCTCCGGCAAACATAAACCCAACTGTAAAAGAAGCTCCACGGTTTATACCAGACTGACAACACTAACAAGGATTATCTAAAAACCAGAAATCATATTAATAGAATTAGACCTCAACCTACACCACCTAATAACAGCACGATGTAAACTAGATTATACACACCCATTATATACTTATACCTCAGGAATAAATAACATCAGGAGAAAACCACTGCAATTGGCAGGAGGAACAGCCTTTGTGTCAGGTGCAGCTATAGGAGCACTAATAGCTACAGCTATAACCAGGGAAAGCACAAAAAGGATAAAAGAACTGCAGCATTTGACAGCATCACAAAAGGAAGCAATACATGCAATATCAGCCCATTCAGGACAACTACAAGCACTTACAGAAACAATCACAACAGAACAGGAACATATCATAAAACAACTACAAATCTAATAAGAGCAAGCAGATATAATCAGGAATACACTAGAAAAAACAGCAAGAGACATATATGAAGAAAATGTAATAGAGCCACAAGACTCTTAGACCTGATATATAGAGGTCTAGTATATTATTTACAACAGGACAAAGAACTGAAACAAAATATTCAGGGAGAAATTCATATTGCAACTTAGGCATATGCAAGATACACATCATTCAGATCGAACTTTCAAATGCATTAGAAGGATACCACACAGTCAACATACCCAAATGTTACAATAATCAATGGGTAATACCCATCAATGATTACCTATGGACAATGAGCAATTCTACTCCACTGGTGATACCAGTACAGAACACATTATAATTTGGAAACACTAAAGTATATTCACACAGAGCAAGAGAGAATGCATGGGAATCAGACCTAGCAGTAACATTAATGACACCCAAATTAACAGACCTAGGTAATTACAGATTTTTAGCAAGTACAACCAAACAAGCAAACCTCGCCATATCAAATTATAATGAAACAGATGGTACAACACACACCGAGAAATTTAATTTAACCACAGGATGCTATATTATTCACAGTGCATCACTAGCACATCTGACATATGCGGACCCAAGAAATAACACATGAAGCAGATCCCTAAATGCATCATCTGCAATCTGGCTGCAGGAACAGCACATCAATGACTTCAATGAAGACACAGACAAAGAACTATTAGAAAAGGAACTAGAACATTCAAGGACAATTGCAGAAGTAGCAGACTATAACATGAAACAATTATAAGCCATACATAAAGAAATTAAAAAGGATAATGGGACATTCAAAAATAACGCATGAAAAAGTCAAAAATCTAGTTGCAATCATAAATAGGGACATGATAAGTCAAAAAGTAACAATGAATGATGCTAATACATGTAATCTATGGGATATGGCACGAAGGCTACTCAGTTTTCAGGCAATATGCATTCCCCATTGGGACATATGGTATTGGTTAAGACATAGTCTAGATGTAGTGCTTTATATACTTATAGCAATGCTAGGAATAAAAATGCTGTGCTGACTTTATAAGTTCTGTTTTCAGAAATCTTTTCAAGCACAGCTAAAAGATGCCCACAAGAAGGAGGGAGAGAGATATCCACTGCTCCAGGATGATGAAATATAGGACAAAGACATGACCCTAGCGTCTTCAGCCCATCGACTACAGGAGCAACAGGAAATATTGTGCAACACAGGCCATGGAAACATTTGTTCCAAGATCATGCAAAGACACAGGAACACCAACATCATTAATCTTTTTTTTTTTATTGAGTTTATTGGTACATTTAGGGATACAGTACAGTTACATTCATTGTTGGGATCATGTACCTTTACATGGCAAGTCTTGATTCTCATTTTTTTCCCCTTACCTCTGCCCTCCCTTCACCCCCTCCTCCCCTCCCCA